>NW_026262745.1:10874500-11486000 GCF_021869535.1 Mytilus californianus
GTGGAAAATCAATTAAGGCTATACCGCTCGGGAACGGCTTGCTAAAGTACTCTGAGACAAGTAGACTGGTAGACGTACACACACGTGTATGCAAATACCCCTATGGTGACGCATTTCTGTCAAAGATATGTGGCTAGCTCAGGCACAGTATTTTAGCGGCAAATTATCCTTAATTATCTGAGAACACACTATCATTTTATGTACATACTGTGTGCTTTGTGTCAACTGCAGGTAGCATGTAATTTGTTTTGTTCTTGATTTACAATATGACAGAACTGAGTGAATTACATGATACTAGAGAAAAAATATCCTCAAACATTCACACAGTGTGCCGCGCATACTGCTCGGATAGTTAAGTATAATGCTGGCGTCAGTTAGTTTACATTCATCGCTTTTATTCAATGGCGCCAAGGAAGTTTTCTGTAACATAACGTGTTGCCCTTAAGCCCAAATATTTGCATAATAAAAACAATTATTTTATCATGTTTTATATTTTTTCAGTACTTCAACAATATCAGACTGGGTATCTTGAAATACTTCCTGTTGGACGTTTACAGGCTTTATTTCAACAATAACTACTTTTGTAATTATGGTATAGTGTCTGTGATCGTTCTTATAAGAGTGGTCGTTAATAGCTATCAATTATCTGCGGTCAAGGTTTATTTATATTTAGTTGTATATCTCTAATCATTGTTCACGCCAGTAATTCTCTTATCAATTGGTCTATTAAGGTCAACGCATTGAGGTTTTATTAGTTAATTGGCTTTGGTCTGCTGGTCGGTATTTACTTAGATCAAACGCTTGATGTGTATTTTATTATGTTTGAAACATGTTATATAAAAATCATAATAAATAGGTTGAATTTGAAAAAAAATCAACTAAAAGGAAAAAAATGATATTTACATCAAATTAAAAAATAATCTAACTAACATCATGAAACTAAGCGGTAAGAAGAAATGGAGATTTTCTAAACTTGATGTTGATTTCCAGTTTTATTTAATACCTTGTTTCAATCTGATTCATCAGAACTGGACATTTATCTCCTTTGTGTCCTCGCATTTACACATTAAATATTTAGTGTAATAAATAAGAAATTTTGTATGTAATTTGTTCAAGACACATATATGATGACAAGTTAAAGTGTGCACCAAGTGAATTTTTTAAATGTATTAAACCTCAAGGGTTTTCTAAATATGCAAAAATATACACTTTTTTATTTCCATCTTTTATACAAGTGATGACTGATTTCTAATGTGTTATATGTTTATGACAGATTGAACAGACTTGGCGTATCATCATCATACTGTGTTGCTGTTGATATAATAACCAAACTTGGCAAACGGTATACTGGTTTCCTTGTAAAATTCTTAGAAGAAGGGAAGTTTGTCAGATTAATAGGCGATAACTTGAATTTCACAGTTGGAACAAGTCATGAAACCAAAAGTCAACACAAGCATATGGTCCACATGTTTACCTCGTTAGCTCTCATTTCAGATCATCACTTTTTAACGAAGCCCGTTGAGCCAGAAATTTCTCTTAATCATTTGAGCATTGACAATATTCTACTGAGCAAACAGGAATATGAAATTATTAGCCACAAAGTAATTGGATTAATAATTGACACAGCTGTTAAATTCTTTCCTAATATTGCTTTCCGCAAACATAGTAAACCATTAGAATCAGCATATATTTCAGCTAAGACCGAGGTAATTCCTCTACCCTGTTTGCCTTATAATGAAAATAAATACCAGGATGATGTGAAAATCCTTGCCTGGTACCAGCAGCTTCTGGATACCATCAAGAAGGAAGCTGATGCTGATGCAGAACTAAAATTTGTCATTGGAGGAGACCAATTGACCAGAGAAATATTATCTGAAGCTATGTTACTTCGTTTCGGAAATATTGACCCACAAGACCGATTTTCCCACATAGGAAGATGCGTTGCTGAATTTTTTCATCTTGGAATGAATTATTTAGAAAATGTTATAAAATGGATATAGTGACAATTCTCCTAATCTGTTTAACTTACTGTCTGCAGAATGACTATTGATATTAAAAGTCAAAGTTTAAGCTGAGGGTTCTTAGTCAAGTTCAATAGTTAGTGGAAACACAAACTAAAGGTTTTTTTTAATATATACTCTTTTAAGCATATGAATAATAGAAAATGTACATACATGTCAATGAGACCAAAACCTAACAACACACAACAAACATTATAGGGCACCAAACAATCGAACAATATTTAAGTGTTCAATATAAAAAAAAAAATATGTGGTATGAAAAACAATGAGACAACTCTCCACAAGAGACTAAATTACACAGAAATTATTCCTGGGTTGAACCACTTTGCTTGTACACAAACCTCTTGCCATTGGCTATCTTTAAAGATTAATAATCAAAAACACAAAAAACAACATAACTTTTTACTGTCAGAAAGAATCATGTTGATATTATCATATATAGAGAACATAATTTTTTATTGTATATTACATTTACAGATATTACATTTTTTATTTAATTCAGAAGAATAACATGTTTCAGCCTTTGGACTAAACAAGAAGATGAGAAGTGGTTACCTACTTTTAAAATTCATAATTATACAGATTTTCCATAATGCAACATTTTCTATGAAAAGACAAATCAGATGGTAACAGTGACAGTTATTTTATCAATTCCTTCATTGAATGTATTTTGCTTATCACCCTGGTATATATCTTGAAATAATTATTACCTGATAGTGTGTATCCAGTTTTGGCAGTTATGAAGTTGAAATAAAAATTAATAATTTTTTTTTTCAGGTCATTTTTGGTGAATTATGGAATGTGGAAGGAGTGGTAGAGAAAGGCACACTCCGAGGGGAGTGTGAAAGAATTAGTCGGAAAACAGTAGACCCCAAAATTATGAAAGCGTATGAGGCAGACAAAGACTTTGTAGACAATTATTTGTCTGCAAATATAATTGAAGCTTTAATGAGCTTTTTTTGGCATGGATAACAGGAATGATTTTCCAAAAAAGAATTTGCCACCAACATCTTTTGATGATGACAAAGCAAAAGAGACACGGACCTACGACACATTAGGACAATTTGTGGATAAATATGTTTTTCCATCTTGGAGTGGTCATGTTGCAGATGACCAGGTTTTAGAATGTATTTAGCTAGTTTTACTCATAATTATGCATTTCCTTTGTATGGTGAAACCATTCCTATAGTCTACTTGAAATTTTTAACTGTTGTTAAGGAATATAAAACGTTATTATGTCAGCAAACCAACGACCAAAAGTAATTTGAAAAAAAAAATCGAGATGGAAACATACTGATCTCAATAATAGGCCATTTTCTATACCATATGAAACAAGCATTCAGAGAGTATTGCATGGTAATACATATTCCCCTACCGGTTAAAAATTAATTGTACTGGAACAAAATGCTAACTTGATCTATAACTATGACTAACTTGTCATAGTGTAAACTATATAACAAATATCAAATCAATATCTTCAAGAATGACGAAAAAATGTATGGAAGTCTGATTATTTGAGTGAATTTTCGAAGTCCAAGGACCATAACTCTGAACAAAATCTTCAGCCCTAAACAAATTTTGAACTTGTTCTGTAACTTGTCGTGATAAAACAATATACCAAATATGAAATCAATATCTTCAAGCATGAAGAAAAAAAGTGTGGAAAACTGAATTGCCGGACTAACAGATGGACAGACAGACAGACAGACGGAGTGCAAACCTAAAGCTATGATGATGAAATATGTGTTGTTATGGAGGATTTGAGGGAAATTTTGCCATTTACTCATAAAGAAGGAAGATCATATGAAACTTTTAAGAATATTCCTAAGTCACTATGTGAGAAAGTAGATGGTTTGAAATTACAGAAGTGGTTCAAGAAACACAAAAACTCTTTTCCTTTGTAAACCTATTGAAATTAATCATCATAGTTGCTTTTAACACAAATTGTTTTATATCAGACCTACTTCAGGTAGTATGAGGGAATGTCTACAAATTCTTTGCTTACCAAATGCCAAAATGTAGTTTTCTAAATTTTATTAAATTATATATCGTGCTTATTTCAATTTTTTTTTAATTTACTATATGCAGTATGTGCTTTGCTCATCGTTGAAGTCTGTACAGTGGCCTATATTTACTTTTAAATGAAATGAAGTCTGCAAAGCTGATTGTCTTGATAAATGAGAAAATAGATATACTAAATGTTTATTTCTTCTTTATTCAAATGTTTGTATTATTTACTTCTTAAATTAAATGAATATTTACATTACTAATTGCATTAATGCATCAAATATACTTTTTTCATAATTAATATTTGTATATTCCGAAGGTATACTGGATATTTTACGGAGGGAACCAACCTAGTCAGCACACAGCCTTCAACAGTGTGGCGAAAGATACCAAAGGGATAGTCAAAGTGAGGTGTAAAATACCAAATGGACAGTCAAAGTGGGGTGGTAGATACCAAAGGGATACTTGTAGTCAAACTCATAAGTCGAAAACGAACTGACAATACCTGCCAAAAAACGAAAAACGACCATAAGGCAAATAACAGTCTACAAAGCACAACAAAGAAAACTAAAAACTGAGCAATTGAACCCACCAAAAACCGGGGGTGATCTCACGAGCTGTGGAAGGGTGAGCAGATCAAGCTCCACATGTGGCACCTGTAGCTCATGTAAGTTCAAACCCGGTTCAAATTACCAAAACATGTCCCGTATAGTAAGCTATAAAAAGCCATAGATAATGTGAAAAAAAGCATGCAATACAATAGAGAAAAATATGGTCAGATTTAAGCTGATCACAACAAAAAGCAACAACATTACAGACTGAAATCAACGACAATTAATCTACATGCTTCTGGGACAAACAGTCATAGAGAAGGTGGAGCGTTCAAGCTTTCCTTTGCCTTGGATATCGATGAGGCAGCACAACATAAGAACAAGCAGTACAAAATCAATTGAACAGGCCTAGGCATATATACTTCTTTTGGCGAAATGAGTTGATATTCAAATAATTAAGGCTCACCAGTTTATATTTTGTTCAAATTTATGCAAAATTAGATTCTAGTTCACAAAATTCAAATTTAATTTCGAAAAACATACAAAAATTTAAAAAAAATACTTTCTGTGCAAATTGCATATGGGTTTTTTTTTAAAGTCCTACAAATACATTTTTTACCGCGCTCTTTAAAATAAAAACGTTAATACAATTATTATCATGCCTATAATGTACCTTGAAGAATAAAATATGCAATTCTAGATAATTAGGTTCACATAATGTCGCCCATAAAACATTTTGTGGGAAAATTATTTTACGAGGTTCTTAAAATTTCATGCAACTCCTCCAAAATATGCAGCCAAGGAGTAAGCTGTAATTATGATGGGTTGGATCCTTATATTGATATACGGTTACCCTTCAAAATATATCAATAAATAATGTGTTTTTGGGTACGTTCAATTCAAATATAAAAGTTTTAGTAAATTGAAATACCTATTGTCTGAATTTTAAAAACCTTTTGTTAAAATATTTGAATCGCTGTCGCCCGTTATATAACCTTTTTGTGCTGATGCGGCTTAAATAAATAACTAATGAATCAATAATCAATTCAAATATCGAACTTAAAATAGAAAACAAGTCAGTTGAAACAGTCAATCTGATTGAAATTCAGATATTAATATCGTTAACTCGCTTACTCGTCGAAGCTTGATTAAACTGGTCCCCTGTTGTGTTCACTAATCGCTACACTATCAACAGGTACGGCCTAAATATCGCGATCATGGCTTTTGGTCTTCGTGACTTAATAATTTCGGCGAGACTAGTGCACCATGGGATTTATTCATTATATCTCCGGGTAACCCAAATAATTCAGCCGTTATATTTCGCCAGGAGGGACTGATTTATTCGAGTAAGTGTCCGGGGCGAATCTTAAGATGGAATGGGGGACCAGTTTAAGCTCTTATGAGCAGAACGAAATCAGAAATCTATATTTAATTAGAGTGCCAAAACCAGTGTATGTAATGTGAGAATCCTGAAATGTAATTTTCACTGTATCCGTGATGAATTTCTGATGTAGAATGATAAATAAACTGACGACAAATTCATTATTTTTTAATAAAATAACAGATATTATATGATGTGTACTGTTTTTTTAAATTCATGATATAGGTATGAGATGCGGACGGGTTTTCACCGCGTCTACAGCCATCCAGATGCAAATTTGATACACAAATAGATAAATATTAAGAATAGTTCACGAACAGAGCGTGCAAGAGATTTCAAAGTAGTAGTTAAGTTTCATTTGTAGAAAAATGTACCTTTTAACATAATTATTAATGTTGTATAACTTAAAACAGGTTTTGTTATTCAGCTTCTTGATATTTGAATCAAATTCCACTATGCTGTTTTCGTTATGCGATTCATGTTTACTGTCGAATAATGATACTAGACTTTCATTTTCACTGTAGGGCGATTCATTTCTATTGTACATGCGATGCATTTTCACAGAAGGAAATTAATTAATTTTCTTATATAAAGTCTCAATTCAGCCGACTCTCTAACAAAATTTATGAAGTCAGAAGGATTGATTATATATGCATACTTAGTGAGTGAAAGTCTGAGGTAATATATCAATAAATTCCTGAAAAATGGCATTTATTACTAATAGAGTCAATTCTATTTTCTCTAATAATTTGTCCAAATCCAGATCTATATGTAGGATAAAATTTATCCTTTCCTGTGACACGCCATCATTTAATACATATATCTTGGAAAGATAAGACAATCCACGTCATTGAAAAAGCAAAGTTTCTGTTTCGGTCTAAATCTACATCGCATACTAATAAATTAAACGTTATTAGAGCTATTTTCCTAATTGTGGTTGGCTTGCTTGCTTTGTTTGTATAAATGTTTGCTTAAGCATTATAATTAAGATTGAGCAAACATTTATACAAACAAACAAAGCAAACAAGCCAACCAAACATTTAAACTAAAAGCATAAGGAAAATAGCTCTAATGGATGCATTTTAGATAACAAAGAGCATTCACAAAACGATCTTCATTTCACGATTAAATGAGTGGAAACGTTTTCATCTTGTACAAACAATTGACGCTTTGATGACTGGATAATTGATATTTATCGTGCAATTGTGTATACATCTAATACAGTAAAGAAAGTTCGAGCAACAGTCGAGTCACCTTAATTTATGTTTGAATTTCTTATAAGTTGGTGTTACAAATAAGCAAATACGCAGTTGTAAGAATACAAGGAAATATTGACAACAGTCAGTTATTGTTACATGTTTAAATGGTTCTATACTACGTGGTATAACCGCCGTACAGTTGATTCCGGTTCGCGATGTTGGTAGATAGACTGTTCTTATATTTTCACTAAAGACTAATTGACGTAGTGTTCAGTTAAGTATTCAATATTTATTAAAAAAAAGTTTACTGCTCCTGACATCATTGTATATTATTTATATTACATGAACACCATGTGACTATTTTAAATAGACAGGTCTGTGAATTACTTGTAAACATCGCGAAACAAACACTCTGTGTAACTCAAACTTGTTTCAACTACAAATAGAGCATACTAGTAGTTGGTTGGCTGTTACACTAAATGCGACCGTGTATTTTGTGATTTGTTGTTGTTAAAAATACATAATGCGAATGAGAAACCCCTTGTTCTAATTATATTTGAAAACATTTACTTGCAAAATTGACCTCAGAATTTTGGCACTGTACGATTCATTGTTTACTTTCTTTAGCACCGTTCGTTGTACATTCTTGTACTGTTCGTTGTGAAAAAGCCTATCAATAGGGTAGAAATACGAATGACACAGCGTGACAAATTTTCAAAGCTTTTTTAAACGAGTTCTAAATTTTTTAAAGGAAAATTCTCCGTAGAAATACGTTATATTCATGAATATTCTGCTCCGGTAAATTTTCTGATCCATGACAAGCTTATAGCAAACTCACCAACAATATTTGAATATGCATGATATGAACGTGGTTATACCCGTGTTTATTCAAGTAAGCATCTACGACTAGCTTGCATTTCAAATTGTAAATATCATCAATATTAAAGTAATTTAAAAACTATTTTCAGTTGTTGCATGTCGAATACATATAAAAAAACAACAATGAAAATTCATCGCACCTCCAAAAATTCCACATCAGAAATGATTGCACTTACAGTGATAATTCATCGCATCTATAGTTAAAATGAATCGCATTCAGTAATCAATAATATGGATTCTGCTGCTTTAATTACACTTTTTTGGACTTAAATCCTGTTATTAAACATTAAAAAGTTATATTCTAATGAAATTGTGTTAAAACATACATTCAAATCAATTATTGTGTATTTTCAAAAAGTAAACAAACGCAGTTTTTCCCATCATCCTTTATTCTACAATAGACATACTCGCATACAACAGTGAAAATGAACTAACTGGATTCGCACTTTATATACACTGAAAACAGCTGTAAATAGAAAAAAGGAGATAAATACTATATATTTTTAAACAACTTTAAACTAAGTTCATCAAAATAATTATTGGTACATTTGTGTGTTTGTTTGTTTAATTTAACTTTACTTCGTTTCCCACCTGTTTTTGTTATTGTTTTGTTTGTTAGAATATTTACATAGTTTTCTGATGTAAACTTTCGGGTGAATAATATTAATAATCTCCCGTTCAAACACGATATGTTGTTTAATCCGTATAATTTGAATTTAATACAGTTTGTTTTCTATTTTAGATGAAACATTGTGGAAGGCGTTAGTAGCAGTTACAACCATAACAATTTTCTCTTAACCTCGTCATGGTCAAACTAAACTGTTTTTTAATTGTTCAATTGTAGTACACACAATTACTGGTGATTCTAGCAAAATAAAATAAAAGGTGCAACTTATCTGATGTTTCATATTACATTAAACTCTTAAATCTATGAGTATTATTACTAGTATTAACCCAGAAACTGAAACTTTAACACACGGATTTTTCATGTATGGCAGAAATCATGGAATTCAATTGCAGAGGATGGTTATGTGGGATGTATATATTCACAGTCACGTATGATCGGAATAGTTCAAAAAATCAAACCTTCGTCCCAGAAAGAATCAGTATGCCGTGTGATTTTTACTGTTGTGTGTTTTTTTTTTCTTTTGGTCATAATTTGATTTGTCTTTCGACTTAAAACTTTTTTTTTATTATACCCTAATATCTACTGTTTTCCCTCTACAGGTAATATATAGAGGATACTATACTGGATAATTGGTTAATGTAAGATACAAGCCTTTTTAAGCCTTGAATGTTAAAGTGAGATCAACAACAAGACTAAAGTTTCAAGATGTAAACAGTTATAGGTCACCACACGGCCTTCAACTATGAGCATAGTCCATGCCATATTGTAAGCTATAAATGGCCCCGGAATGAGAACAAAATCGTTCAGCTCTTCACACCTCTTTCTCAACCGCCTTTGAGTTTACCGCTTCTTGTGAAACTTCGACCATAGTAAATTCTTTGGTACTCCAAGATTTGACTTGTCTCTGAAAAGGTTCAAAATAATGTTTTCAATTATAGTTTAAATGTATAACAATATTCATTGGATATTGATTCACACTTTGCTGCAAATTTCAAATAGATATTATTAATAAAATGTCTATCGTGCAGCGACCAAGCATAAAAACGAATGATTGCGGATATATAATTTTTATTAAATTGATCAAGAAATGTAAACTTAAAGACAACCAACCAGCAAACATAAGAGATATCATAAAAATTTCTGCAAAGATACAGATACAAATATATACGACAAAGATGAAATGATATCTTAAAAAAGACAAATAATCTGGCGTAACAAAATAAAACAATACATTGTGAACATTCTTTGTAGTACGCAAATGAAAGATTTCTTTTTCCTAGAAAAATGTCATAGAGCAAGTGTTAGGAAAGGCCAATATAAACGACTCTTATTTTTTTTAATTCTTTTCACTGAATAATTCAAAGGTTTGTGACTGGTGATAACCCAAGTTTACAACAAAAGAAATAACATTGTGTGTCTTTATCGGACTATCTGGACCATGTGTTGCTCGTTGTGTAAACTTGTTTGTATTTCGGAGAAGTTAATGTTTGTGGATCTATTGTACTGTCTAGTATTTTTGGTGGTTATTGTTATACATTGTGTGTATTATTTAGTTTTTCCCATTCTAAACTTTGCATGGTATTTTGGTGTCTTTTTATGTTATCTGGTTTTATGACAAGTGATCAATGCATCAATCTGATTGGTCAAGCCTTATATGTTGTGTAGTTATACCACTGTCCAGGGTTAGGGGAAATGTACTGTGTTTGTTTATTGTTAAAGGACGTAACGTTAGCAATAATAGTTCACATCTTTGTCTCTTTGGTCTATATGGGTAGTTGTCACAATAGCAATCATATCACATCTCCTTATTTAATATGTACAGTTTTTGTAAACAACTAAGATAGTCATGGTTCTTTCTTTTTTATCCACGACTGTGGTCACAATAATGACTTCATAAATTACCACGGAGATACACCCACACGCACAAATTAAAAGACGTTACACTTGGACTGACACTTGAAAATGTGGAGCAGAAATTTTGCATTTCAACAGGTCACCTATAGACCACTCCGAGAATTGTTACAAGTGTTTAAGCGTTTTGAAATGTGCATATAGCGTGGCACTTTCCCTTCTCGATGAATCAGATTGAACATCGATTTTGACCGAACGCGGCTGCGTATATATCATAAACATCCTGCACAGCCAAAAACGTACCCCTCCTTAGCAAGGGTTTATCAGAAGGAAGAAGTCTAGGGAAGACCATGTTTATATACCCTAGTGAACTGTAGGGATCCTGACGTGGACACATCTTAGATGCCACATGATTTTGGCCCTTACGAAATTAATTTTAAAACCAACAGATACATGTAAACATTTTAATTTTTGTATGTATCATATTAAAAAAAACTATAACAAAAAAAATGAGCTCCAAGGGCAAATTCAAAAAGGGGAAGTCCATAAAAACTGACAAAATTAAATCCCATTCATCAACAGAACAAGTGAAAAACAAATGCCATATTTGGTACAGGCATTTTTCGAAGAAAAACAAGATATATCAAGATTCGTGGAAAATCGTTTCATGCAAAAACTTCTTAATAACCACCTGTTGCCTTCTCGTATAACACTTCTAGCATATCTGTTTACATGTATTCTAATAGTATAAAATGGTATCGCATATAGAGTTCTACGTTTGGGGCTAGAATGGCTACATATCTTTCTGTTCTAGTTGTACTAATTATCCTCATTGTGTTGGTTGCATCGGATACTATTTTCAACAGAAAAAGGGTTACATCTACATCAGATTCTGGTCAGTATAAAATCCATAATAGGATAATATTTATCAATTGGATTTTTGACGAGGTCAATAAGTTATTATATATGGACAAAGTGTATTATGGAAATGGACTACAATGTTCTTTCTGTGTATTTTACATTGCATTTTACAAGATTTTTAATATTAACCATCCAAATATATATAAAGAAAAACATAACGTCCATTTACGTCCATAGAAACAAGGCTTGATGTACATGGAATATCCTTTGAATCATGTGGTTGTAATAACCAAAGAAAAAGAAGAATGTTACACCATATGTCATATTGTCATATATTATGATACTCTTTTCACAAATATGACAGAACAATGTCGTTTATACAACGGTTGACAATAGTTTTCAATTTAACATTCGAAAATCATCACTCTTTTTGTTTTACATTTAAAGTTAAAGATTTAAGATACATGTACGTATCCACAGTGCTCAGCATTTGTTTTTTACTTGCTTCGGGTTGTGACCTAAGGACGCTTAACTATGGCAACGGCATGCATGATGTCACAAATCTTTACTCTGATTGGACGAAATAACGGATTTGAACAAAAACCAACAAAAATAAAAGATATATGCTACAATAAAAGGAAAACACTACCGGACATAAAATCAAACTTAAAAAAAATGAAAATATCCAAATAAATGAAACTAAATTCAGGTTAAACAGGTGTCATCATCACCACAGACAAAAAATTGTTTGGATTTTGTAGGCCTAGCCTTTATACATGAGCAGGTAAATATCACTGACAGGTTCATTAGATCTATCTACCATGTCAATAAGGCTTTTATATAGTTCGAGTGCTATAAATATATCTTATCGACTTTGTTACTTGCAAGTGCAGTCTAAAACTTCACAAAGGCATAATAATAATCTCAAAGAGTACAAATTATTATACTTGAAATAAAGAATGTCAAAGTACGTATATCGCAAATTTTATTACTTGTCAACATCTGTATTATCATAGATCATCTCCCTTTGGTGTCCGTCCGTCTTTGATATACACGCCAAAATAGGTTGTATCTCTAATTGTTAAAGTTGTGCTTGACAAATACTTATAATTGACATTTTTTCAGGGTTTTAAACTGTTTCAAATTTGTTAAAAATTACAGATTGTAACCTACTAATATCTTATGTTTATGTCTATTTCACAGCTCGGTACTTATTTATATCTGAAAAATACCGATATATACATTTAGTTAAGTATTTTAATTCTTAACAGAAAAGCGCATATACTCAACTTTCAGAATTGTCTGGCTTTAGTCGTCAAATTGTGTGCAATTTTTTTTACTCTTTATGCTCACATTTGAATGCGTCAGATATCTGTTTTAAAGATAGTACTTGTTTTTTCCTAATGAAAGTTTGAATTCCATTTACAAATTAAACAAAACATGTTTAAAAGAATAATATATAAGTTGATCGACTTAGTATCATTTTTCGAGGGGTCTTTTAACTTCTTTTAGTCTAGCTATAAAACCAGGTTTAACCAAACTTTTTCTTTAGACAAAACCCAGTAAAAAGTCAGGAATATGACAGTAATTTCCGTTGGTTGAAATAGTCCAGCGCATGATTTTGTCAGGTTTTATGGACCTCCCTCTTTAAATCTACATTGGGGTTCGATATTTTTATCAATACTGCTTTGGTCAATGTCTTTGCTCATGCGGATCAAAGATTTTGAAAAAGGGGGGACCAGGACATTAAACTAGGCAACTTTTAAAGTGGGACAAGAAAAAAGTTAGTGCATTATATGTGCAGTAATATGTAGCCCCAAAAGGGGATCCGGGCCCCTCCCCTCTAAATCCACCTCTGTTTTCTATACATATCCTATCAGTAATAACCAAGGTAACAAATATGAAATGATTTTTTAGTTTTCTTTATATATTATAATAGGTGTTTGCTTCTATGGAGCTACTGCAGAACGAGTTCTAAATATCTTGGCAAAAAAAGATGACAGACGGATTTTGCCTCCAGGTTTGAACACAATGATTTAACATACATGTGTACAAAACACGATGATATAAACACATCGTCTTAATCCCTGTATGTTTTATATATATCGTCTTAATCTCTGTATGTTTTATATAAACCGTCTTAATCTCTATGTTTTATATAAACCGTCTTATTATAATCTCTGTATGTTTTATATAAACCGTCTTAATATCTGTGTTTTATATAAACCGTCTTAATCTCTGAATGTTTTATATAAACCGTCTTAATCTCTGTATGTTTTATATAAACCGTCTTAATCTCTGTATGTTTTATATTAACTAGGACCATAATACCTGTATGTCTATTAGTCAACAAAGAGCGACCTTATAATTTAATGATTTCTTGAGCATTTAACAAAAAATAAACACAAAACATGTTTCGGTTGTCATTATCGTTTTGTCATGATTCAGTTTAAATTTTAAAAAAATAATATCAAAGAATATCCAAACGTTGAGAATTGTTTTGACGTATTTCAATTTTTGTAGAAATTTTTTGTATAAAAAAAAATGCTTATCATTTTCCATTACCTCCTTCAGCTATCCATTTTTTCAAGAATGGCGTCTGCTGACGGAATGAATAAAGGCTACAGATAAATGATTTCTCGGCATTCTTTTAATGAAAATTTCTTCATGTAAACACGATCTTTTATTTTAATGTTTATTATGCAGTATATTGTATTTTTGTTTAAGTTTTAACTAATAAACTGTCACTAATTTACTGTTCATAAAACTTTATTTGTAACATGGATGGTAATTTTTCCTTTCATCTTCGAGTGAGTTAACTTCGGTTATTTTTAGAGGAGTGCGTTAACTGAATGATTTTTTAGTTATTGCACTCTCCAGTCCCGCCGTGTGTCGCTTGTTATTGGAAAAGCAAAAAATGGGAGGAGCTTAGACCAGTGCTTTAACTTCCATCTTAAAAGTTGTTATTTCACCGGCTAGCTCCGCCTCCTTGGCCTAGTAAACTATGAAATCAATGACCATAAAATGTCCTAATAAATGTAAACAAAATGCATACACAACAATATATCAAACACAAATCGAGAAAAGGGGGCGGGGGTGATGGGGCTTACCCTAACACTAGCCAAACTTGTAAACCTAACCCTAAATTAAAAATGGTTCCCTATACATTGTACTTAAAACAAATGAATGCTCGTGGAGAGCTACAAAAAGGAATAACGTGGTCTATAAACGAAGAAGCGATATTGATAAATTGGTTGACACTTGTTTTATCGTGACGATATAAATATTCCAAAAAAATTGTCATTGGAATTTTAGTCGTTTAATTTCCTCCACTTAATGAAAGAATAAAACAAAATGTAATAGAAATGACTATAAATTTTCCTACTGTTATTTTGGTTGGACACCTGTTTTTATCGTGTCGAAATTAATGAAAAATATATATGTCACTGGATGTTTAGTAATTTTCTTCATTCTATAAAGGCCTATCTCCGTAAATTGATCATGCTTCAAATATTTGTCCCTGGATCTTACACGCATTCAACATGCAACCATTGCAATCAAATAACCGATCTTTTTCCAGTTCTTGGGAATGGAAGAATAGTATTAATTACCTTCATAATAGGTATTATAAAATGTTTCCTCAAACTACACGTCATTTTCGAGTTGGAGGGCAGATAAACATCGAATAAAATTTTGCATCACATCCCCCCCCCCTTTTCAAGAGTTTTTGGGGAGAAAAAATATTCTATAACACGTAAATGGCTATCGAACCTGAATCCCACGGCAACAATTCATTTAAATGTACCTGTATCTCACATACAAATCCAACTGACATCTGCTGCATGTGTTAATTTTCTGGAAATCAGATATAGTATCACGCCACTTTTTGATTGACATATTGAAAAGTACAGTAAAGTTTTATTGGTCAGCATTTAACCTTAGACGTGTGTCATAGCCCATTAATGTCACAAATCATATATAGCTACGCCTTACTCATTAACATATTTAATCCACTCAAAGCTACGCTTTTCGGGAATTAAATACGTTAATTCGTAAAAGGCGTGCTATATATATAACAAATTTAAAGCAGTTAAAAAGATAATGGTTCCTATTGGAGCGTTGAAACCTGGTGGGGTTACACGCGAATAACAAATCTTCTCTCATAAGGCTATATACAGTAGAATCAATGAACTTATAGTTAAAATATTTTAAGTAGCACAGAGCGAAAATTTTCTAGTAATCCCGCTTCGTCAACTTTGGAAGGTAATGTATTCCATTCAGCGATTGGTGTGGGAAAGAACGAGTTCCTTTATACATTGATTTTTTTGTTGATAAAACTTGTGTCCACCACGAGTTCTACTGTCGCCACTGTTTTGATAAGTAAACAAGAAGACAATGTCTATCAGCTCATTCTGGGTACGATAGAGCATGCATGGCCTGTTATCACATAGCCTTCCTTGTCTTTGTAATTCATCTTATCATAATAAAAAGGTATTGGATTGAAAACTTAATATTTATGTAAATAACTCTGACGGGTTTTAAGTATAATTGAGCGATCGTATCATTCGCGTATTTTTGCGTTAACGGAAAATCGTTGGTAGTCTTTAAAATATAAGACATTTTGTGTGGACAAAAATATGCGGTAGACGTAACCTGTTGTTTGTGTTGTTTTGTTGCTGTTTCATTCATGTATTCTCCTCATATCGTGTTTTTCTTCTTCCTTAAATGTTTTAGTGTACTTGTCTTGTGAGAAGGTCGTGGGTTCGCTCAATTCCAACCAAATACATGATATGCATGTAATATATTTGCCACTGGACGTTAGACACTAACCACCAATGATATAATGTACATAAGTTTCATTATACATGTATATTTTTATTAACAGTACGTAAGCCGAAGGACTGTGCAGACTTGGACCCAAACTATGACCCTAGCGGAGTATATAAAATATATCTCACTACCGGAAGAGCATTCAAGGTTTATTGTGATATGACAACCGATGGAGGACGCTGGACTGTAAGTTAATGTCAATTTTTAATAAAAAGAAATGTTTACATTTTGTAAATCTCTGCTTAATATACAAAACCAACTTTATATGGTTGTTGTTATGAACTGTTCGGTGTGGCATTTGGTGTTTACAAAAATAATAATACAATTACTCGATTAGAGGAGTAGAAACACCAAAATATCCGACAGAGGACAATTCGAATTGATAAACATCCTCCACTTTCAAAAAGACTTATATTCACAGACGGTACCATACCTATTCCTATATAGTGATACTTGGCAAAAATAAAAGAAAATAGAGAAAGATAATTGAATGTGTGGATAGGGTAGATTTGTGCAAAAGAAACATTGTTTAACCCAACCAAAGTGTGTGCCTGTACCAAATCACGCTATTAGTACCATGTGTTCGTTGTTGTCTGTCAGTATGTTGGATGTTTGTGGCTGTTGTACTGTTCCTTCTTTATGATAGTTCCTCTCTCTCTCTCTCTCTCTCTCTCTCTCTCTCTCTCTCTCTCTCTCTCTCTCTGAATGAATATATATGTTGATTCGATATTCAAAAGTGATATTACTTCGAAACAACAAAAAAGCCCCACATAAAAACGGATAAAACATATGATATTCCATACATCAAGATTTACCACATTACAATATCGCTACAGATGCGCAGTCATATAATCTTTTGAGTTTATCTTCGCAATTTATTTTATCTTTTTCTTATTTCACATGTCATCCTTTTATATCCAATTGGATATTCCACTATCTTTTTAAGGTTTTTATCAGACGAATGGATGGTTCTGAGAATTTCAATAAAAATTGGATAGGATATGAAAATGGTTTTGGAGACTTAAATCGGGAATTTTGGTTAGGTAAGTCCAGCAATTAAACATGTTTATCCGTTTTTATGTGGGGTGTTTTTGTTGTTTCAAAACAAACATTACTTTTCACAAAATTGAGCATTATTAATGAGAAACACGACGGTTTTAACACAGAACAATACACTTCAGATATCGATAAATATTTTAAAATTACATTTTGTACGATGCAATAGGCTGATGTATTTTCGTTATCTTTTCGTTTTTTCGTTGATGAGATTCAAAAAACGATCAAGATGAAGGACTGCAATAAAGTGCAGTTTCTATGATATATTTTGGTAATATTTTAATATTCATAATATCCCATGTTAAATCCCCAATGTTTCCTTTTTGATTATTATATGACACTTACGAAGATTAATATTTGCTATGAAATAATCAATTTCTTATAATTCTGTACTAAATCATCATATTTCAAGTTTAGCAAATTAAGTTCTAAAATTAGTTTTTACACAATCCATCACTTTTGATTTTCATATCCATCTTAGTTTTCTTACGAAGAATTTGATGACGCCTTTTAAAAAATCAAAGTACTGAAGTACTGAACATCGGATGACCGCAAGTTCTGGTGGATGCACTTGTCTCGGAAAAAAATCATATCTCTATACCTGAAAGTTAGGTTGAGGTACATAGATATATTTTTTTCTGAGACAAGTTCTTGTGTGAATGATGAATAAATGACAGGGAATTCAACCTCACCGTAATAATTATTATATTGTAGTGATATAATCATTTGTTATCAGTATACTCTGATTTGTTGTTATATGTTATATTAATATTTGTATACCAGTTATATATATTGCAGATCATCTTAATAACTCTACAGGCAAATTTTCATCCATTTATATATCATTCTATTCTATTATTCTAATGATAGTGCAGTGCAAGTGCATGGTGGACACTCTTCTGTAATAATTCGTTTTTCTAATAGATTGGATTTGAGGAGCCATTCATATTTTCCCGCTTTTGTTGCAAAACGTTCTCGAGATATTCTTCCGCATGCGTAACACAAATTTTCGGTATTCATGATTTGTTATTGATATATATATATATATTTATCACGACAAAACATTTTCATATCATTTATCTATGCCCTTAAAAATTATTTTCATGAATATTTATTGATGAAATTAATATATAACAAGCGATCATAAGGAATGTTATTTTGAACTCGATAATATCCGCGTAATTATACGAAATACGTTCAGTTATCAGTCAAATGGCAAGGACATTTCTGCGGCAACATAACACCGGATGACCTCTCAAGGTCACATCCGATGTAATAAACTCAACTTACAATTTTGTACAACAGACGTGCATAATCAGTTGACGAGTATTGAGGACCCAGAATTCCGAAAGGTTTTGCCAAATACAGCTGTGGTAATCAATTCCTGGTGTAGAAAATTTTCATTATGTCGAAAAGTTTTGTATATAGTTAATTCATAATTATGAGCATATCAATGTCTTTCCGAATCACTCTAGGGCTTCAAACCATTGCTTTTAAATCAAAACTGCTTTGCAATAATATATTAACCAAGGCCACACCAAAACAGATATGTTTCTACAAGAGTTCTCATTTAAAGAGGTAAATTTTGATAAAATATCTTTATGGGAAATACTTCGGCTCATTTTGAGTTTTACCGAAACTAGGGGTAAAATTGCCATTTAAGTCAAATGTGTCAATTTCATAATGTTTATGAAGTTCATCACAACTAACATATCTGCATTAAAAAAGTACAGATCGTATAATCCAATTAACTTATCGATAAAACTTCAACATAATTTTAATCACAATTGAAAACTTTTACTATTTTTGAAGTTTCAGCGCCAAGAAATTGCTCTCATCGTACGTCCTCTTTTGTGGGAATCGTCGTTATGAGCTAGATTTTCGATTGAAAATATTATAATGCAGATACAAAATCGTATATTTAATCATAAACCAAGTGAGAGAGATAATCGTAATAGTGATTTAAAATACTGTTATGCCAGTGATTATCGATAAAGGAAGAGAATGAAATTTATTACTCAAGTAGGTTTCCGAACGCAGGATGGCCTAACCCTTAGTGATTAAATACTAACTGTTGATCTTATGGTTAAGTAATAACTGTCTAAAATTGAATACCGAATGTAATAAAAAGATTTCACTTTTTTTAGGAAACAAATACCTCAATTTACTGACTTCAATTGGGAAAACTGAAATGAGGGTTGAGATGGAAAATTTTAAAGATGACAAGAGGTATGCCAAATACTCATCATTCAAGGTTGGAGATGCTAGATCGAAATATAAGCTAACAATCGGTGGATTTTCTGGAAATGCTGGTACGTAGGTTTAAGAACATTGCACCATATACAATGAATCAGATTCCGTCAAATTACTAGTCAGTACCTTATAAGTCCGATCTTCGTAGCAGACCATTAAAGAAATATACCATTTTGATTTATATTTTTTTTAAACAAGTAGGTATTTGCCAAGGAGACAATTACCAAAAAAATCAAAATACAAGAAAAGATATCTGCCATGTTCAGATCAAACAGTAGACAATTATCTTTTATACATGTTCAGCTCAAAGTTGCTCTCAATATATCACACAAATAATATCATCAACAACGAATTCATTCAATCTATCTTTTCCAGGCGATGCTTTTGCATATCACAATGGAAGGAAGTTCTCAACACCCGACCAAGACAATGATAATACGAGTGGAAATTGTGCAAAAGCGGGTAACAGCGGTTGGTGGTACAATGCATGTGATACTGCCTGCTTCACATTTTCATATGCCAACAATAATAAAGGTCTGACTGGAGAAGCTCTTATACAATGGGAAACATGGAAAAGTTCTGCGTATTCCTTGAAATATGCTGAAATGATGATACGAAGAGTTTAATTTATTAACAACAAAAATAAAGATAAATCTATCCACTAACATTAATTTTATGATTTATAAATTATATCTAGTAATACATCCGGCACAAAACGTATAAATGTTTATTATAATTTCTATGATTTAATTTCAATGAAAGGATATGTCTCGTCATTATTTCAAAATCATTATGTTTACAATATCCAGAAACAAACTCTTAATATACACGTGAATGAATAAAAGGATGGGGTGTATGAACAATAAAATGACAGTATCCCATTGACGCAAAAAAAAACCTTCTCCTAGAGCTAATATATATACTGTAGATGGTCTTTAACAATACATCAAGCTCTAAATCAGTTCGAGTCTACAAAAGTTAGAAAAGCTAGAAAAGAATAAACTTTATAGATCCATTTGAAGTTTGTATGCCCAAATAATTAATAGGCATAATGGAAAAGAATATACATGAAGTATAATATCCTGAAAAAAAGTCTCTACACGCACTGGACAAAACCAAAATCATGGGAACAGTGCATTCATTGATGTATTCTTCATCTCAACGTTAAAATGAGGTATTCAACATAGAGCAAACTCTTGCACCTCACAAGTTCAAATTGTCACAACCACCGGTTTGACAGGAATTCCTTGCTAAATGTCAATCATGTCACTACATATGTGTATTCAAGAATAGAGCTGCGGGAAATGGACAGAATCTACTTTGGCGGACCCCGGAATTGGGAAAATGCACCAGGTGCTTTCAGTGTTGTTCGTATGTGCTCCTGTTTCTTGATCAACAAAATTTACTGAATGGTTTCCTTTAAATGCTGATGTTTTTTTTTTAAATCCAAACACTCGTATGCTTTCCAATATTCACTGACTATGTTTGTTCCAGGTTTTATATTGTCTTTAATTAAATTCAGTAGTGTTTGTTTAGTTCGATTTTCCACGGTGGCAAACCAAACTTTTCTTGCTCAGCCTGTCTTTTTCAATTCCATCGAACACCCACTGCCCTCTACATGACGCCCTCTGGGGTACTTTCTCAACCCAAATTTACTATCGTTTATTTTTACAATTAAACCATCACCTGCTATTTCTTATATCTATCTCCTAAATTTTGAAAACTATTGATACTTTTAGGAGAAATACTAATGTTTGCATTTTTAAAAGGTCAGATAGACGTTTTGTATAGACAAATATCTATTCTCGATGACAGTAAACAGAGAAGATCATTCCATTTCTACGCTCCCCACTAAGTGTAAATAGCACAAAGTCTATGATTCCAGTGGAAAGCATCTGAATCACCGTTCTCAATCCCTTTAGGTACTTAAATTCAAATTCGGCGATAATTTAACAATGATAGTAAATTAAAACAAAGTTTCTACGAAGAAAATTATGCTACAATTTACTTTTATTATAAACTATAAATAATAAATAAATCTATAAGTTAATTAACCATAAAAATTTAAATTTTCAATCATAAATGTTGTGGATGCGATGGAATTCTTATTTATTAGGCTGAAAACAAACCGCCCCAATTTGTCTCTTAGCTACAAGGAAATGCCATGTTCACATTGGTGGGACGAACTTCTTTCATTTTTTTCCAATCTTAATGTCAATAAAGGCTTTTAAGTTTTCAGTTTCTTAGCTACAGAGAAATGCCATGGTCCCATAGTTTTCAATTCAGCAACGTGCGACGCAGGTTGAAGACTGTATGTTTCCCTTTAAATCACTTGTGTTTATTTTGGTCGTTGCGTTGCTGTCTTAATGACGTATTCCCCAGACCTTCTTTTATTCATTTTTAAAAAGCGACCTCTGTTTATCTTTTTATTCTTGAAGTAATTATTAACAACAAAAGAGAGACTAAAAATAACAATTAAAGGGGTAATCAAACTCATAACTGACAATGGCATGCAAGAAAAAACACGAAAAACGACCAAAAGACAAACAACAGTATACAAAACACAACATAGGAAGCAAAAGACTGAGCAACATGAACCACGCCAAAAACAGGAGACTAAAAGGATTAGCAGGTCCTGCTCTACATGTGGTACCCGTCGTGTTGCTCATGTAAGTACAAATCCGATGATAAGTCTAATTCGGTAGGTCACATTCGAGGAAAAGAGGACAGGATTGTGGTTACGAGAATTTGAACATATCCGTTGTCATCTGTGAAACAGATATTCGATAGCGGTCAACCAACTCGTAATGGCGTTCGTAAAATTCCAAGAACTTCAGAAAATATCGTTTCTGTACAAATACTTCCTTGTTACCACCTGTTGCATTAGTCGTATCACGCAAGGATATCTATTTATTCTGAAAATATAAAATAGTGCCACATATTCATTTCTACGTTTGATAGGATAAAATGGCCAGACGTATTTCTGTTTCGATTATTCTTACTACCTTAAGTGTGTTGGTTGCATCGGATACTATTTTAAACAAACACCTTGTCAAGTCATCATCAGATTCGGGTAAGTGTTTAATTTTGATGGGAGAACTAATCAGATACAAAGAAGTTATCTTATTCAACAGAACTATGACGGGAAATAAATTGTTATTTTATATATAAAAAAAGAAGATTTGGTATGATTGCCAATGGGACAACTCTCCACCAGAGACCAAATGACACAGAAGTTAACAACTATAGGTCACCGTACAGCCTTCAACAATGAGTAAAACCCATACCGCATAGTCAGATGTAAGAAACTCCGAAATAACAAATGTAAAACAATTCAAACGAAAAAACTGATTTATGTATAAAACAATAAACGAAAAACAAATATGATATACAGCAACAAACGACAACCACTGAATTACAGGCTCCTGACCTTGGACAGGCACATACTGAGCTTGGCGGGGTTAAACTAGTTTTCGGGCGCCCAACCCTCCTCTTAACCTAGGACAGTGGTGTAACAGCACAACATATGAACAAACTATAAAAATAAGTTTAAAGGGCTATATGATCTAGATGATACAAAGCAGAAAAACAAGTAAAACAAATACACAGACCGGACGTGGCGGGGTATTTATACATCCCACATACGTCACAAAAAAGACACTAATAAAGTACAAATCTGAGAGTACTCAGAGTTACTGACAGCTAGTTCAAAGCCAATAACAACTAATAAAAAAGAGGGACGAAAGATACCAGAGGGATAGTCAAACTCATAGATGGAAAACAAACTGACAACGCCATGGCCAAAAATAAAAAGACAAACAGACAAATAATAGTACAAATGACACAACATAGAAAACTAAAGACTAAGCAACACGAACCCCACCGAAAACTGGGGGTGATCTGAGGTGCTCCGGAAGGGTAAGCAGATCCTGCTCCACACGTGGCACCCATCGTGTTGCTTATGTTATTACAAATCAAGTAAATAGTCTAATTCGGTAGGTCACATTCGTGAAAAGGGAAGGGTATTGTAGTTACGACATAAGGAACATATCCGATATCATCTGTGAAACGGTTATTCAATAACGGTCAACCAACTCGTGATGGCGTCCGTAAAATTTACGAAGGGATGATTTCAACTTCACCATTTGGAACTCGTGGTTTAATAGCTTCATTGTGAGCAGCAATCCTCTATCAAGGAAATCATGATAGGAAATACAAGCCCGGGAATATCGTATCAGTTGGGAGATATATACTCCGTATGCAGGCGCTGCTGGAATGTTGCTACATAGAAATGGAAAGTTCACAATTGGGAAGCTGAAATCATCTCTTTTGTCGTAAAGTTTTGTTTTCAACCGACCCTCATTGTCAATTTCTAGATGTAAGTCAAGATATGAGGCAAACTTAACTGTATCTGTAGTATCCTTTATCTCTAGTTCGATGGGATAGATTCGTTGAACATAGTCACCAAATTTTGTATTATTTAGTGAGAGAACATCATCTATATAGCGGAACGTAAAGTTAAAGGATATTGCTAACTTCTTATCTTTCTTCCTAAGAAGTTCCTGTATGAAGTCAGCCTCATAATAATAAAGAAACAAGTCGGCAAGAAGAGGGGCACAATTGGTTCCCATTGGAATTTTGACAGTCTGTTGAAAAACATCATGTATCTAAGACTAAATTTATGCTCATTTTGTTAACTTATTGCGTTATTCGTTGCAATAGTGAATGGTTGTGAGTACACTAAAAAGATCCATGGAAGATATCAAGTTCTTGTTAATGAATATTCAGTATCATTTTCACAAATAATGCATGATGGTCTTGAAGTATGGATTCTAGGTACATGTGTACTTACGTTGTTTATCATCTTAATTTCGTGTTATAGTGTTCTTTTTATTTGTCTGAACAGTTTTAACCCTTACTGTTTATTCCATTTTTGGTAATAACCTTTTGACATGGCTCGTTATTTATACATCCCGTCATTGTTTTATTGTGCTATGGTAATTTTTTTGTATTCTTGTATTGCATTTTTTCACCTTCGGGTGCGGGATTTTCTCGCTGTGTTGAAGACTCATTGGTGGCCTTCGGCTGTTTTCTGCTATTTGGTCGGGTTGTTGTCTCTTTGACACATTCTCAATTTCCATTCTCAATTTTATTTGTCTATTATAGAGTGCCTTCATGCCATTTTGTTTTTCTTTGTTGACATAGTTGTTTGTTTTTATAGTGATTAAGATAATTACACAATGTTGACTACTGCGCCTCAATTTTTTTACATTTTTACCTATTATGCCTGTTTGTTTTGCTCACACTTTGTTTTCAATATAATGGAATTTCACGGGACCATCATACAAATGAGAGGTTTAGCTAGCTATTAACCAGGTTTAATCAACCATTTTCTACATACGGGAATGCCTGGTCACAAACGTAATTGATAATAGACGCCAGAAAAACGTACCGAAGTAATTTCAAGTGTTTTTTAATGCCCTCGCCGTAGGCAACGGGGGCATTAAGTGTTACCCTTGACCGTGTGTCCGTCCTTCCGTCCGTCCCATATTCCTTTCCGCACTCTAACTTAAGTTTTTCTCATCCAAATTTTATAAAACTCATATAAAATGCTAAGAACCACAACACACAGACAGAGTCAATTAGGGTTGTTCGTCATCTACCATTCTAGAGTTATGCCCCTTTTTACCTTGGAAAATTGCAAAGCTTGAGCGGGGGCATTTGTGTCCTTAGGCATATTCTTCTTTTATTTTTAATCTGAAATCAAAAATGCTACTATCCTTATTTTCTGTTGACAGAAAAATATCATTGTCTAAATTAAAATAGAAAATGAAATAACATTCTGTAAGGGTGACTTTCAAAATGAATGTTGAAGATAAGATTAATGAATAACGGAATTTTTCGACTTTAAGAAATGATGCCAGAAGGCGTAATACAAACATTCGGACACTGTCAATTTCCATAAATATATACGAGTCAGTCCATGCGAAAGGTACAAAAAGTCATTTTGATAAACTTTACAGGACACGTTGTTAAAGTTCATGAAAATATTTTTGAAAATAGATTTTATCCGAAAAATTTGATATTAATGTAAACATTCATAAAATTATTTATTCTGTCCCGAATTTGTCAGTTAAAAAGGAAAAAGACAAAGACACCAACTGTTAAATTCCTAAATATATTTTATCATGTAAACATCTTGAAAACTAAAACTTAACAATTTTTCACTGGTTATTTGATATTTCAAAATACATTTGTGCACATAAAATATTTATCCCTTTTGTCCCTTTTGACCCTCTGAACTTAGCCAATTAACCTAGATTAAATGTAAAATATGTTATCGTCTTAAATGTGGTGAAATGTTAGACACTCGACGTATGAAAGAAATTTCAAGTTTCTTCAAGTATTCTTTAGGAGATTGTATTTTGTATGATTTATTCGCCAGCCACCAGATCTTGGGTTTATCTGCCGCTAACAGTACGTCAGTGCTCCGTTTCGTATTACTAGGATTCTATAAATTATTCACTAAGTTACCGATATGCAACTCCACTTAATTTTCCTCATATTTTACAGGTGTTTGTTTTTATGGAGTGTCTGCTGAAAGAGTTCTCAATATCTTAGCGACTGGAAAATTCAGAACCGCTGCACCTTTAGGTGAGAACACAATAACGATTTACACCAGCTAGCCAAGAAGACTAAACAAAAATTATTCTTATTCTTACAGCAAATCATTATCTTTTTACATCGATAAACTACCTATTTTTATGGATCTATAAATTACAATGGTATTAACACAATGAAATGTCTTGCCTGTATGTAATTTTGATAAAATACAAACAATGAAATTAAAATGGCAATACTAGAACATGTAAAATACGCAAAACATTAAAGTCAATGAACAATGACATGAGATACAGGGTCAAATAAGTTCCACGAAAATGAGATATGCTAATGCTTAACGACAGTATACCAAATACCAATGACTTAGCATTAGTGAATATACTTTAACTAACATAACCGCAGATTAAACTTTAATGTATAAATTATACAAAAAATTTGAAAGTCAGTAGACCATGACTGATGGAGTGTGGTCAAAAATGTGCATGAAAATGAAACCGGCTAATGATTATACAACTATACATACCAAATATCACTGACTTACCATCGGTAGTTTTTCGTAGACTCATCCTATCGGAAACTTGAACATTTAACATAAGCAAAAATGACAAAGTCAATACACCATGATTACTTAGGGCCAGGTACAAATAATCTCCATGGAAATGAGATGTATCAATGGCGATACAAAGAGTTAACTTAAGGTCATGTATGTAAATCTTGATATCAACTTCGTTATGTTGTTAGGATGCACGTCTCATTGAAGTATATCCTACATTTTCTTTATTCTCTAGATGTATAAATATCTTTCTCTTTAATTTACTTAACAGTACATAAAGATAAAAATAAAAATAAGTTTAAAGGGCTATATGATCTAGATGATACAAAGCAGAAAAACAAGTAAAACAAATACACAGACCGGACGTGGCGGGGTATTTATACATCCCACATACGTCACAAAAAAGACACTAATAAAGTACAAATCTGAGAGTACTCAGAGTTACTGACAGCTAGTTCAAAGCCAATAACAACTAATAAAAAAGAGGGACGAAAGATACCAGAGGGATAGTCAAACTCATAGATGGAAAACAAACTGACAACGCCATGGCCAAAAATAAAAAGACAAACAGACAAATAATAGTACAAATGACACAACATAGAAAACTAAAGACTAAGCAACACGAACCCCACCGAAAACTGGGGGTGATCTGAGGTGCTCCGGAAGGGTAAGCAGATCCTGCTCCACACGTGGCACCCATCGTGTTGCTTATGTTATTACAAATCAAGTAAATAGTCTAATTCGGTAGGTCACATTCGTGAAAAGGGAAGGGTATTGTAGTTACGACATAAGGAACATATCCGATATCATCTGTGAAACGGTTATTCAATAACGGTCAACCAACTCGTGATGGCGTCCGTAAAATTTACGAAGGGATGATTTCAACTTCACCATTTGGAACTCGTGGTTTAATAGCTTCATTGTGAGCAGCAATCCTCTATCAAGGAAATCATGATAGGAAATACAAGCCCGGGAATATCGTATCAGTTGGGAGATATATACTCCGTATGCAGGCGCTGCTGGAATGTTGCTACATAGAAATGGAAAGTTCACAATTGGGAAGCTGAAATCATCTCTTTTGTCGTAAAGTTTTGTTTTCAACCGACCCTCATTGTCAATTTCTAGATGTAAGTCAAGATATGAGGCAAACTTAACTGTATCTGTAGTATCCTTTATCTCTAGTTCGATGGGATAGATTCGTTGAACATAGTCACCAAATTTTGTATTATTTAGTGAGAGAACATCATCTATATAGCGGAACGTAAAGTTAAAGGATATTGCTAACTTCTTATCTTTCTTCCTAAGAAGTTCCTGTATGAAGTCAGCCTCATAATAATAAAGAAACAAGTCGGCAAGAAGAGGGGCACAATTGGTTCCCATTGGAATTTTGACAGTCTGTTGAAAAACATCATGTATCTAAGACTAAATTTATGCTCATTTTGTTAACTTATTGCGTTATTCGTTGCAATAGTGAATGGTTGTGAGTACACTAAAAAGATCCATGGAAGATATCAAGTTCTTGTTAATGAATATTCAGTATCATTTTCACAAATAATGCATGATGGTCTTGAAGTATGGATTCTAGGTACATGTGTACTTACGTTGTTTATCATCTTAATTTCGTGTTATAGTGTTCTTTTTATTTGTCTGAACAGTTTTAACCCTTACTGTTTATTCCATTTTTGGTAATAACCTTTTGACATGGCTCGTTATTTATACATCCCGTCATTGTTTTATTGTGCTATGGTAATTTTTTTGTATTCTTGTATTGCATTTTTTCACCTTCGGGTGCGGGATTTTCTCGCTGTGTTGAAGACTCATTGGTGGCCTTCGGCTGTTTTCTGCTATTTGGTCGGGTTGTTGTCTCTTTGACACATTCTCAATTTCCATTCTCAATTTTATTTGTCTATTATAGAGTGCCTTCATGCCATTTTGTTTTTCTTTGTTGACATAGTTGTTTGTTTTTATAGTGATTAAGATAATTACACAATGTTGACTACTGCGCCTCAATTTTTTTACATTTTTACCTATTATGCCTGTTTGTTTTGCTCACACTTTGTTTTCAATATAATGGAATTTCACGGGACCATCATACAAATGAGAGGTTTAGCTAGCTATTAACCAGGTTTAATCAACCATTTTCTACATACGGGAATGCCTGGTCACAAACGTAATTGATAATAGACGCCAGAAAAACGTACCGAAGTAATTTCAAGTGTTTTTTAATGCCCTCGCCGTAGGCAACGGGGGCATTAAGTGTTACCCTTGACCGTGTGTCCGTCCTTCCGTCCGTCCCATATTCCTTTCCGCACTCTAACTTAAGTTTGTCTCATCCAAATTTTATAAAACTCATATAAAATGCTAAGAACCACAACACACAGACAGAGTCAATTAGGGTTGTTCGTCATCTACCATTCTAGAGTTATGCCCCTTTTTACCTTGGAAAATTGCAAAGCTTGAGCGGGGGCATTTGTGTCCTTAGGCACATTCTTCTTTTATTTTTAATCTGAAATCAAAAATGCTACTATCCTGATTTTCTGTTGACAGAAAAATATCATTGTCTAAATTAAAATAGAAAATGAAATAACATTCTGTAAGGGTGACTTTCAAAATGAATGTTGAAGATAAGATTAATGAATAACGGAATTTTTCGACTTTAAGAAATGATGCCAGAAGGCGTAATACAAACATTCGGACACTGTCAATTTCCATAAATATATACGAGTCAGTCCATGCGAAAGGTACAAAAAGTCATTTTGATAAACTTTACAGGACACGTTGTTAAAGTTCATGAAAATATTTTTGAAAATAGATTTTATCCGAAAAATTTGATATTAATGTAAACATTCATAAAATTATTTATTCTGTCCCGAATTTGTCAGTTAAAAAGGAAAAAGACAAAGACACCAACTGTTAAATTCCTAAATATATTTTATCATGTAAACATCTTGAAAACTAAAACTTAACAATTTTTCACTGGTTATTTGATATTTCAAAATACATTTGTGCACATAAAATATTTATCCCTTTTGTCCCTTTTGACCCTCTGAACTTAGCCAATTAACCTAGATTAAATGTAAAATATGTTATCGTCTTAAATGTGGTGAAATGTTAGACACTCGACGTATGAAAGAAATTTCAAGTTTCTTCAAGTATTCTTTAGGAGATTGTATTTTGTATGATTTATTCGCCAGCCACCAGATCTTGGGTTTATCTGCCGCTAACAGTACGTCAGTGCTCCGTTTCGTATTACTAGGATTCTATAAATTATTCACTAAGTTACCGATATGCAACTCCACTTAATTTTCCTCATATTTTACAGGTGTTTGTTTTTATGGAGTGTCTGCTGAAAGAGTTCTCAATATCTTAGCGACTGGAAAATTCAGAACCGCTGCACCTTTAGGTGAGAACACAATAACGATTTACACCAGCTAGCCAAGAAGACTAAACAAAAATTATTCTTATTCTTACAGCAAATCATTATCTTTTTACATCGATAAACTACCTATTTTTATGGATCTATAAATTACAATGGTATTAACACAATGAAATGTCTTGCCTGTATGTAATTTTGATAAAATACAAACAATGAAATTAAAATGGCAATACTAGAACATGTAAAATACGCAAAACATTAAAGTCAATGAACAATGACATGAGATACAGGGTCAAATAAGTTCCACGAAAATGAGATATGCTAATGCTTAACGACAGTATACCAAATACCAATGACTTAGCATTAGTGAATATACTTTAACTAACATAACCGCAGATTAAACTTTAATGTATAAATTATACAAAAAATTTGAAAGTCAGTAGACCATGACTGATGGAGTGTGGTCAAAAATGTGCATGAAAATGAAACCGGCTAATGATTATACAACTATACATACCAAATATCACTGACTTACCATCGGTAGTTTTTCGTAGACTCATCCTATCGGAAACTTGAACATTTAACATAAGCAAAAATGACAAAGTCAATACACCATGATTACTTAGGGCCAGGTACAAATAATCTCCATGGAAATGAGATGTATCAATGGCGATACAAAGAGTTAACTTAAGGTCATGTATGTAAATCTTGATATCAACTTCGTTATGTTGTTAGGATGCACGTCTCATTGAAGTATATCCTACATTTTCTTTATTCTCTAGATGTATAAATATCTTTCTCTTTAATTTACTTAACAGTACATAAAGATAAAAATAAAAATAAGTTTAAAGGGCTATATGATCTAGATGATACAAAGCAGAAAAACAAGTAAAACAAATACACAGACCGGACGTGGCGGGGTATTTATACATCCCACATACGTCACAAAAAAGACACTAATAAAGTACAAATCTGAGAGTACTCAGAGTTACTGACAGCTAGTTCAAAGCCAATAACAACTAATAAAAAAGAGGGACGAAAGATACCAGAGGGATAGTCAAACTCATAGATGGAAAACAAACTGACAACGCCATGGCCAAAAATAAAAAGACAAACAGACAAATAATAGTACAAATGACACAACATAGAAAACTAAAGACTAAGCAACACGAACCCCACCGAAAACTGGGGGTGATCTGAGGTGCTCCGGAAGGGTAAGCAGATCCTGCTCCACACGTGGCACCCATCGTGTTGCTTATGTTATTACAAATCAAGTAAATAGTCTAATTCGGTAGGTCACATTCGTGAAAAGGGAAGGGTATTGTAGTTACGACATAAGGAACATATCCGATATCATCTGTGAAACGGTTATTCAATAACGGTCAACCAACTCGTGATGGCGTCCGTAAAATTTACGAAGGGATGATTTCAACTTCACCATTTGGAACTCGTGGTTTAATAGCTTCATTGTGAGCAGCAATCCTCTATCAAGGAAATCATGATAGGAAATACAAGCCCGGGAATATCGTATCAGTTGGGAGATATATACTCCGTATGCAGGCGCTGCTGGAATGTTGCTACATAGAAATGGAAAGTTCACAATTGGGAAGCTGAAATCATCTCTTTTGTCGTAAAGTTTTGTTTTCAACCGACCCTCATTGTCAATTTCTAGATGTAAGTCAAGATATGAGGCAAACTTAACTGTATCTGTAGTATCCTTTATCTCTAGTTCGATGGGATAGATTCGTTGAACATAGTCACCAAATTTTGTATTATTTAGTGAGAGAACATCATCTATATAGCGGAACGTAAAGTTAAAGGATATTGCTAACTTCTTATCTTTCTTCCTAAGAAGTTCCTGTATGAAGTCAGCCTCATAATAATAAAGAAACAAGTCGGCAAGAAGAGGGGCACAATTGGTTCCCATTGGAATTTTGACAGTCTGTTGAAAAACATCATGTATCTAAGACTAAATTTATGCTCATTTTGTTAACTTATTGCGTTATTCGTTGCAATAGTGAATGGTTGTGAGTACACTAAAAAGATCCATGGAAGATATCAAGTTCTTGTTAATGAATATTCAGTATCATTTTCACAAATAATGCATGATGGTCTTGAAGTATGGATTCTAGGTACATGTGTACTTACGTTGTTTATCATCTTAATTTCGTGTTATAGTGTTCTTTTTATTTGTCTGAACAGTTTTAACCCTTACTGTTTATTCCATTTTTGGTAATAACCTTTTGACATGGCTCGTTATTTATACATCCCGTCATTGTTTTATTGTGCTATGGTAATTTTTTTGTATTCTTGTATTGCATTTTTTCACCTTCGGGTGCGGGATTTTCTCGCTGTGTTGAAGACTCATTGGTGGCCTTCGGCTGTTTTCTGCTATTTGGTCGGGTTGTTGTCTCTTTGACACATTCTCAATTTCCATTCTCAATTTTATTTGTCTATTATAGAGTGCCTTCATGCCATTTTGTTTTTCTTTGTTGACATAGTTGTTTGTTTTTATAGTGATTAAGATAATTACACAATGTTGACTACTGCGCCTCAATTTTTTTACATTTTTACCTATTATGCCTGTTTGTTTTGCTCACACTTTGTTTTCAATATAATGGAATTTCACGGGACCATCATACAAATGAGAGGTTTAGCTAGCTATTAACCAGGTTTAATCAACCATTTTCTACATACGGGAATGCCTGGTCACAAACGTAATTGATAATAGACGCCAGAAAAACGTACCGAAGTAATTTCAAGTGTTTTTTAATGCCCTCGCCGTAGGCAACGGGGGCATTAAGTGTTACCCTTGACCGTGTGTCCGTCCTTCCGTCCGTCCCATATTCCTTTCCGCACTCTAACTTAAGTTTGTCTCATCCAAATTTTATAAAACTCATATAAAATGCTAAGAACCACAACACACAGACAGAGTCAATTAGGGTTGTTCGTCATCTACCATTCTAGAGTTATGCCCCTTTTTACCTTGGAAAATTGCAAAGCTTGAGCGGGGGCATTTGTGTCCTTAGGCACATTCTTCTTTTATTTTTAATCTGAAATCAAAAATGCTACTATCCTGATTTTCTGTTGACAGAAAAATATCATTGTCTAAATTAAAATAGAAAATGAAATAACATTCTGTAAGGGTGACTTTCAAAATGAATGTTGAAGATAAGATTAATGAATAACGGAATTTTTCGACTTTAAGAAATGATGCCAGAAGGCGTAATACAAACATTCGGACACTGTCAATTTCCATAAATATATACGAGTCAGTCCATGCGAAAGGTACAAAAAGTCATTTTGATAAACTTTACAGGACACGTTGTTAAAGTTCATGAAAATATTTTTGAAAATAGATTTTATCCGAAAAATTTGATATTAATGTAAACATTCATAAAATTATTTATTCTGTCCCGAATTTGTCAGTTAAAAAGGAAAAAGACAAAGACACCAACTGTTAAATTCCTAAATATATTTTATCATGTAAACATCTTGAAAACTAAAACTTAACAATTTTTCACTGGTTATTTGATATTTCAAAATACATTTGTGCACATAAAATATTTATCCCTTTTGTCCCTTTTGACCCTCTGAACTTAGCCAATTAACCTAGATTAAATGTAAAATATGTTATCGTCTTAAATGTGGTGAAATGTTAGACACTCGACGTATGAAAGAAATTTCAAGTTTCTTCAAGTATTCTTTAGGAGATTGTATTTTGTATGATTTATTCGCCAGCCACCAGATCTTGGGTTTATCTGCCGCTAACAGTACGTCAGTGCTCCGTTTCGTATTACTAGGATTCTATAAATTATTCACTAAGTTACCGATATGCAACTCCACTTAATTTTCCTCATATTTTACAGGTGTTTGTTTTTATGGAGTGTCTGCTGAAAGAGTTCTCAATATCTTAGCGACTGGAAAATTCAGAACCGCTGCACCTTTAGGTGAGAACACAATAACGATTTACACCAGCTAGCCAAGAAGACTAAACAAAAATTATTCTTATTCTTACAGCAAATCATTATCTTTTTACATCGATAAACTACCTATTTTTATGGATCTATAAATTACAATGGTATTAACACAATGAAATGTCTTGCCTGTATGTAATTTTGATAAAATACAAACAATGAAATTAAAATGGCAATACTAGAACATGTAAAATACGCAAAACATTAAAGTCAATGAACAATGACATGAGATACAGGGTCAAATAAGTTCCACGAAAATGAGATATGCTAATGCTTAACGACAGTATACCAAATACCAATGACTTAGCATTAGTGAATATACTTTAACTAACATAACCGCAGATTAAACTTTAATGTATAAATTATACAAAAAATTTGAAAGTCAGTAGACCATGACTGATGGAGTGTGGTCAAAAATGTGCATGAAAATGAAACCGGCTAATGATTATACAACTATACATACCAAATATCACTGACTTACCATCGGTAGTTTTTCGTAGACTCATCCTATCGGAAACTTGAACATTTAACATAAGCAAAAATGACAAAGTCAATACACCATGATTACTTAGGGCCAGGTACAAATAATCTCCATGGAAATGAGATGTATCAATGGCGATACAAAGAGTTAACTTAAGGTCATGTATGTAAATCTTGATATCAACTTCGTTATGTTGTTAGGATGCACGTCTCATTGAAGTATATCCTACATTTTCTTTATTCTCTAGATGTATAAATATCTTTCTCTTTAATTTACTTAACAGTACATAAAGCAAAGGACTGTTCAGACCTCGACCCTTAACATGACACTAGTGGTGTGTATAGAATATACCCAACTGCCGGAATGGGATTCGAGGTTTATTGTGATATGACGACCGACGGTGGGCGCTGGACAGTAAGTTAGCCGCTAATGTAAACTTTTACATATTTTTAGAATAGGTAGGAAAACATTAATTTGGATTTTTAACATACGATTGATGTATCATTAATGCACGCTAGACGCCTAAGGTAAAGACAAAAAAAGCAAAATAGAAGCGTTTTATAACAGCATAATGATTTAGAAGTATGTAACACTCCCAAACGTGTCCACCCCCCCCCCCCCCCACCCCCACCCCCCCCCCCCCCCCAAACGTGTCCGATTCCCCCAAACGTGTCTATTCTCCCCAAACTTGTCCGTAATATTCAATATGGCCCAAACGTGTCCGATTTCAAAACCCCAAAACGTGTCCGATAATTGTTATTCGCCAAAACGTGTCCACTATTAAACGCCAGAACGTCTCACGTCTTTTAGCGCCAATACATGTATGTTCTACTGAATAAAATCAATAACGTTTACGGCAATTCTATGATGGGGGAAACAGTTGATGAGGTAGTAATTTATTAGCATTAGTTTGTTCAATGCCGGTTGTTAATGATTATCATAATTGCAAATTTAATATGTAACATATGAATTAACTTTTGACTGAATTTGCTTATTGTCCAGTTGCAAGTATTTCATGCTCATTTAGAGCGAACATACAAATATTTCTGGTGCAGTTGAATTAATCGTTTACTATGTAAATTATGTGTTACTAATAAACTCCGATGATGCCTTTTATAAAATCCGACGGCGGGCTTTCAGCAGAATTGACGTCCCTTTTTTTCAACAGTTCTGATATTTGAAAAGCTCTTCAAATCAAAAACTGGTTTTCAGGTTTTTTTAATGAGTTTTAGGTTTCGAGCATCACTAAAGACACACGAACAAGAAAAATAACGTCCAGTGCCAAATATTTCATGCATTATTTGAACGACATCATGTTAACAATAAAAACTGTAGATAACTTCTATTATCATACCGGACATTTAGGATTGGGCCTAAATTTTTACGGTTATTCGGGATTAACACTAGTTGGGATTTTAATCTAAAAAATTTAAGAGCGAGTAAAGACCAATTTTTTAATGACTTCAGTAAGAAACTACTTCAGTCTCTGTTATGTTATAGAGGCCGTTTTAAATAAAAGTTGCGGAAATTTAAAAAAAAAAAGTTGCCTTCCAATATACAACTGGTGGCACCGTGAAAGAGTGAAATGCAACAAAGGTTTCAATGCGCAGAGAATGGGACATTCTCCCTACACGAGATATCTGATTTAAGATCTACAATTTAACTGAGCATGGCTGCTTACATTTACATCCAACATAGCCGAACGGACGCCCCCACTTTTAACCAGGTTATACTGCCGGTTTAAATTAGACCTACAGTAATTTATTTCTATTTTTTAATGAAATAGTAAAATGAGTATACGTTATTGAAAAAAGCAATAACCAAATAACCTACGTATTTATAATATGGACACGAATGATAGTTCCAGTAAAAGAAAAAAATTAAGCTTGATATGGACACGTTTGGGGGATTGGGCACGTTTGGGTGTTCATTAGAAAATGGACACGTTTGGGCGTTTAGACAAATGACAAGCTTTGGCGCCCTTTTACATTTAGACATGTTTTGCAGTTCAGTTTGGGGGAAGGACACGTTTCTGAGTGTTACATATATATCCCTAAATATTAAATTTATGTATGTATTTATTCAATAGTCGTACGGTATTATGCAAAGAACGTTTTAAACGGTTTTCACAACGACTTAGACAATGATGCATTATTATAAACATATTGCCCTTGGATGAAGGTGTTAATCACCCTAACACATGGCTTTTTTTTATTATACTAAATGCCTTGTGATACAAATGTACACTATGCTATTAGAAAGACAATTGTAAAAAAATAGTCATGAATTAAGATAGTTTACTAATAACAATTACAAAACGACGGAAATGATGTAAAAATAAGAATCGGCTTAGCGGGTGTTAATTTTAGGTATTATCACTATTGGTGGGCGGGGCTTATGAAAGGTTAGTGAAAATAAACAAATGCCGCGTGTCCAATGAAATGAATGGATAATATAAAAAATTTGCATAAAGTATAATTATACTTGATAATAAATGCATTTTTAAGTTCCATCTTATCCTACCCTGTATCAGATGCACTATCTCGTCCCTAGTTGCGTATTTTAAAGATATTCAACTTAGATTTTTGCACTTTTACTTTCAAACAAAACTTTTAAGTAAGCCTTAGAAAGAAATTATAACAGCAATAACGGATTTTGAAAAAAGGAGGAGTGACCAACTATTAGTAAGAGGATGGAGGTACAAATCAGAAAAAAAAATGTGCCAAAAACAACGGAACCCAAAATAGGACTTTCAAAATGTTTATGCATTTTCAACAACAAACTCGCTTTCATATATTATTTCTTGAAATTTATACATAGAATTTAACAAAATATGTAATGACGTTATACAAATTAAATGTTTCTTTTCGGATACACGGCATTCTGATATATCTTTTACATTTCAAGGTTCTTATCAGACGAATGGATGGTTCTCAGGTCTTCAATAAAAAATGGTTAGAATATGAAAATGGCTTTGGAGACTTAAATCGGGAATTTTGGTAAGGTAAGTCATGCATGATACTTTAATTTTTCTATTATTGTTTTTATGGGTATAACATATTTTTTTTACCATTCGCTTCTTTCATTTCGTTCCCGTTATGAGACATTTAAGTAAATAACAATTTACCATAGTACACTTTATCATATATGTAGTGGTATCATTCACTGTTTTCTAATTACCTGTTATTTTGTATCGAGAATATGACAACATTGTTAGAATATCATAAGGTGTTAGTTAATATAAAGATACTCTCAAAGTTCACTGTTGTTATCTGTAAATGCGTGTTTACAATTAAGTGCTCCACAACTATTCCCTTACAAACATTTGTGAAATGCACAACGCGTAAAATAAAACTCTAAAAAGTTATATACCTTCATTGTATATAACAGATTAAGAGAAAATAGTTAATGGAACGGCAAAATATGATAAAGTGTGATACACTAACAGAACATAATACTATTGTTTATTATATGTTCCGGGTTTGTGAAAATCTGTGAAATATAATAGATAAACTTAATCAATCAACTTTTCTAATATAATCAATTAAATTCTAAGTAACAAATATGGTTGTAAATACAATCTTTCTGTACATACTTGAAGCACTTCTGTTTATATAATTAATGACGTCATATGTAAATTTCATAATTGTAGATTCCATAAGTAATCTACACGATTCTTAAACAATATGTATGATAACTACATGTAATTCTTGTATGTAAGTGTGTCCTATTAAAAGAGGGAGCATAATGGAATGAAAATTGTTCCAAGTAAGCATGACGATGATTCACGAGAAGATTCATTTTGTTCGTTCCTGTATAGTGTGATCTTTTCGGGTTTATCTTTGACGACCTTATATAAATGGTTCAAATAAAAACAGCTATGAAAATCAATTTCTCTTGTCATGGGTTCCATGATAGAGTGTTTACAAGAAAGCTATTTAACCAAGAATCCCTATTGGTAATTTGTCGTCATCCCTTTGAAAGTTAAACAGATGTCATCGTGATATTTTTGACTTTTATAACATGTCGTAAGCGCGATCCCGGCTTATTTTCCTTAAATGTGACACCTTGCCCCTTTTGATGTTTCCCTGTTTTAAATAATAATTCCTTTAATATTTTGGTTACTTTTGGTATTTAATGAAATTGGTGTCTAATGAACAGCCACAACATATCCGTCCCTTTACTATTGTTGTATGTATAATTTGTTATGATTAAATCTATAAGTATAATACCAAATTCTTTGAGGTACACTTGTTTGTATTTGCAATATTACTTCAAACACTTAAACATTAGTTATGTAATAGAGGATAAAATAATATTGTTTTGCTTTTAAGTCATCTTAAAATTATCTTGTCATTTCCATAATTTTAATATAAATCAAATTGGCAAAAGTGTAAACCTGTTGGTTCTTTTTCTGTTTTGATTTGTTCGTTCCAGACCATTGTTTTTTTTCTAATCTTGGGAAGGATGGATATCTTCAAACACATAGCCTAGACACATAATAAAAGAGAATAAATCGAAAGAAAAGTTTGTTTTATAGGAAACAAATATAGCAAATACAGAAATGAGAGTGGACATGGAAAATTTCAAAGGAGAAAAGAGGTATGCAAAATACTCAACATTCAAGGTTGGAGATGCTGGGTCGAAATATAAACTGACAATTGGTGGATTTTCGGGAAATGCTGGTAAGAAGGATTAGAAAAACATCAAGCTCAATACAAATTTACCTAGATTCCTTTAAATTGCATGTTATGTGCGAAATCTGGCTTAATCCATAATTGCTTGGGGTTAGAAAAACTTGGTGTTTTTACAGTGTTGTTTCCATTTTGTTTACCCTTGTACTTGTACTTATATTTAACTTAACTTGTACTTAATCGAGAAAGTGAACACTATATATGGTATGTACTATTATCTACAAACAATTTTTATCGGCGTTTTAGTCAATATACTAAAACGTTTTTGTAAACGTCATTGTCAAATTTACTATCAACTGCAATTTTCTGTTCGCGTCTTGGTTAGATTTATTTGTATGTTTGTTTGAATTTTTAAGTCAGTTATGTTGTAAATCTGAAATGCATATTTACACAGTTTTTGCTGCTGGGTACCAATAATTGTGACATTAACCTTACAATGTCTGTCTGGGTTGCTCACCAAAGTTTGGCAATGTAACGGAATTATGAACAACTGTCATACAAGTGGGAGGTGTAACTAGCTATTAAACCAGGTTTAACTCACCATTTTCTTCGGAATATGCCTGTACCTTGTCAGAAATACGAAAGTTGTGTTCCACTCGATCCGTTGGTTGATAACGTTTGATTTAGTCAGTTTTTGTGGACTTCCCCTTTTTGAATTTACCTTGGAGTCCGGTATTTCGTTATACTTTAAATCTATTTGGAGAATTTAGCCTTGATAATAGAATGGTAATTGAAAACAATTAAGTTGGAATTTGGTGAATGATAAAGACACGGTATGATATGCGATTAGCACGATTCCTTATATGTCGGACATATGCACAATTACAATTTGTTGATATCGCTACATCTGAATATGAGTGGCCGTTCATGTCATTTGCGCGATTATATACGCGTATAAAATTATATACGCGTATATAATCGCGCAAATGACATGAACGGCCACTCATATCTGAGACTTGACAAAATATTTACACTTCCAACACTGCGTTGTATACGTAAGGTAAAGTTTTAAATTTCCTTATTCTCGAATCCAGAAATGTTCTATTTGTAAACAGCAGTTAGTACTAAATACGGGACAGTAGTTGAATGATAAATTTACTTTATAATCCTGACCTAGCTTCATAGCAGCAAAGGCATTATTAGGCTGGCTAGTGTTTATATGGAAATTTATCATTTTATGGATCAATGACATTGCACCGGTGATCATGCATTCTTTTGTTCTGTCTTTGTCATATTTCAACATGGCCGACATAGATTTGTCTACGACGAGTACATTCTATACAATTGGCAACAGTACAATTCCGATCCGTATGACTACATGTTTTATAACATTTGGTGGTTTAGTTTGAAAACAAATACCAGTAATTGATTATCACAGGTTAAAAGTCGTATTTTGTCATTGAAATGTCCAAAAGTTTTACAGTTCAGGGTCGAATATAAAACATAATGGTCTGCATTTTCGTATTACAAGGAGGAATCTGAAAACTGAACATAAGTCGATTTCATAACATCTTTTAAGATGGTCTTAGGAACACCTATTTTATTCTGGATTTTTGTGTCCTAAACAACATCCGATATACAATTTTTTTTTAATTTTGGCGAAGTGCCATCCATTATACCGATACCATATCCACTATGTGACTTGAAGTTAAGCTACCGGGCTTGTAGAGTCCTCGGGCAGATACTCCGTCCTCTCGTGGTGATAGATAAGATTCAACAGTAGTGCACCGATGTTCAAATATCGCAAATCCATTTGAACATACTAACCAATTTAACAACTAAAGTAATAGCAAAAACAGTCGACCAGGTAAGAATCTTCTGCTATGGAAAATGCCAAATTGGCTCCTATTCTACAAGGTTCCAAATTTAGTAACAGATACATGTTCTACCAACAACACTAAATTACGTCATTTTCATGTTCCAGGCGATGCATTTCCACATCACAATGGAATGAAGTTCACAACACCTGACCAAGACAATGATCTTGCGAATTTCAATTGTGCGGTACACTTTAGCAGAGTTGGTGGTGGGTGGTGGTTCGGTAAATGTGACAACGTCTGCTTCACATTTTCATATGCAAACAACAAGAAAGGTCTGACTGGAGAAAATCTTATACAGTGGGCATATTGGAAAGGTTCCGAATATTCTCTGAAATATGCTGCCATGATGATTCGAAGAGGTTAATTTATTGATGAGAAAAATAAATATTGAATCCTTTTTTGCATTTCACTTAATTCGCAGTATTTTCAAGACTAAATTAAAAAAAAAGGATTATTTTACTGCAAGTAAACGTATCTTCCTTTAAAGTTACTTTGTTTTCACTATCAAGAAAACATAGTTTTTGCTTCGCTCTTTGTCACTTAAAATAATACATTTTGATGCTCAGGTACCTTTTTATCGACATATTTGATCGTAGGAATTGCAATGAATTATGGGGATACATTTAAGAATGAAACGTTGGAGGCAATAAGATGGACAGTCGGTATTTAGAGAATTCGATCTTAAATTTTGTAAAAGAGTGGCGGAAGATACTAAAGGGATACTTTATTTGAAGACAAACAGACAACGCCATGGCAAAACGAAAAACGATGAAAATCATACGAACAGGTGTAACAGTATAATAAGGTCTTCCCACTTTTCCATGGAAAGACCTATTGATTTTGTTCTGATTATTAGGTCTTTCCACTTTTCCGTGGAAAGACCTATTGATTTTGTTCTGATTATTAGGTCTTTCCACTTTTCCGTGGAAAGACCTTTTGCTTTTGTTATGATTATTTTTTTTTCTTCCGCCTAATTTTTTTCTTGCACTGTTTTGGTGTTTCAAATTATGTCGCATATATATATTTGATATATGATATCGAACAGTTAATGCGCTTTTGAAACTGACACCGCATAACCGAACACTTTTCTTTGAAAGAGTTATCTCCCCGAACACTGTTTTTCTTGGTCAAAGGTCAAGGTCATGTTCTAAATTTTGATTTTGGCTTATTACCACTTATTTTCAGAAATCGTATAAGATATCGACAAAATGTTTTTACAGAATTGTTAGTTGCGTCATGCTGTAACACATGACTTTTGGTTGAAAGATTACGTAGACATTTAAGGTAGCACAAAACAAAGATTTTTTTACTTCCAATCTCCAACCTTTAAAATGATGTTACTTTCTTATGACTGCATACAAATTAATAAAAGAGGTATATATATATAGATAAAAGATTAACCTTTTAAATGAATGCAATATTTTTGTTATGCAATCATTATGAAATCAATTATTATGCAATTAATGGCAAAATCTTGGTCAGTTCACTTGAATGAATTTAGCTCTGACATCTCTATAACTACACAAGAAATTTTAACGTTATCTTAATCAACACAGCAGGAGCTACAAAAAGATGTCTCAAATTATCGCTATCGTATTCCATTCTCTCATAAATCTGTAATTAGTGTAAACATCTTTACCACATAAAAGTAGAGATTATTTGATTAGGTGTAAAATTTGATCTATACATTCTATCCAAAATCTGAGACACGCTTTTGTAGATAATGGCTCTAGGAACAACATATTATAAAATCAACCCTCTCGGGGTATCCATGCAGAAGCTAATTTCAATTGAAAGTGGAAATTTATTGTAAAATTTTGTAGACACAGTTAAAATTATAATTAATTACATAATTGTTGTATAATACTAACATTGCATAATTTGAAAGAGTAATCTGTTAGCTATCTATAAATACCACTTTTATAAATTTTCAAGCATTATAAAGAAAGTTACAGCATTTTAAAACTGGGGAGTTGGAGGTATAAAATCTTTGTATTGTGCTACCTTAATGGGAGTTTTCTTCCCTCTTATATTTAAAATTAGCTGTATGGTGATATAACTCATAAACCATATATAGTAGAGACCTAGGGTCTTTTGATTTGAAGTCCTTGTTGTATGACCTTGAAATTGGGGTCAAGGTTAAATTTTGATAAGTCGTTCTAGATTTTGATGCTCTTACTTCTAATTGGTTCAAGATAAAGTCAAAGGGTATTTTACATTGGGTTACAGATATATGACCTTGAAAAAGGTCAACCGGAAGTAGCCAGATTTGCAATATTTTTATATACAATTTACTAGAACTTATACTTTTGACTTATACTAGTGTGAAGTAAGGTTCGAATGTAACCGCAAGTAGCATTTTGTAAACCGGAAATACCTTCTTATCTCCCTTATTTTCAGCAAAAGTATATAAAAACCATATATTTTCAGAATCAGCATAAGTTAAGCTATTATCTGACACCAGAATTGACATTCTAAACCATAATTGAATATTTTCCTGTTTAGATATGTCTATTTGAGGTGGAAAGACCTTCAAATGTTCTCTGAACAATCGGTTTTTAACTATTAGGTCTTTCCACTTCTCCGTGGAAAGACCTATTGATTTTGTTCTGATTATTAGGTCTTTCCACTTTTCCATGGAAAGACCTATTGATTTTGTTCTGATCATTATTTTTTTTCCCGCCATTTTTATTTCATGTGAGAAGATTTTATTGCCCAAGATGTCGCTTAGATATGTGGTATATGATATCGAACAGTTAATATGCTTTTAAAACTGACACCGTTTAACCGAACACTTTTCTTTGTAAGAGTTATCTCCCCAAACACTGTTTATCTTGTGATCGTTTCGTCTTCGCAACCGTAAAAGAAACCGACAAATTTATTTTCCCAAATTGCTCGTTTTATCCTCAGGATGTCGAAAAAAATCTTTTGACCGAAGCGATCCGGAGACTCCATATGAGAGTTATTTCCCTTTATGTATTTGATATAAGTGATATGAATTTGTAACTGGTACAATCTTGCTCTTCGTTGTTTATATGTCCACGCGCGACATATAAACAACGAGGAGCAAGCGCGGAGATTTAATTTTAATTAGATTGTAACTGGTAAATCTTAATTGATAGAGACCTGGGCTCTTCTGATTTGAGGTCCTGGGTCCACCAGAAAGAAAATGAGGTCAAGGTCAAAGGTCAGCGTCATGTTCTAAATTTTGACTTTTACTCCATTTGGTTTCTACTCAGAATGAGTTATAGATATCGACAAAAAAAATTAAAAAAAATTGTTAGTCTCAAAATGGTACTCATCATTTTATTGATGAGTGAAATAGTCAGGTCAACAAATTGACTAATTATAACTTCAAACTATGCAGCTTTCATTATAAACATGTGTCTTATCTCAATCAATCAATCAACCAACGAACGAACCAACCAGGTTCCCGCCATCTATCCCCCCCTTATATTTTTTTTGAGGGATCACAATTCTATTGAATTGAAAATCGCCTTCTGTCCCGTAAATATTACTGTAAAAGTGCATCCGATACATGTACACACATCTAAAATAGAAATCCGTCCTGCAAAAATCTGAACCAGTTCATATATTTTTTCTGAAAATAATCGATAAACGTCTTGTTAAACTACACACTATAAAATTTCACAAAGGCATGCATTACACAAAAACTCTTAATCAAGGATCAAACATCAATTTACCTGTAAATAAAAGATAACTAAATCCGTTAGCACAATGTTTATACGTATGACCTGTCCTAACGACGTCTCCATCTGCAAAGGATCAGTTTGACTATATAATATAAATAAGATGATGTGATATGAGTGCCAATGAGACAACTATCCATCCACGTCTCAATGTGTAAAAAGTGAACAATTATAGGTCAAAGTACGGCTTTCAACACGGAGCCTTGGCTCACACCGAACAGCAAGCTATAAAGGGCCCCAAAAAGACTAGTGTAAAACAATTCAAACAGGAAAACCAACTGTCTAATCTATATAAAAAAAAAGAGAAACGAGTAACACTTATGAACCACACCAACAAACGACAACCACTGAAAAACAGGCTCCTGACTTAGGACAGGTGCACAAAAATGTAGGGGGTTTAAACGTTTTAACAGGCGCCAACCTTCACCCTAACCTGAAACAGTGGTATAACATAACAACATAAAAAGACACACAATAAAATATCAATTAATGTATATCAAATGTATATGTGCTTGGTGACGTCACAATCACATCATCTTCAGCGCGTGCTACCTTAAATAAAACAGGGGTTTTCCCCCATTCGAATAGAATTTAAAATGTACACCTAAATTTTACAAAAGTAAAGATCGAGGTCCGATTACCTTACAAAACTGAAAAACAATGCACAAACAACAAATAAATAAAACATTAAGTCCGAGGTTTCGTAGGGAATAGAGAAAATTTATCAAGGAAAGATGCCAGGATTTTTTTTAATAAGGGCATCCGGGTCGTCGGTATCGCTGCGCGGGATGTATAAATACACAGCCACGTTTGGTCAGAATGGGGCCGTTAAATTCGATGCCTCGCAAACAACCAACCAATCAATCATTTATGCATGCATGCCGCAATTCCTTTTTTCGCTAATTCCTAGAGGCCAAGTCTCATGAGTTTAACAGGGAATCTAGGCCCTCAATCCCTTTTTCGCTAGTTCCTAGAGGCCCAGTCTCACGTGTTTAACAGGGGATATAGGCTGTCAAATCCTTTTTAGCTTGTTCCTAGAGGCCTGGTCCCTTGTGTTTAATCAGTCATTCAACCAACCAACCAACCAACCAACCAAACAATCAACCAATCAATCAAACAAGCAACCAATCAATCAACTATGTTTTGAAGGGAAAAGAACGTCAACAATTGTTTTTCAAACAATTGATTTATATTTTTTATTTAATTTCTTCTTATTAATTTTTCAATCAATTATACAAGCAACCAATCAATCAACTATGTTTTGAATGGGAAAGAACGTCAGCAATTGTTTTTCAAACAAATGATTGATATTTTTTATTTAATTTCTTCTTATTAATTTTTGCAAAATTTCAGCTTCAGCTATTTCATAAAAAAATCGAAAGCTTATTCTGAAAGGAAGAAACCACAAAGTTTTACCACCTGATCGATTGGTTATTGTTTATTGCTTGCTTATGCTTAACGTCTAGTGGCAACTATTTCATGCATATTCAGGTCGACAGTGTTACCATTTGTACATCTGGTGCATTTGTAAGCCCTTAAATACAGTCTAGGTGACAAGTTTATACTTAATTACTCATCTTTATTTAGTTTTCTAAATAACAAAACATCATTTCATGTCCTTAAACGGACTACAGAGCTAGTGGGTCTATCGTATCTTTAATAACTATTTGACATTTCATATGTATTCTACTAGATCGTAATGAATTTGTCAAACTATTCACTATTGGGCCCGAGTTGTGCCTGGGTATAAATAGAGATCTCTTTTCCATTATGCTTTTTTAGATGAATTTCTCCTGCCAACTTTCATCGTTTGTTCATTATTTCTACTAAGTTCGTCTTATATAAATTTCGTGTCATAATTTCTTTGGCAAATTCTTAAAATGAGACTGGAGAGGGATTAAGTGCACCCGAGTTCATTTCTGCTTTTTTTTCTCGTTTTTTTTTGTGCGATTTGTTTTGATCAAACTGGTTTTCTGTGAAGTGATTTGTGGACTATTGTTTGTTTTTTTTTCTTTTTATTGTTACTTCCGAAAATCTGTCCTTCTGCGAATACTTTATTATCCGTTTCGTAGAAAAATTAAAGTACAGAAGTTGTGCTCAAACGTCATTAATATTTTAAAAGCTCGATAAATCTTTGCATTTTCTTAATTCAACGAATTAATCGATGCCTTATCTTATAGTTTACACGCAAATGCAGTGCTCATTTTCATTTTTCGCTGCCACTGGATGTTGAAAAACGCATCAAAGATACAAAAAAAAAAACACAATTACACAATGAACCAAATGACTGAAAAGAAAAATAACATTTGTAACCAATTTGATGAATGTACATGAAACAATCTAACTTATAGTTGGTTTCCGGAAATATCAAAGATGTGAATATTATAATTGTTATATGCATAGCTCGTTTGTGCTGTCATTCAATGAACCTCTTGTCCTACAATTTTCTCCTTATGCTGGTAACGATTTCTCTCATGGATGTACACATGTTCGACAGTAAGAGTCAATCGGTAAAGACAGGAAGGCCTCGGGTTTTAATCATGCATTCCTTTGAAAAAAATATCACAATTAAGTCGTCAAAATGGTGTGTTAACAAGTGAGTTTTCAAACCACCAAGCCGTACGCAAATAGAAAGATTTTTCATATCTGATAATGTAAGTGTATTTACATTATACTTAGCAATGTGCAACTGAACAAAGCTCGTCAGCTGTTTCGGTTCTTATACATCCTTGGCTTTCACATATTCGGCTTTGAGAATTCTAATGAGTTTTTATCCATAAAAACACATTAAATTTATAAAATGTTCTTTCATTTTGTTTCGCACTGACACATGAAATAAATGGAGAAATACTCCTCACATATGCAAGTTTCCAATTACTTTGATTGTCGCTGGAGTAGTACATATAGCTTTTGTTTTCGTTCTAAAACCAATCGTCATGGCCTGCAAGTGACGCAGAAAGTTCAGAACAATCTATTGATAGTGAATTATTTCTTATATACGAATTTTCAAATTAAACGTAACTTACGCAATTAATATTATTTGGATATGTCGGCTTAATCTAATGATTTCATTCGTTTAAAGTTAGAGTCAGCTGATATGAATTTCATATGATTTAAAGAGGCAGTATATACGGCTGTCACCAAACATGGATTGTAATTTCATTCAAGATTATAGTACAATTTGTATATAAAATAAGAATGAAAGATTTATCGGTGCAAATCTTTTTTTTTTCTTCAGAAATTTTCAATTTCATTCAGATCCACAGAGAAATTTAACACCTACAATATATGGAAGAATGATGAATTGAAGAAATAATATGATAATCTTTTCCCTTCTTTCAACCCATTTCATTTTTTAACGCACATAATGGCATCGCATTATGCTTTGTCTTATGAGATTGTTTATGGTTGATATTTTCAAGATTCTCTGTGGTTTGAATATTTAATTCCAGTTTTTTAATTTCATTTGCCAAAGCATTTTGCTCTATATATGTTTTTCTGTCTGTTTATATGATGCAAAGAAAATTGTTTTACCCCTAATTTATGTCAATGATGTTTCTAAGAACAGTTGATCCTTTATTGAAAAATAAATATCTTAGCAATCCATCTGATCTAGGGTGTCTCTAATTCATACTTAAGTTGCATATTGATCCTTATTCTGTTTTTGTTTTTTCTTTGAAAGTTTCAACATGTTCTATATCATACAGTAATTTATTATGAAATTTCCATTAACCCTTCCAAATATTGAAATCACTTATTTTAAAGTGTAAAACTATAGGTAAGTGATTAGATCTATACCTTTTTTGAATATCTACTTCTTTTATGTTTTGATGAAAACTCGGAGATACAGGAAAAACGTCAAGCCTAGCTTGTATCAGTGGGAATATTTTTCTCCGGTATATCGGTTTTTATCTGGGTAGAATTCCCGAAAGGAACGCTTAGATCATAAGTGTCAATAAGTGCAAAGACTTTTGATCTCGCTCGCAGATTATTTATATTTTTGATAGTTCAAGTGTCTAATGCTTGATTTTGGAGTAAGTTAAAATCTCCAGTTAAAATAACTTGTTGGTAGTTAAAATTTTCTATTACTAGTATTTCTATTTTATAGTGCAAATCTATACGTTCTTTTCACTATAATTTACTTTTTATCAAGAAGTTAAAATTTCATCGATTCTTCAAAACTCATCTCAAAAACCCGCCCGTATTTATATGACCCTCGACTTACCTCATAAATTCACAGGCTTACACACTTCTATTGAACAAGAACATGTGTTTATCAATACAAAATGATATCGTGGTATACCGAAAACTTTGACGAATTCGACTAACAAAGAGATCGTGTATAAGGTTTATCCGAGATATGACAGGACCTTGAAAAATAGAGGGAAAGAGTATTATGTGAAGACGAGTTTAAAGAGGTCTCAATCAACCTGAATTAGAAAGGAGTTGCAAAAACCTCATCTGAATGTGCGTAACAGATTAATGACTAGTACGTCAATTAGTACAGTCAATATCATTAAAAATAGAAATTTCAAATAATTTTATACTTACAATTACCCCTTGAGAGCGTCACTACTCTAAATATAACTTCGGATCGATTTATGTACGATACTTTAAAAGCGACAATTTCATAGTAGGCACTATGTGTTAGAATTTGTATAAATCTATTTACATGAAGCCTGATAACACATTTCATGAAACTCTTATTTGTACATGTGGAGGTTTCTTAACAAAACTGCCGAAGGTCGGTAGTTGTCTCCGGGCACTCCGGCTTCCTCCACCAATGAAAACTAACCGCCATGGAATAGCACAATAGTGCTGAAAGTGGCGTTAAACACCAATCAATCACTCAACTATTCCTTAACAAAATGCAACAGATCTTTCATACATGACCAGAATGTATTAGATTATACAAGTATTCGGTAAACAGAAAGTTATGGATGGATAAATATCAAACCAAACCACACGATAAAGCATGTTCAAATGAAACCAGACTCACCAATTTCTGGTAGCTCCGATTTGTAGTTCTTGAGAAAAGAGCGACGTAAATTTCATAAATGGCCATTATGTGTTGGAATATATATATATATAGAGAGAGATAAACAGTAATTAGGATCCATGAATCTAAAATCACATCACATTGAATAACATGTTCTCATGTAGCCTGATAACAAATCTCTGGAAGCTCTTATCTGTAGTTCTTGAGAGAAAAATGCAACGGAAATTTCATGGGACTGACGAGCATACGGACGGACTGATATAAGGACGGTGGGACGGACGGACAAAATGATATAAGGACAGACGAACAGGGATAAAACAGTCTCCTTTTAGTGAAAGTATAAAGAATTCCAATACTGAAGTGAATTTGGAGTCATTATTACTTGTCGCATATGCGAACAGAGAGCTTGTATGGCTTATATATTAAGGTCTATGGTTTCCTGATGAAGGTAAATCCGGAAAATTGCTTTTGATGCACAATATCTATGTATTTTTATTTTCATTTAGTGAAAGAAAAGTCACAAATATACTACGCCAAAGTCGCTTTCAGTTTATATATCACTCATTATAGGTGCTCTATGTAAAACAGTTTGAAGGTCAAATCAATTCCGAAGCATTGACAGCCAAAATCCCCAAAACTGTTACACCTTAGTTTCTTTCTTTCTTCTTATATGTTTAAAGGATTTATAAACAAATCAATCTTGGCTTGCGATGATTTCCCGTTGTAAAATATCTGGTTTATTTCTTTGCATTAATCAGGTTGTTTTCTTTGCATTAACGTCAAAACGTTTGATCAAATACAAAAGTATTTTGAACCAAAACGTCACCTTACTGAAATGCACTGGCATTGAATTTCCGATTTTAATCATTTATCAGTACCTGTTAGTTTATTATTGTGGTTTCAATGCTTATCCCTATAAATTGGTTAAAAACGAAAATTTTTTATGACTCAATACCCGACGGTTGTGCCTTTTCTACTAAATGTATAAATAAAATTTAGAATGGAAATGAGGAATGTGTCAAAGAGACAACAACCCGACCATAGAGCAGACAACAACCGAAGGCCACCAATGGGTCTTCAATACAGCGAGAATCTCCCGCACCCGGAGACGTCCTTCAGCTGGCCCCTAAACAAATATGTATACTAGTTCAGTGATAATGGATGTCATACTAAACTCCAAATTATACACAAGAAACTAAAATTAAAAATGATACAAGACTAACAAAGGCCAGAGGCTCCTGACTTGGGACAGGCGCAAAAATCCGGCGGGGTTAAACTTGTTTTTTGAGATCTCAACCCTCCCCCTATACCTCTAGCCAATGTAGAAAAAACAAACGCACAACAGTACGCACAGTAAAACTCAGTTTAAGAGAAGTCCGAGTCCGATGTCAGAATAGGAAACAAAAGAAAATAAACAAAATGACAATAATACATAAATAACAACAGACTACTAGCAGTTACTGACATGCCAGCCCCAGACCTCAATTAAACTGATTGAAAGATTATGTCTTCATCATATGAATATCAGGTACAATCCATCCTGTTAGGGGTTTAGTATTATACCATCATAAAATATATGAGAAGAACATAACCCGTGTCATGCCAACAACTGGTTTTAGAATAAATATGTTTAATTCCGATGCAAAGACCCTATAAGTGAATCAATATTAAAGCCAAAATATGCAATCTTTACTGACCTGACAACAGTATCGTAACTATACCCCTTCTTAATAAGTCTGTTTAAAGGTTTTGTTAGCTTTTGAGGTGAATACTGACATTTTTGTGCTTTGTAAAGAATATTACCATAAAAGATTGGATGTGAAATACCTGAACGTATTAGATGTCTGCATGTTGAGTTATATTTACGAATGATGTCCTTATACCGATGATAAAATTTAGTAAATGTTATGACTAGTTTATGATATCGAAAACCCTGGTGTAATAATTTTTCAGTAATACATAAATTTCCATCGCTAAAATCTAATACGTTGTTACATACACGAGCGAATCGTACAAGTTTAGATATATAAACACCATAAGATGTCGACCATCATCATCTAAAAATGGATAATTAACGATAGGAAATGAAAAAATCATCTCTTTTATCATAAATTTTTGTATTAAGCTTACCGTTAATGATATAGATGTCAAGATCGAGGAAAGGACAGTGGTCATTGTTAGTATTAGCTTTATTTAAAGTAAGTTCAACAGGATAAATTTCTTTAGTATACATACTGAAGTAGTCATTATTGAGAGCCAATATATCATCCAAATATCTAAAAGTATTGTTAAATTTTTGTATCAGATGTTGTTTCGATGGATCTTTGCTGATTTTAATCATAAATTGTAACTCATAACAATACAAAAACAGGTCCGCAATAAGTGGTGCACAGTTAGTCCCCATTGGAATTTCGATAACTTGACGATATACGGAATCTCCAAAGCGAACAAAAATGTTATCAAGTAAAATTTCAAGGGCAGATATGGTATCAAAGCATGTCCAATTGACATAGTTCTTTTGTTTGTTGCTACTAAAAAATGACCTAAAAGAGTTTGAACATATGTATTCGCATACCGACTTTTTAAATGCCCATTTAATTAGGTGTGTGAATTTTTTCTTAATAAGAATATGAGGCAAAGTGGTATATAGGGTAGAAAAATCAAAACTTTGAACAGATTCAAAATCACCAATATATGCATGCAATTTATCAAGTACTTCCAACGAGTTTTTGACACTCCAAAAGTAGTTAATTCCACTATTTTCAAAGGCCTTATTTGAACAATTTATTATCAGGTTTTTGATTGTACCAAGTGTACTAGTAAGTAGAATAGACAACTTAGTAGTGGAACAGTGACTTGAAGACGAAATAAATCTATATTAGGTGATTTGTGTAGCTTCGGAAGCCAGTACATAGTTGGGACTTTCATTGTATTTGGTTCTGCTTGTAAAGAAGAAGCTAATAGTTTATGTTTGTTACAGATATCGTTTTCTGAAAATGAAAATGAAGTCAGTTGGTGAATTCGTGATTTCCTTTGGTCATCCAACTTGAATTCAGTGGAGTTTGGAATTATAATTTTCTTATCGAGATAAATATATATATATATATATTTACCTGTGGACTTCTAACATAATTGCATCTCCTGAAGGTTCACTTTGTTGGCAACACGATTTATCCTTATAATTTTGTACACCAGGCAAGCGTTTCGTCTTCATGAACGAAAAAGGCATAATCCAATACAAATTTGAAGAGCCTGAAACCCAAATTTACACAAAGGTGTGCAAATTCCGGCAGTGCCTATTTTTAACTGTTGGAAGAAAACACTTAGTAACTCCCGCTTAAAATCCTTGATGATATGCTTGGCAGGTAATAAGACAGATTATAATGATTGCTACCAATTACATTTTTAAGATTCATGATCTTCTTTTTAATCTGCATCAACCTAATTTTAAAATGCTGCTAATTGAAAATAAGCAACAATGTTTTTAATGTCTTTTTTCAACACAACAATATTTGGAACACGCCTATTGTTTCAAATGGCAACTACTTTAGTAGTTGAGAATGGCGTGATTTAATTTAAAAGAATGAATAAACGAATACAACGCTTTACTAATTTCGTGCGTTCGACGAGCCTTTTTGTGTTTACCTTCATCTGGTTCGGTCAAACCCAATCATTGAAAGTAAATGACGTGTAAATACCTTAACACGTTTTGAGGCATATGACTAAAAGGGACCTAAAATGTATGGCCAAGGTCATCTAATGTCAACTTTACCTGAGGGAGTTGGAATCTTAGTTTCTTATACTTTCTTAATGTATCAACGTTGAATTTAAAGTATTTTATAAATTATTTGAATACGTAAACACTGACTACTGCCCTATTGATACCCTTGGGAATAACAGTCCATCAGCAGCAGTATCGACTTAAACGTAAATAGTAGTTCAGATTATAACAATTTTGATATAAATGTATACTGAAATCATAGAAAAATACTAATTCATGATCATCGTGGTACTGTCACTCAGCTATGGTATTTTGAACCCCTTACCATGAAAAATTTTCCAGTACATTTGTGACTTAATCAATAATGAAAACATTCCAATTCTATCTAAATTAATTAGCATAAAGAAACTTTGTCTAGTATCAGCTTGGGACAAAATGTTTAGCAAACATAATTTGTAAAGGCCTTTAAAATAAACATACATTGAACAGTTGTAGGCTGATCAAATTTTACTATTTAGTTCTTCATTTGATTTTAACTTAATATTGAGTGAACGTAAATGTAAAAATGCAAAGTAAATAATTCTTTGTGCTAAAATTATTGATATCTTTGGGTAAAATACTAACTGTATTTTTTAAAAGTCGATTAGAGATAGACGTTTTGTAACTGTGGAACCATAGCTCTTATGGTTCTTGTGGTATTGTTTGACAATTTGACAATTTGCTTCTCATGTTTTGTACAGAGCGCTGTCTATTGTGGATGAATTTTAACAGAGTAGATAATTTCACATCCACGCTCCCCTATAAGCGCAGATAGCAAAACGTCTATGTTTGTAATGTAGAGCATTTGAATTGCCTGGATCAAAGATCAAATACCATTACCCAATCCCTTTAGGTACTTTAGATTCGGCGATAAACAAGTAATAAGCCTCTCTTTATTGTAATGGTCAATCATACATGCTCTTGTACATTTCGGAATCGAAGGAATACTTATTCTTTAGGTTGAACACTTACCGCCCAAAGTTGTTTCTTAGCTACCATTGGACTTAATTTTTTCAATCTTGATGGCTCTAAAGACTGCCAAGTCTTCAAACCCGCAACGTGCGACGCAGGTTGAAGACTGTTTTTTTTCCTTTAATCATTTATAGTTATTTTGATCGTCGCGTTGCTGTCTTATTAACGTAATCCCCACATCTTGTTTTATTCATATTTAAAAAGAGATTTATGTTTTACTTTCATTCTTGTGGTAATTATTAACAATAAAAAAGAGACTAAAGATACCAAGGGATGATCAAACTCATAAGTCGGGAACGAACTGACAATGTCATGGCAAAAAAACGAAAAACGATCAAAAGACGAATAGTATACAAAACACAACATAGAAAAAACTAAAGACTAAAACTGAGCAACACTAACCCTACAAAAAACCGGTTAGTCTCATGTGCTCCGGAAGGATAAGCAAATCTTGCTCTACATGTGGTACCTGTCATGTTGTTCATATTGGTACAAACCCGTTGGTTTGCCTAATTCGGTAGGTCACTTTCGAGGAAATAAAGACAGGATTGTGTTATACATTTATCCGGGAATTACTTTTAGCCCTTTGTATAAAAGTGACACCTAACATCCACGTATTCCAGCATCAATCCGAATTCCGACAGCAAAAAATCTTATTCGGAAGACTCCGTATACATACTATTAGTATTTTTCTGTAATTATATTACAAAATATTGATCACATGATGCTAGTATTACTAGACTTGCAATTGCTTTACATCAATCCGACACTAATTTAGTGTTTCGGCGGATTTTGTATTATATGCTAATGATGAATGTATAACATTTATGAATGGGTTTAAGCATTGTAGGCCCGCCATCATCAGGGATTTACCTATCAATTTATTTTAATTTTGTCGTTGTCAATAGATCTGCTATATTTTTATGCTTTTTATAAGATATTATTGGTTTGCTTGAAAATATTTCGTTGCAAACCGCATCCTGTTTTAGAAGATCCCAATGTTTACTAATGCATTGTTTTAATTTATGAATGCATGGATTGAATTTCGTTGCCAATACTAAAGGAAATTCCTTTGTGTGTTTTTTGGCAGTATATATTTCAAACATATTGTTGTTGAAAACAGATTCTGAAGAATATGCATATATTATCACGTTTTAAGAGAAACACTGAGGATATTCCTTATGTGAAATCTTTGGAAATCTAAAGCACACAGGAAGCTTTTTCCAACGAAATATTTGATGATTAGGACATATAAATCGAAAGATATTTTTGCATTTTCTCGTGATCAGAATTAGGAATAAACAATAAATATTTTATTGTTTTATTTGAAATAAATAATGCTTGGCACTTGATACCTTCCGATTGCTGTCGGAATTCGGATTGATGTTGGAAAACGTGGATGTTAGGTGTCACTTTTATACAAAGTTTGCATTTGGGACTGTGTCCCACTGGCACTTTCCCTTGTATCATCATTTAGTTGGTGATCCGTGTTCTTAATCTTTCTTGAATTCGATACTAATTAACCTTGTTCCTATAAATAGTTTTGGCGATGCCATTACGACGGAAAAGCTTGTCAAACATTAACATATGTTAAATGTCACTGAAACAATTCGCTTACTCAGTTCAAAAAGTTATTTATTGTTTCGGGAAAGGAAGTACGGCACCTTTGGTCAATCCTGTCTGATTCACATAATTTGCGTTACTGTAACATAAGTATTTCAAACATATTGTTGTTTGAAAACAGATTCTGAAGAATTAGGAATAAACAATAAATATTTTATTGGTTTATTTGAAATAACTAGTGCTTGGCACTTGATACCTAGTGAAAAAAAAAAAACAATAATATTTATTGTTTTTATTTATAATGTAATTTTGGAATTTATATTTTCCATTAAAATGGTATGTATTGAAGTACTTATTACTCTTAACATAATTACAGAAGTAACTGAGCCAATGAAAATCAGTTTAGGCAAATACACCACGCCTCCTACCATTTCGTTTTGTTGATATTGCATTGATAATAGTCTTTCAGATACTAGTCTCTGTGATCACAGATATGGCTAGACATTATAAGAAATATGCTAAAAGAAATAAACATAAACGTAGGCTGAAAAATAAAGCTGCAATGCAGCAAAGTAAGCTAAAATTTATGCTATCACAAGCTAGAAAACAGGTTGTTAATCTTTCGCATAGAAAATTACTTGATGACGAGTATTTGGTATTATCCAGAGGTTTGAAATTCATACCTTCACCGTCAGTCAAAAGAGCAATGCAGGATTTATTACATGATTTCGATGAATTAGCCAGAAAAATGAGATGTCGTTACTAATATCATGGTAACTTGGATGAAATTCATCCCTTCAGAGTTAAATCTGGACACACGCCACCATTAACCTGCAACACCCTTGAAAATTACCTGTTTAATACAAAGCACGAACTATCGTCAATGCAAATTCGAAAATTTCGAAACAATCTAAGTGTTTCACAGAGGTCCGGCATTTCTTCTCTGTTAAATGATGAATCATTAATCATTATTATTGATGCGCAATGATTAGAAACACGGTATTGGCAGTATTTGGCCACAGCTTCATTATAAAATTATAAACACATATAACTAGGTAAACAGTTAAGATATATGTATGTATAGTAAGTAGATATTTGAATGAACGTATTCACCTTTCATATTGGCAAACTACGACACGATAACTAGATAACTAAATAGATAAATAATTAAGATCTATATATAGTAAATAGATAATTAATTAAACGTAGTCACCTTTCATATTGGCAGACTACAAAAAGATAACTAGATAGATAACTAGATAGATAACTAGATAATTAATTATTTACAATAAATGAAGCATCCAATTAAATGAATCCTGGGAAACAGAGATACATAAATTTTTGTGTGGTGGTCCTGGGATACAGAGACCCATAATATCAAATGTTTTGGATGCTAAATGAAATATGACGCCAAATGACGCATATTTAAAGGAATCGCAGCGAAATGCGCATAACTAAATATCACTACGGAATGTTCATATAAACCGGCACATACACAATTTGTTCTTACATGATACATGTACGAACGAAGTCACAGATTACTGTATTTATAAATGTCTAAGAATAAATAGTCTTAAAACACAACACACGTTGAGATGGCATTGCTATACTAGCAAACAACGGACAATTACACTGTAGATAATAATCTGATGTTCCACATATACTGCTTAGTTGACGGTTCATCCGAACTGTTGTACAAGGATCATCCTGAAAAATATAGTAAAGACACAGCAAAAATATGTTCATGATATATTATGCTAGGTAGTATAAGACATAGTGCTGGGTTGGTGGGTCTTTAAATCTTTAAATATTAAGAAAGCCGATAAAAGTAATAATGTTGTTATTTTAGATAAGGTCAATTACCTTCTTGAAGGCGATCGCCAATCAAATACACAACATTACACCAAGTTGGAAAACTTTGACCTAAAAGCACTTAGATGTAATATCAATACATATGTCAAAGGCATGTACACCAAAGGTGTTATAGATTATTCCACATTTAATAACCTTAATAATGGTAATCAAATTGATTATGGGCCTGGGTATATGCATAATTTGCCTAAAATACACCGATTAAATGAATCGGAATTAGTAAAAATCAATAAATATGGGTTTCACATTGATAACATAATGCCTCCATGTCGGCCAATCATATCTCAGATTGGTACTGTCACAGAATTTATTGGACGCTATATCGATTATTTTTTAGTACCTATGGTACAAAAACAACACACTTATATAAAGGATACGTCTGATCTAATATACAAGTTGGAAAGGATTAAGCCTAATGCAGATTGCTGGCTGTGTAGCTTTGATGTAGTATCAATGTACACTAATTCCCCGATTAATGAATTATTATCGGCAGTTAGAATTTCGTATGATCAGTTTGATAAATCAGATTACAAAATCAAATGCCCACCTACGGATGATTTAATCTATCTCCTCAGATCAATTTTTGAGAACAACATTTTTGATTTTAATGGACAGCTTTATAAGCAAAAAATAGGCGCCGCGATAGGAGCAGTGCCAAGCCCGGAAATCTGTGATATACTCATGTATAAAATTATGAAAGAAATTCTTTCTAAGTTTGAACATAGAAAAAATATCTTTTTCTATGGAAGGTATCGTGATGATATTATATTAATATATCACGGCGATTGGAAGGAAATAAAGGATTTGTTAGAGTTAGCAAATAATCATCATCCGTTCCTGAAATTCACACTAGAATTTTCATCTAAAGAAATAGTATTTCTTGATGTTAATATTTTCAAAGGAACTAGGTTTTCTAATGAAAATATCTTGGATGTGAAAACACACTTTAAACCGACAAATGCCTTCCTTTATCTAGATCGTAAAAGCTGTCACAGTCAACACGTGTTTTCAGGGTTTACACTATACGGACTTCATATACAAGAGTGTGCTCCTTACGCAGAACCTGCTCCAAGTTATGAGGAGGACAGATTAAAAATGACACTCTGTAAATTTTACGGACACTATCACGAATTGGTTGATCCATACGATGTGTCTTTTTCCAAACTAACTAAGGACATTTTTACCACTTTTTAGATTGTGGTTTGTCATTACGTCGTCTGATCTTTTAATTACCGAACGTGACTTATTCCCGATTGTGACGGTTTTGCTGAGTGTGAAACCGCATTGCTATAAGACGTGTCACGGTACTTTTCTATCCCAAATTTATGTATTTAATTTTGATGTTATATTTGTTATTCTCGTCGGATTTTGTCAAATGTCTTAACGTCTTTTCTGTTATATTCGTGTGTTATGGTAAAGATAATTAATCACCCCCTTCATTTATTAGATTTTAGTTTGGTTCAACGAAATTTATACGATATATGTGGTTTACAGTTTGATTCAGAAGAAACACCGACATAGCTAGATAATACAATTAATTATCTAATTACTACCACAATTTGATATTAATAAGTATTGTAATTTTCATTGTTATTAATAAATGTAATGTCAGTATTAAAAATCTAATCTTGAATCAATCCTAATCCTATCTTATTTTTGGGAAATATTTTACAAATTCAAATGTGACATCACTTTGTGTGTTTTTTTAGAATTTCAAATGTGACGTCACTTTGTGCGTTGAGGCTTTGGCTAACTCGGCTGTGTATTTTTATGTGTTGGATTAAGTTGTTTTATGTAATGTATCCGTTTTTATTCTGTAGTTAGTCCGCACTTCGGTTTTATCATGTATATCTATTATATAGTCATTTATTCTAAATAATAAGGATGTTCTTGTCCCAGGCAGAAAACCCTGGCCGTGTTAGGCGCATCTTTTTGGAAGTTTTGGTCCTCGGTGCTCTTCAGCTTTGTACTTGTTTTGGCTTTCAAACTTTTTTCATCTGAGCGTCACTGGTTGGTCTTGTGTGGACGAGACGCACGTCTGGCGTATTGAATTTAAAGCCTAGTACCTTTTGTTAGCTATTGTTCGTGTGTTTCTTTGTCCTATATGTTCTCCCATTTATTTGTATTGTGGTCCGGTCATGTGATGTTGTCATTTTGGTGTTGTGTTTGACGTTGCAATAAAAGCGGGAGGTTTGGCGTGCCACAAAACCAGGTTCAACCCAACATTTTTTTCTTAAAATGTCCTGTACCAAGTCAGGAAAATGGCCATTGTTATATTATAGTTCGTTTCTGTGTGTGTTACATTTTAATGTTGTGTTTTTCTTGTGTCGTTGTTCTCCTCTTATATTTGATGCGTTTCCCTCAGGTTTAGTTTGTAACCCGGATTTGTTTTTATCCCTATCGATTTATGAGTTTCGAACAGCGGTATACTACTGTTGCCTTTATTTATCAAGGGCGAAGTTATCAGATCCATTAGAACAACAAATAATGATGTTGATTTACAATATATTTTGTTACAGTTCAGATTGAACTTAATAAATAGAGGATACAAGGAGATTGAAATCGAAAAGTACATAAATGAGGCATTATCATGTAATAGATCTAACTTAATCAGAAAAAAGGCCAAAAAACACACAAAGGAAATTCCTTTAGTATTGGCAACGAAATTCAATCCATGCATTCATAAATTAAAACAATGCATTAGTAAACATTGGGATCTACTAAAACAGGATGCGGTTTGCAACGAAATATTTTCAAGCAAACCAATAATATCTTATAAAAAGCATAAAAATATAGCAGATCTACTTACAACGACAAAATTAAAATAAATTGATAGGTAAATCCCTGATGATGGAGGGCCTACAATGCTTAAACCCATTCATAAATGTTATACATTTATCATTAGCATATAATACAAAAACCGCCGAAACACTAAATTAGTGTCGGATTGATGTAAAGCAATTGCAAGTCTAGTAATACTACCATCATATGATCAATATTTTGTAATATAATTACAATAAAATACTAATAGTATATATACGGAATCTTCCGAATAAGATTTTTTGCTATCGGAATTCGGATTGATGTTGGAATACGTGGATGTTAGGTGTCACTTTTATACAAAACAGATATTTCATAACGATCAAGCAACTTGTAATGCCGATCGTCAAATTCCAAGAACTTCTGAAAATATCGTTTGTTTATCAATAATTCCTTGTTACCACCTGTTGCATAAGTCGTATCACGCAAGCATATCTATTTTTTTTGAAAGTATATAATAGTTCCAGATTAACGTTTCTACTTTTGATTTGATAGGACAAAATGGCCATACATCTTTCTGTTTCGATTATTCTAACTACCTTAAGTGTGTTGGATGCATCGGATACAATTTCAAACAAACACATGGTCAAGTCATCATCTGATTCGGGTAAGTTTTCAATTTTGATGAGAGAAATTATCAGAAAAACTTAAGTTATCTTATTCAACAGAACTATGATTGGAATTTAAACGTTATGTTATTTGTTCATTTTAGAAACTTATTGCGCGATTTGTTCTAAGGAATGATTGTGAATATTGCATCACCGATACAACAAATGTATTTTCATGTTTACAGTGTTCTTCAAGGTTTTATACTTTTGGCTGTGCAAACTTTTGGTCACAACATATTCGATGAAATAAATTCCAGCAGAAAATTATGTGTGGACGGACTTTATACCAAGTGTTTTTATCACGGTCTAATTTATAAAGAAAAAAAAAACAATTAACGAAAAACAAATATGATCGTTTGATACCAACAGGCCCCTGACATGGGGCAGGCATATACAGAATACGGTGGGTTAAACATGTTTGCGAGCGCCTTACCCTTCTCTATCAAAGACAGCGGCTTATCAGCATAACATGAGAACTCACTGTAAAAATTAGTTGAATAGGGCTTGACTCCTCAAATTGACAAAAGGTTATAAAAAGTACCAAGAAAAAGAAATAAAGTACAGCGTACCGATACCAGATTAAAATATCAATCATAAATTTGAGAATGAAAACGGGGAATGTGTCAAAGAGACAACAACCCGACCAAAGAGCAGAAAACAGCCCAATTACTGTTACTGACATGCTAGCTCCAGACCTCAATTAAACTAATTGAAAGATTATGTCTTCATCTTCTTCTTCTTCTTCTTCTGGTATACAGTTACAGCTTCATTTATATGGAAGATTACGAACTGTTACATGCGCGGAGTATATGATTAAAATTATATATGAGCAAAAATTTATCTTTAAATTTGTAGAATACCTGGTGTTGTGATTTTTATTTCTGGCATCTTTGTGTATGGGCTTGGACCCTTATCAGGAAAATTAGTTGGTAGTTCGTTAGGAAATACTGACTGAAATTGTTGATTTAGAATGTCTGCTTTTTCAGTAGTGTCTGTTACAAGTATGCCTTCTTTTTTCAGAGGCGCAATTCCTGTATTATCATTTCTAGTGCTTTTGATGAACTGAAATAGCTTTTTTGGTTTTGTGTTTGTGGACTGATGTTGGTCCGGTTCATTGATTGTTGTATTTGTTCTATGTAGTTCCAGTATGCCTTCCTTTGCTCGTTTTGGACTGTTTGTTTTAGTTTCTTGTATTTCGAAGGGTTTCCATTTCTGCTTTTATAAATAACACTTATTTTTCTTGTTAATGAGTTTCCTTAGGTTGTTGTTTATCCAAGGTAGTCTATGCTTGTATGTGAGCATTTTGTGAGGTACATTTGACTCTATAGATTTGAGAAGATTGATTTTGAAGGTGTTCCATAGTGTATCTGCATCACTCAAGTGCATCATATGAAAATCTAGCACAATCCATCCCGTTAGGGCTTTAGTATTATACCATCATAAAATACACGAGAAGAACATAACGCGTATCATGCCAACAACTGGTTTTATAATAATTGTGTTTATTTCCGATGCAAAAACCCTTTGAGTGAATCAATATTAATTTTTAAAAAATGCCATCTTTTATGACCTGACAACAGTACCGATGATAAAATTTAGTAAATGTTTTGACAAGTTTGTGATATCGAAAACCCTGGTATAATAATTTTTCAGTAATACAGAGATTTCTTTCGTTTAAATCAAATACGTTGTTACATACACGAGCGAGTCGAACAAGTTGAGATATATAAACACCAAAAGATGGTGACAAAGGAACGTCACCATCTTAAAATGAATAATTAACAATAGGAAATGACAAATCATCTGTTTTATCGTTAATGTTGGTATTAACCTGCCCGTTAAATATATAGATATCAAGATCTAAGAAAGGGCAGTGTTCATTGTTAGTATTAGCTCTGTTTAAAGTCAGTTCAGCAGGATATATCAGTACAGATTCAATGGGTTTAGTGTTAAGACCAACCTAAGTATCGACAGGATGTAGGATCGTAAGTGTTCATAACTGTATAATGTATAGGAAAACATATTTAGTTATGCTATAATCAAGTTATTCACTTGGTAACAGATGTACAACTCAACTTAAATTTCTACATATCTTCCAGGTGTTTGTTTTTATGGAGTAACTGCTGAAAGAGTTCTCAATATCTTAGCGACTGGGAAATTCAGAACAGTTGAACCTTCAGGTTAGTACACAATATCAAAATTTGAATTCATAAATTACGTTTACATTTTACTTTTTGCATTCAACTTACACCAGTAGTCAAGACAATAAAACATTCTTATTAAAATCAAATCATGCTCTTTCTACAACAATATATCTTTATGATCGATTTTTCTTTAATTAACATAGACATAAGTCTCTTTTGACGTATTTCCTACATTTTCTTTAATTCATTCACATGCTGTATAAATATCTTTCTCCTTTGTTTACTTAACAGTACGTAAACCAAAGGACTGTTCAGACTTGGACCCTAAGCATGACATCAGTGGGGTGTATAGAATATATCCCACTACCGGAAAAAGATTCAAGGTTTATTGTGACATGAAAACCGACGGTGGGCGCTGGACAGTAAGTTATCTGCGGATTTAACTTTATTCATACTTTTAAAATTAGATGAAAAATAACGATTTTGATTTAATACGACTGATTTATTATTAATTTATTTGTATGCACAGAAGGTTTTAAACTGATTTCCCCACAACTTTGTCATTGAATTGATATTGTAATTTTAAATTTCTATCTTTTCGGTCTATATATTGAATGTTCTTACTCGTCTAAGTTGCATATTCATTTTGGTATCTTCCTTCCTTCCGTCTTGTTTTTAAGATATTAAACGTGATGAATTACCACACTTTCACTTGCATACAAAACTCGCAAGTAAGCCTTAGCATGAAACTATAACAGCAGTAACGGATCATGATTTTCATAAATCAAGAGGAGGAACGACTAACCGATAAATAACAGGCATGTGTGGTCAAAAATCAGAAAATTGTGTAAAAATATTTTTTGCCACAACACCTCGCCCTAGCCATCCCGAGATCCATCCCATAAAATTACCAAATTAGAAAGCACTGATGCCATGATCAATAAGTTATATAAAACCCCCACCACTATAATATATGTAAAAACAGGAAAAAATTAAAAAGGTCCATCGTTTAAAGATCAAAATGTTTAAGCATTCTTACAATAAACTCTTATTCACATATTATTTTTTGGAACTTGTACGTGTTACACATAGAATTAAACAAAATATTTATTGACAAATACACATTTCATGTTTTTTCCGGACAAACATTTATCTGATATATCTTTAACACTTCTAGGTTCTTATCAGACGAATGGATGGTACTCAGAGTTTTAATAAAAAATGGATAGAATATGAACATGGTTTTGGAGATTTAAATCGAGAATTTTGGTTAGGTAAGTCAATCACTTTATTTTCTTTTTTCTTAATTGTTTTTGTTTTTAAGGGTTTAACATAAACTTCGAGCTTTTGTTTCTTTTCATTTAGTACTATGCATTTATTATACGGTTTAATACAGATCAATTTGCCGTATTACACTTTATCTTATCTCGCAGTTCCATTGATTTTTTTCTCAGAATCTGTTATATTCACTATAGGTATGTTCACGACCATATGAGTATTTGGACCGTACGCATATGGTCATGACTATATGGGTATACTTATATGGTCCGCTCATACGCTTATGGTCGAACCATATACGTATATACTCGTTTGGTTATTAACGGGCCGGACCATATGAGTATTTAGACCATATAGGTATTTTCGAAAAAAAAATTCAAACTTCCTTAGCAGACACAGCTCGTTCTCTGAACTGCAATCAGTTATCTTTGTTACAAATTGTCTAAATCTTGGTATATATGTTGTCTTGCCTTCGCTATCTTGAGTCAATTTTAAGCTCTTTTATCATGTCGACAGTTTCGATCGTACGTAAACCACTGGTGTTTTGGGCATGGACTTTTTTCAGTTTCCCGGCGTTTAGATTAGATTGTCTTTGATTTCTTCTAATTTCCACTTTTTTTAACTTAACTGACGTGTTAGTACTTTTATTCCCTCGATCTTACAATAACAGTGGTTTCTACACAAGAATAGAGGGACAGCACGTATAAATCACTGTAATTCTAAATCGTATAAACAGTAGCATGAACAAATTTTGAAATAACTAAAAATAATTTGAAATGTTAAAGAGATTTTAATTTACAAAAAACAAATTGAAACACCAAAAATAAAGAAAAAGGAGGGTTCAATGCTCCAATTGCTAATGCGTAAACAGTTGACTTCTTAATTAACAATTCATTTAGTTATTTTCGGATTCGACATATTGTGTTTCGTAAAGACAAATTAAAAATGACCATGCAAAAATGCTTCGACTATAATTTTTACTTGTGACTAAAATTTATATCATTAATCACGTAACAATGATTACCAAATTATTATCTAAGTAAAAATTACATTTTTAGAAACTCTTTATTTATGACACCTCGAAAGGTTATACTTTACACAATAACTGTTTAACGTTCATCGTATTTATTACCCGGACCATACACGTATGGTCCAATTACTCATATAGTCCAGAACATGTATATAACTTCTGCAAGTTCCATTTTACACATTGTGTATTTCACGAATGTTTGTGCGTTTATCCTAAACTAGTTTGAAAAATAAAGGGAACAGTTTTTGGATCACTATTTTAAACACGCCATTACAATGAACATCGAGAATAAAACAAAACAGGTTCTTAACAGACCGGTAGCCTAACATCATGAATACAAGTAGAATAGATGACTATTGAACCACAGTATACTACTGTTGCCTTTATTTTTTACCCATAACACCTTATGTTTGTCTCTAACGATGTGATCATAATACTTATTTTCATAATAACGGATTTTGAGAAACAAAGTGAATGGAACAGCTAGATATCACATGTACATTGTGTCATACAATAGCAGAACAGTATTATTTCTTATGTGTTTCTAGGTTTTGAAAACCCATGTTAGGGAAATTGTAAAAAATAAGGAAGTTCGAAAAATTCAATTATTCAAGCACAATGTGTTTCTTTTTGACATTTCGAGAAAATTAATTAGATTTTGAATATAATACCAAAAAAGAAGATGTAGTATTATTGCCAATGACTCTCAACCAGAGACCAAGTGACGTAGAAGTTAAGAACTATAGTCACATTATTTAATGAGATAAAATTGTAACCCTAAAACATTAAAGAACACGTTCTTTTGTTTTACATTATTAATGACGACATATTCCTATCTTAAGGAAGCTGGGTGTCTTCCTTTATCTTTGATTTTGAAATAGTAGATAACAATCGGTCTAGATCTTTGATGAAATGTGCAAATTTCGATAGTAGTATGCAATTCATGTGTAAGACTTTTCATGTTAATATAGAAAATTAAGTGTTTTATATTTTACGGCTGTATTTAACAACAAAAAAAACAGAATAATTTTGTTTGATTCAATTGTGTTCAACTTAACCACATAAGGGGAGATAACTCAGGAACGTAACTTTTATAATAGAATGTGTTATGAATTTACCTATTTCGTTATGTAGCAAGAAAACGAGTCCGGTGACCCCATTTTTCTTTTTCGTAGCTGAAAGCATATTATTAAAGCTATCTTCTCATATTTTATCTTAGAATTCTCTGGTTTAGTTTTTATTTTTTATCACACAAAATTAGGGTTTCCATGCATTATTTATACAAAATCTGACAATTTTGCACAACCTGTGGCGTGAAAAAAGTCAAGTGACCCATACTTATTATTATATTTATGAAACAAGAGGCTCTCAAGAGCCTGAATCGCTCACCTGTATTTCAGAGGAGAAGATTTTTAAATGTTAGCAAACTTGATGAACAACTTGTGTAAAATAGTCTTTAAAGGGCAATAAGGGGTCAATTGACAATTATGATCATATTAACTTTTTTGTAGATCTTATTTTGCTGAACATTATTGCTGCTTACAGTTTATATATATCTATAATAATATTCAAAATAATAACAAAAAACTGCAAAATTTTGTTAAAACTACCAATTCGGTGGCAGCAACCCAACAATGGGTTGTTCGATTCGTCTGAAAATTTCAGGGCAGATAGATCTTGACCAATTAAACAATTTTATCCCGTCACATTTGCTCTAAAAGATTTAGTTTTTGAGATATAAGCCAAAAACTGCATTTGACCCTTATGTTCTATTTTTAGCCATGGCGGCCATGTTTGTCGAGGGATACAAACTTCGGATATAATTTAGAAACAAGATACCCTAAGAAACATTTAGTTAAAGTTTGAAGGTAATTGGCCCAGTAGTTCCAGAGGAGAAGATTTTTAAATGTTAGCAAACTTGATGAACAAATTGTGTAAAATTGTCTTTAAAGGGCAATAACTCCTTAAGGGGTCAATTGACAATTATGGTCATATTAACTTTTTTGTAGATCTTACTTTGCTAAACATTATTGCTGCTTACAGTTTATATATATCTATAGTAATATTCAAACTAATAACAAAAAACTGCAAAATTTTGTTAAAACTACCAATTCGGTGGCAGCAACCCAACAATGGTTTGATAGATTCGTCTGAAAATTTCAGAGCTGATAGATCTTGACCAATTGAACAATTTTACCTCATGTCAGATTTGCTCTAAAAGATTTAGTTTTTGAGATATAAGCCAAAAACTGCATTTGACCCCTATGTTCTATTTTTAGCCATGGCGGCCATGTTTGTCGATGGATCGAAACTTCTGATACAATTTATAAACAAGATACCCTAAGGAACATTTAGTTAAAGTTTGAAGGTATTTGGCCCAGTAGTTTCAGAGGAGAAGACGACGACAGACGACGACAGATGACAACAGACGACGACGACGACAGACGACGGACGCCAAGTGATGGCATAAGCTCACATGGGGCCCTTCGGGCCCCGGTGAGCTAAAAAGCATGATATAAACTACATTTTGACAAATTATTAAAACATTCTATGGATTCTAATTTAGACCCCCATCTACATTAATTGCATAATTGGTAGTTTTCTTAGTATTTGCGTGTCCAGTTAAAAGTTGGAGCCTGAAGGGAAGCAAATTGTTTCCAGTTAGCTTTACGATAATTAATGAGAAGATTCATTTGTCCATACCTGTATTGTGTGATATTTCGGGTTCATCGTTTATAAAAAAAATTATGAAAAAAAAGTAAAATAACAAAATAACGAACTCCAAGGAAAATTCAAATCGGGAAGTCCCTTATCAAATGGCAAAATCAAAAGCTCAAACACATCCAACGAATGGAAAACAACTGTCATATTCCTGACTTGGTGCAGGCATTTCCTTATGTAGAAAATGGTGGATTAAACCTAGTTTTATAGCTAGTTAAACCTCTCACTTGTATGACAGTCGCATAAAATTCCATTATATTAACAACAATGTGTGAACAAAACAAACAGACATAGTAGGTAAAAATGTCAAAAATAAGGGTACAGCAGTCAACATTGTGTAATAATCTTAATCACTATAAACAAAAACAATTCTTCCTGCCATGTTTTCTTTGAGGGATAACATGATTGTTGGTTGTTGTTTACGTAACGTCCATTGACAAATTGTTCATGCATGTGCAGGACGAGAACAAATTAATACTAAAGACAATAAGTAAGTCCTTTAATAGAAGCAATCCGGGATGAAGGTCGGAGAAATTTCGCAAAAATCTCTACTTTTGACCTATCTGGGAAGTAAAAAACAACGCTTTAAAATAAAACGTTGACAAAAGTAGTTTAATTTAATATTTTCACATGTCTTTAAATCAACTTAAACATGTTTTATCTTGAAACATTGAACTTAATAATCGGAGCCAAGTATGACCCGTGCTGAACTTATTCCTTTAGACTGCCACAGGAAAATGAGGGTATATTGGATACAAATAGAATTTTTGCCTTGCAACAGGCCACCTACGGACCCCTTGAGGGATTACAAGAAAAATATTCAATCAAAAATCACTAAGGGGACGGCCATTTGATTTCCAAGGGGACAGGAGGATTTTAAAAATAAATATCCTGGTCTGGTAAGAGCTGAAAAGAAATAACCAAGCATAAGACAGTATGAAATGAATATTCTGCAACACAAAATGCCAGAAACAAATGTGTACAAAAGTGAAAATTATTTTTCGCTGGGAAAAAGAATGCTGTGCATGTACTGATTTTGTATCATGGATGGATACCCCATATCCTTTGTTTTTCTATTTTACATAACAACAGACAAAAATGAGTAGTCAATCTGCAAAAAATCCCCCCTCAGAATATCCAGTGGTTGCCCTCTTATGGTAAAGATTACGTCATCCCTTTGAGAGTTAAACCGATACCTTCTGTGATTTGTTTGACCGTTCTAAAATGTCTTTACTTTGACACATCAAAGATATATAGAATATAAATAATAATAAAAAAATGTTTCCCCCTCGTTTTATAGGAAACAAATATCTTCATATACTGACTTCAGCTAAAAATACCGAAATGAGAGTGGACATACAGAATTTTAAAGGTGAAAAGAGGTATGCCAAATACTCAACATTCAAGATTGGAGATACTGGGTCGAAATATAAACTGACAGTTGGTGGATATTCTGGAAATGCTGGTAATGACGTTAACAATATACAAATGAACTAGATTTCCTTCAAATTGGGAGTAAACATTCATGAAGAAGTTATGACGTAAAACGTATGCTTTCTTTTAATACAGTCAATGTATTAAGCTTTTTAAGTCAGATGTACGTCTAATTCTGATCTGTCTTGTTTTGTGTCATACATGTTTTCTTTTAATTTGTTTATCGTAATTTTTCCAAATTTTCGTATTTCGACGCTTCCGAAAACGTTAAAAAAAATCTTTTGTGTTTGAAATTTTTTTTCTCCAATTTCATGTTATGGTTTATATATATTAGGGTATGCATCATTGAGACTGCAACTCAACAACCACGACATAATATGATCAGATCTACGGTGTTCAGAATATATACTGTATTAACAACATAAACATTACCAATTTTACTTCACCAGCTTGTGCGCATTTCGGCAATTAATGTTTCTTTAGTGAATCTCGAGACCAAATTATTTGATAATGCAAAATCTTAAACAAACTTTGGAAAGCTGATCAACCAAAATGAACCTAAGGTATACCCAAATTTGGAAAAGGAATCAGAGCTTTCTTTGCATGAGGGTGATATGTTTTACTCAAAAAAGTTGAATGTCTAAACAAAATTTCAAATAAAACAAATACTTATTACTAAAACTTAAAAACTTCCTTCGAATAAAAATTGGGTCAATTTTATATTCCAGGCGATTCTTTTGCACATACTCACAACGGAATGAAGTTCACGACACCTGATCAAGACAATGATAAATATAGAACAAACTGTGCTTTAATTCATAAACGAATTGGTGGCGGTTGGTGGTTCAATGAATGTGATGCTTCCTGCTTTACATTATCATATGCAAAAAATAAGGAAGGTCTGACTGGAGAGAATCTTATACAATGGGAAAGTTGGAAGGGTTCCAGATATTCCCTGAAATATGCTGTGATGATGATGCGGAGAGTTTAATTCGTTGTTGAAAAAAATAAAAAAAAATATCTGATTTTGCTTTGTTCTTTTCAAATTCACATTCATGTATTATTTCGAATTGTATCATAATCTTAATTGTTCGGTGACATCACCTATCATTGTGGTATAAAGTACCACCGAACTACCGTTAATGTTGTTATTTTGAAACAGTATTAATTTTGGTACATTTGAAAATTGCGTTTGGGAAATATTTGTCATTCCCATTTAATAGAGGCACATGTGACACAATTGACTTATTAAGAAAGGTGTGAATTGATTTGTCTAATGAAATTTTATGGTAAATTGGCGTCACATGTCACCAAAAGGTTTTTTTTTTACAATTTTTAATAAAAATAATTGATTCAAATTGGGTATTTCACAATTGTCTTTAGCTGCGCACATATTTTAAGCATAGTTTTACGTCTAACTTTTACTTCAAACGATGGTCCGGAAAAGAAAACTGTTGTATTGAAGAAAAAGATTTTAAAGTAATAAAAAATGCTGATTTTACTTTTTGTCCTTTAACTAGTCATGACGTATCCACAAAAACTGATTTAAGATGAATCCCGTATTCCTAGAACAGTATTTTTTTTTTTAAATTACAAGAAATGTTTGTTACAATCGAGTGTTTATTTATAACACTATATCGATTATTAATAAACGATTCGACAATGCTTTAAAATGATTTTTGTTTGGGAGGAAAAAGAAATTGACCAACGGGAAAACCTAGTGACACTATTTACGCAATTGAGCGAATATAATATTCTCAAATAGATTAACTAGAGGTTGTCCCACGTCAATGAGAAAGCAGCTTAGCGACAGAAAAAGAAGAAAACAACCAGTCAACAAACTTTATGTTTCATTCAGTGTTTCTGATCCGTTTCAAGATGAATCATTTTAATGAGCACAACATGTTTTAGTACACAGATTGAACGGGTGCTTCTTTGTCCTTCATATATTTTATGGCCCATAGAATTTGAATCTGGATACATACAATTTACACTGTCTTATTATAAGAATAATTTAATACCTGACCTTTGGTAAATGTTCTTTTACAAAACTAAGGTATAATTTTGATATAATTGTGGTTCAATTATTTAGCAAACTGTATATTTATGAAAACAAAAAAATATTTTCAAAATAATATCAAGGATTAAGATCTTATAGATGTGAAACATTGTAATAAATTCTAAATTAAACTCATTTTACGTCAAATCTACCGAAATGTATTAAAATTTTGAAATTTTATAAAAGACATAATCCAACTTAGTAGGAATAAATCATATCTATAACATAAGTTATTTATTAAAGCATCATCTGGGGACATAAATGTGTTCCTCAATAAGGAGAGGAACAAATTGTGAAAAAATGGGCTAAAATTATTGTACAATACAAAACAAATGAAAAAAATACGTTATAAATTTAATGCGTCAGAAGCACTTTTCTGGATTTACCATCATCCGGAACGTTTGAAGCCTAATATTTGAAAGCCAAGAATGTATAAGAACCGAAACAGTTGAAGAGCTATATAACCAAAAAGGACCGAAAAAATAGCCAAATCCATCTAAGGTTAACTTTGCCTGAGGAAGTTGAAACCTTTTTTTTGATAAATTTCTTAATTTATAAACGAACAATTTTAGAAAAGTTAGTTCTAAATCATGTCAGTACCGACGTACTGATTACTGAGCTGATAATACCCTCGGGAGACTGATAGTCCACCAGCAGAGGTATCAACCAAGTGCTGTAAAAAATGAAAACAACACGTTATAAATTGCATGCATCCTGGATTTACCTTCATCAGGAGCGCTCAAAGCCTAATATTTGAAATAGTATTTTTTAAAAGTCAATTTAGAGATAGACGTTTTGTATAGACAGCTGTTTGTTGTTGATGACTATTAACAGAGCCGATAATTTCATATCTACGCTCCTCTATCAGTGTAGATACCGCACAGTCTATGTTTATTTCAAGATTTCAAACCATTAACGTACGATGTAGGTTGAAGACTGAATGTTTCTCTTTAAATCGCGTATGGTTATTTTGGTCGTTGCGTTGCTGTCTTATTGGCGTATTCCTAACAGCTTCTTTTATTTATATTTAAAAAGAGACTTCTGTTTAACTTTTCATTGTTGCAGTAATTATTAACAATAAATTGAGAGGCGAAAGATACCAAAGGGATAATCCAACTCATCAGTCGAAAACGAACTTACAATACCATGCAAAAAGAAAAGACAAAAAAAAAACAGCAATATACAAAACACAACATAGCAAACTAAGGACTGAGCAACATGAACCCCATGCACCAAAAAAAAAGGTGATATTTGGTGTTTCGGAAAGATAAGTAGATTCTGCTCCACCCGTCGTGTTGCTCATGTAAGTACAAACCCGGTGATAAGTATAATTCGGTAGGTCCCATTCGAGAAAAAGAGGACGGGATTGTGGTTTCGAGAATTGTAACATATCCGTTGTCATCTGTGAAACAGATATTCCGTAACGATCAACCAACTCATGATGACGTCCGTGTTCCAGAACATCAGAAAATATCGTTTTCATCCAAATACCTCGTTGTTACCGACTGTTGCATTAGTCGTATCACGCAAGCATATCTATTTATTCTGAAAGTATAAAATGGTGCCAGATATACGTTTCTACGTTTTGTGTGATAAAATGGCAAGAAATATTTCTGTTTGGATTATTCTTACTAACTTAAGTGTGTTGGTTGCATCGGGTACTATTTTAAACAAACACATAGTCAGGTCATCATATGATTCGGGTAAGCATTCACATTTGATGTGAGAAATTATCAGACAAAATGAAGTTACCTTTTGCAACAGACCTCTGACTGGAAATAAAATGTAATGTTATATGCTCATTTTGACAACATAGTGCGTGACTTGTTCTAATGAATGAGTGTGCGTATTCATCAATCATTAAACAAAACATTTGTAACATTTTAGATGTTCTTCAACGTTTTATGTTTTTGCTTTACTCATAACATATTTGATGAAATAGATTCCAGCAGAACATTTTGTGTGGACGGAAACTTTACCAAGTGTTTATTATCAAGGCCTGATTTATGTACAAAATAAATAGCGAAAAACAAATATGATAAAAAGCTAGCGACATCAACCACTGAATAACACATTCCTGACATGAGGCAACCATATACAGAATATGGTGGGATGAAGCATGTTTGCGAGAGCCTCACCCTACCCTAGCCCGGGACAGCGGCGTAACAGCACAACATAAGAACACACTGTAAAGATTTGTTAAAAAAGGCTTATTCATCAAATCGACATAAAACATAAAAAGAACTGAGAAAAAGATATAAGATACAGCGTACCGAATATGAGAGTACTAGCAGTTACCGAAAGCTAGATCAAAGCGAATTACAGCTAATACATAAATCATGCTTCCCAGACTAAAATATCAATCAATACACGTTCAATGGGTTTAATGTATTAAAAGAGCAAAATAAGTATCGACAGGATGCAAGATCGTAAGTGTTCATAACTGTATAATATATAGGAAAACATATTTAGTTATGCTATAATCAAGTTATTCACTTGGTAACCGATGTGCAACTCCACATAAATTTTCTCATATTTTACAGGTGTTTGTTTTTATGGAGCGACTGCTGAAAGAGTTCGGAAATTCAGGACAGTTGATTCTTCAGATGAGGACACAATATTAAAAGAAAAACTCATATAACACGTTTACGTTGTCTTTTTGCGTTCAATTTACGCCATCTAGTCAATACAAAAAGAATGAGTTTTTATTCAACGCAAATAATGATCTTTCAACCACAATATAAAACTTCTTATTTTTATGATCGACATTTTTTTCAATTATTGACATAGACATATGTATCTTTTGACGTGTTTCCTACATTTTCTTTAATTTATTCACATGATGTATATATATCTTTTTGTTTAATTTACTAAACAGTGCGTAAACCAATGGACTGTTCAGACTTAGACCCTAAACATGACACCAGTTGGGTGTATAGAATATATCCCAGTGCCGGAAGGGGATTCAAGGTTTACTGTGATGTGACGATCGACGATGGGCCCTGGACAGTAAGTTATCTGAGAATTTAACTTATTTATAGTTGCATATACCTTTGGTATCTTCCTTCCTCCCGTCTTTTTTAAAGATATCAAACATGATATATTTCTGCACTTTCACTTGGAGACGCAAATTTCAAGAAAGCCTTAGCATGAAATTTTTACACCAGTAACGGATCTATGATTTCAAAAAAGAGGAAGAGGAGGGACCAACAGAACAATAAGCGACATGGTGGTCAAAAATTAGCAAAATGTGTAAAAATCAATTGTTGGCCACCAATCCTCGCCCAAGCAATCTTGAGATCATCCCTGGAAAATGAGATAGTACCATAGATGCCATGATAAATAAGTTATATAAAAACCCACCATCAGTAAATATATATATATATATATATAAACAAACAGGAACATCTAAAAGGGTCCATCGTTTAGACATCGAAATAGGACTATAAAAATGTTTAGGAATTCTTTCAACAAACTCTCATTCATATATTATTTCTTGGATTTATACATAAAATTAAACAAAATATATATTGATTGACATGTTCAAATCTACTGTGTTTCCGGATACACAGCAATCTGATATATATATTTAACATATCAATGTTCTTATCAGAAGAATCGATGGTTCTAAGAATTTTAATAAAAAAAAATGGATAGAATATGAAAATGGTTTTGGAGATTTAAATCGGGAATTTTGGTTAGGTAAGTTAAGCACTATACTTTCTTTTCTTCATTTTTTGTTATTGTTGTTTAAATAGTTTGACATAAACTTTGAGCCATCTTTTCATTTTCTTTCGTTCCATTCATGAAAAGGTTTAACACATACCAATTCACCATATACATCACTCAGAGCTCCAGATAAGCTGCGTATTTGCGTGATCACGCAATAAAAATAATTAAAAACCCAATGCAATTGCCAATTGCAGGGTTCAATAACCCAATTAATTCAAAGGAAAACCCAATTATATGCCAAAAACATGGGTTCTTAACGCTTTTATTCGCTATTGTTTGCGTTATTTACCCTTACTTGATTACAGTCGTCGCGTAAATCTATTTTTATAATATTTATAATTGGAAATGTCCTTTCGTTCTAAAAATAGAGCCCTGCATCAAGTAGCTGTAATGGGTCCCTGTTGGAATTTTCCGTTGCTCAAAAGGTACACGTGTTTATGAAAACATTTCGATCTTCTCGGCGTTTATCCAATTAGCTGTCATATTTTTTCGAATTGCTCGGGCATTATCATAACATACAATGAATTAAAACGAAAGTAAATGTCCGGTAAAAATATTGAATAGAAGCATGTTTTCGGCTTCTTTTTGATAGCTGAGGGAAAGTTATGATGATAACAAGACTCAGCTAGTGATTTTAGGAAGCGGCAATTGAACGCACGGGCGTGTTTGCGTACCATAACGAGAACATTGCTAGAGCGATAAACACGGGGTTCCGTCAAAAAAAAAATCAGTTGGAAAAAGTGAAAGGCCAAATCAATTATGACATGATATGTAGTTTGAAAGCATCGGAAACCACAAGTTCTGATAAGGGACAACTTAACTCAGATTTATGTAAATTGAATTAAACGAAAACAGTTCATATATTATTTTTTTCATTTTAGTTGATGAGTGAATACACATATCCGTTTTTTACGTCAATGCAGCTTGACACTTTCTTTGTTTTTGGTCTAATTGTTCTAGATGCTTAAGATAGTTGTCTTATTGGCAAGTGCAGTATAACATTGTCATTTATTTACTTGATGTTGCAGAATTATTTGTAAATTTAAGTTGAATGTGGTCTCCGTCATTATAAACCACCCTATAAACCTCAAGGTTTTGGGGGGTATATCTTAAATCTGGAAACTACTTTTTATTTTTATTAAAAAGTAGATCTGGCAAATAGGTGAAAGGACTGGCAAAACTTTCTTACAGCACCTAAATTTCACATATATTACACAAAAATCTAAACACTTAGTCACACCTACCCCAACTATAATTAAACTGTAGGGTGATCATATGGGATCTAGAAAGGCAATTAGTTCCTGTCCAACTAGTGACACCAGCTGCAGTTTACATAAGTTTTGAGAAAATACAAAACTGACAGAACGTTTAAAACGGTACACAAATTAAATGTACAATTGCTCGTCAGTGAATAAACCAAATAAAACAGCTAGCACATATTCTACAAAGAAAGAAACACATTTAAGATGGAAACACATCTGGGGTTGATATAATGTGATTATAACATGCCTAAATATTCAATATTGTGTTGATGAAAAAACCCAATACATTAAGGAGCTTGGTGGTGAAAAACCCAATTTGATATTTGCTTGAGGGGTGAATTGGAATTGATAATGCAATTAAAAAACTTTATCACCCAATTACATAAACAAAATGGTGGGTAAAAACCCCAATTTGTGAATTCTTATCTGGAGCTCTGCATCACACTTTATCTTATCTAGCTGTTCCATTCACTGTTTTCACATAATCTGGTATATGCAATATAGGTAACAGTATATAACGTTTATGAAGTTCATTTTACTCGTTGTGCATTTCAGGAATCTTTGTCCTTGTCTTCTCTTAAATTAACTTGAAAGTTTATGGAATGGTTTTGGTAAACTTTACTGTACACACGAATATAAAACTTTTGCCTTAGATGATTGAAGATTAAAGCATTCTGTTTACATTGTTAATGACATCAGTATGTGAATTGCCTTATTGATAATTTTCATAATCACACTACACGATTCTAAAACTATATATATGAAGTACATGTATTCCTTGTATGGAAGTGTGTCCGTTTGCAATAGGGAGCATAAGGGGACGCACAATTGTTCCAAGTAAGTTTGACAATGATTCACGAGAAGTTTCATTTCGTCAATACCTGTTTTATGTGATCTTTTGGATTCACTGTTGACGACCTTATAAAAGCCGTTAAAAACAACTATGAAAACCAATTCTTCCTGTCATGACTTCCTCGATACATGGCTTACAAGAAAACAATTCAAGCAATAATCCCAATTGGTAATTTGACGTCATCTGTTTGAAAGTTTAACAGATGGCATCGTGATTTGTGTGGTCGTTTGGAGTATCTGTGTCACAGAAGGACACAGATGTTTTCGTCTTTTTTGTAGTCGAGTTCCAGTCTTATTCTTCCTAATTGTGACATCTTTCCCCGTTTGTTTGTTTCAATGTTTTTTTTTTTTTATTATTGAAAGATAATTATTGATTTGGTATAATCGTTATTTCTGGTATTAAATGACATGTTTGTCTAATGAACAGCCACTTTACATCCTACCCTTTACTTTAGCTCTATGCATAATTTGATTTGAATAAATCTTGAAGTAAACTGCCACATCTTCTTGGAGGTACACTAGATTGTATTTGCAATGTTACTTTAAAAATTTTAACATTAATTCGTTGCTTTTCAGTTATCTAGTTGTAATACCACCAAATCAAAAAAATATTCCTTTGATTTTGACAGTTGTAGGAAATTAACCCTGCATTTCATTGCAAAAATAAATTGAGTCAAAACATATATCTTGGGTGTTTAAAAGCACCATTGTTTTATTTGCTGCTTCTAAAAAATATTTCGGAAACTTCAGGTGACATGGTTACTAAAGCTTGTAAACAGGTGTGAAAATTTGAACTTTTTACTGTAATACTCAACAGGATAAAATTTTACTCATGCCAAGTATTTCTTTATTTAAAACAAAGATAAATTTTGCACAATTTTTTGAAAAGTGTAAATCTAACAAAAATTAATAGGGAAAAATCAATGGTGGTACCGTATAGCGGGTTATTTTCGCGGGTGTAAAATTTCCCGATTTTCATTTAATTAGGCATACGAAATATTTTGGCGGTTATTATTTTGGCGGATTCAAAACTTTTATCAATACCTTTGCATGTGCACTTTTAAATTGGCGGAATTTATTTTGGCGATTTTGTTCTATCCGCGAAAATAAGCGAAAATTTACACCCCGCGAAAATAAACGCTATACGGTATTACTCCTAAAACGATTATCTTGTCATTTCCATAATTTTAATATGAAGAGAGAGGCGAAGATTACAGAGGGACATTCAAACTCATAAGTCGAAAATAAACTGACAACGCCATGGCTAAAAAAGAAAAAGACCAACAGACAAACAATAGTACACAAAACACAACATAGAAAAATAAAGACTGAGCAACACGAACCCAACCAAAAACTCTTTTGGTAAGGATGGGTATCTATAAACCTATAGTCTTGACATATTATAGTAAATAATTAATCACAGGAAATGATTTGTTTTTCCCACGTTTTATAGGAAACAAATATCTCCATATACTGACTTCAATTCGAAATACTGAAATGAGAGTAGACACAGGAAATTTTAAAGGTAAAAAGAGGTATGCCAAAAAATCAACATTCAAGGTGGGAGATGCTGGATCGAAATATAAACTGACAATTGGTGGATATTCTGGAAATGCCGGTAATAACGATAACAATATTATGCTTTCCTTCAAATTTTGAGTGAAAATTGATGAAGGACTGATTTTATTTATTATTTTTATATAGTCAATTTCATAGTATTAAGTTTTAAGTCAGATCAGGAACATATATATGTTAGATATACTGTTCCCAGGTCAGATGTACGTCTAATTCTGATCTGTCTTGTTTTGTGCGTTTTGTTTTTTAATTTGTTCATTCTAATTTTTATTTATTTTTAATTTTAATTTATTTATTTTTCTTCTGTCAATAGACGCTTATGGCTTATGTACACGTTTAAAGATTCCTTTGTTTTCGAAATAATGTTACCAATTTCATTGTCTATATATATATATCGGGTTGTGTATCAATGCGAAAGCAACTTAACAGCATAATAAGACCAGGAAAAACGATCTACGGTGTTCAACAAAAGAAAAGTATAAACACTGTATGTTATACTTCAAAACGTTGCATGTCTAGACGCATTTTAAATACAATGTATAACAAAAAGATACTTCGTAAACTTTAGATTCAATCAAAACAAACTTCGTTCAATTTTATTTTCTAGGCGATACTTTTGGAGCTGCTGAACACAACGGAAAGAAATTCAGAACACCTGACCAAGACAATGATGTATATAAAGACAACTGTGCATTATTCAGTCATAGAGTTGGCGGCGGTTGGTGGTTTCAAGCATGTGAATCTGTCTGCTTTACATTATGATATACAAACAATAAGGAAGGTCTGACTGGAGAGAGTCTTATACAGTTGCAAGAATGGAAGGGTTCCGAATATTCTCTGAAATATGCTGCGATGATGATGCGGACAGTTTAATTCGTTGATTAAAAAATAAATATATCTATATATCTGATTTTGCATTGTTCTTTTCAAATCCACATTCTATATTTAATTCATTATTTCGAATTATGCACCATTAAATCTTTCCTGAGTATTGATTACATGCTAAAGTGATTTGATTATAAGTTGTTTATCAAATTTCCTTTTTTAGTGAAAATGAAGATAAATGCAGTGGAACTTTTCGGATCAGTTTAAATTCGCCTTGACAATGTATGAGTAGATCTTAACTTCTTTCTTCCTTCCTAACCTGGGATCGAACTCGAATTTAATCATCTAAACTCTTCCGATCGGCAACATCGCCATACCCCTTCCTTTACATTCAGCTGAAAATAGAACATAGGAAAAAATTCAAGTTGCGTCTATTAGTTTGAAAACCGTTATAAATTGAGAAAATCTGACAAGCCAAAATGTTCAAAATGTTAAGCTCTACCAAAAACTATAAGTTGCATTAATGATCAGCAAGACAAGATCTACGAATAAGTATGCATGGTGAAATCGTCAGTCTACTTCTAATTAGAGCTATTGCCCTCTGATGATGATTTGTACCATCTTTAGTGTTTTGAGCAAAACTTAAATAAGATAGACAGAAACTAAACAGACAAAATGATCAGCAATACAAGATCAACAAAAAAGAATTTTTTGTCATGAATTCTTTTCTTGTCTACAATGTTGGAGAAAGTCCCTTGTTGAATATGCACATAGACCTAGGTGAGCGACACAGGCTCTTTAGAGCATCTATCGTGTGTGTTTATTATCGTGTGTGTAATTAAAAATGAAATAGTGAACTGTAAGATCAGTGTAATTAGAATGCCTTCCATTCTAACGAGACTGCATAGGAGATTTTGATGTTGCAAACTATCCAATATGTATGCTCAATGTTTTGCTGTGGGAATAGAGAAATAACAAAAACATATGTCACACAGCTACGCACATGTTAAACAGTAAAGTTGCAATCCGTTTGGATATTTTAACCATATCTAGCATGATTGGTACTTCTATAGTCCCCCTTTTAGAATACATGACATCACAGCCGTACAACCCTAATTTGCTGATGATGTTTCTCATATTAGAAAATATCCGATTAAAATGGGTAACAATCTATATCATGTATATTGAATAAGCAGCTAAGATGAAAGTATCATCAAGACGAGGAGAGAAATGAAAAGTCCCTCGGTATATTAATAACAGTAAAAACAGAAATACGAATGGTATCTTTATTATGAACAAAAGCTATGAATTGTTTCTCACTTAAATTAATTCTGTCATTTCGACTTGTGATATACCATGATTGTATATGTTGCTTAAAGTTAATGTTAGATAATCCGCATGCACAAACAAAAATAATTTTAATTCAGGTTAAGGATATACTACTTGGAATTGTACAAAGTAATAATGATTTAGGTGAAGAAGTATACATTGGTTAAGGAGAGGGAAAGATACCAAAAGGGACATTCAAACTCGAAGTCGAACACAAACTGAAAATGTCATGGCAAAAAACAAAAAACGAAGAAAAGACAAACAACAGTACACAAAACACCAAATAAAAAACTTAAGACTGAGTAAAACACGAATCCATCCATACACCGGGTGTGATTTCAGGTGCTTCGGAGGGGTAAGCAGATCCTACTCCACATCCCGTAAAGATTATTTTCAATAATTTATCTTTCTATGATTTATGTCTATGGTATATAGTTGTTTCTATTGGAATCTTAAACCATTATTTAAACGTTTTGGCGTATGGTACAATATAAAGACAGAATTTTTCTTCATGGTATCCGAGTTCATCCCCAGTCTTCTTGCTCAATCTTTTATTTTCTAGGTAGTGTTATGTTGACTGGTGTTTGTTTCACTTTTGTCATTTTTCTTTTAACCATGGTCTATATAAAAATAACAAGATGAGGTATAATTGCCAATGAAACAACTCTCCACCAGAGACCAAATGACATAGAAGTTACAAACTATAGGTACACCGTACGGCCCTTAACAATGAACAAAATCTATGCTGTATAGTCAGCTTTAAAAGGCCCCGAAATGACAAATATAAAACAATTCAAACGAGAAAACTAACGGCCTGATTTATGTAAAAAAAAGAAAAACAATGAACGAAATACAAATATGATATACAAGTTGTGTCAACAACAAATGACAACCACTGAATGACAGGATCCTGACTTGGGGCCGGCACATACAGAATGTTGCGGGGTTAAACATTTTGTCGGGCGCCTAATCCTTTCCCTAACCTGGGAGAGTGGTACGACATCACAACACAAGAAAAAACTGTACAAAACATAAACGAAAAACAAACTAATATGATATACAGAAACGAAAACACAACCACTGAATTACAGGTTCCTGACTTGGGACAGGCATAAACAGAATGTGTCAGGGTTAAACCCTCCCCTAACCTTGGACAGTGGTGTAAAAATCAGTTGAAAAAGGGCTTAACTCATCAGATCGATACAAAGCAGAAAAACAAGCACCAAAAACACAGACCAGACGTGACATTGTATTTATGCATCCTTACAACAAAAAAGACAGTAAGTTCAGATCTGAGAGTACTCGCAGTTACTGACAGCTAGTTCAAAGCCAATAACAACTAATAAAATAATCATGTATTTAAACTAAAGTCTTATAGATCTAGTCGGTCTTGTTTCAACTTATTTTGTTAATTTCTTACATTCTGTAGATTGAATGATGATAAACTTTTTGATGTTTTCACTGTTGGATGTTACATGGAAATTCTTTATTTAAAGATGTCATTATCGAATAATCTTATAGTTTTAACGTACTTACATGGCTTGCTCATTTTTCGAATCCAAATTCATTTTATATGCTATGAGCACACTATACTTGAATTTCCATTTCTAACTTGGATATTTGTCCGTTAATTTTTTATAAGTCATGTTTTATTTTGTTATACTCCCGCTTACTTAGGCAGCAATCATTTGATTGTTATGGGGTTAGAGGCGAGGGGAGGTTTGGGCTAAGATGAAATTTGATATAAAAAGGCAGTCCTTTTAATTTTGCGAGAAAAAAAATCCAGTATAACTCTTGGTCCGGTTAAAATTTGAGCAAAATGAATAGGTAAAAGCAGCAGATTATGAAAGTTAATGTAAAAAGTGTCGTTATGAAAAGGAATCGTCTCCCAACATTTCATCATACGTCTATATTTGCTCTATCTTAAAATAATTCAATTGACCTTACCGAAAATTTGATACGAGTAAAACCTTGATAGTTGTCTTAAATACATTTTGGAGTTTGAATTTCTGTTTGATCATTTTTACTTCGGTTGCCTTTATTTTTGCTACTTTTACATTGCCAGTGTAATAGTCGGTACCTCATAAGACAGCTTTGAAATGACATTCGATTTAAAAAGGTTCCGTACTGAGTCTAAATTAGCTTTTTTATGGCAGTTTATCAATTGGAAGTGTTTGCATTAATATTAAACCAAATTGGTATGGTGAGTTTCTGATCCGAAATTTAAAGTATGTCTATCAAATCATAACCAGTAAACCAGCAAAGTCCTGAAATTGATAGTATTTGTACTAGACTGTGCTGATTTTTACTCGACCATTCCAAATTGGTCTGAATTTTACCCGATATTACCTTACTCTAGTCTTAACCTTACTAAACAATCGGAACTTGTACTCAACGTGTACTCCACCAGTACTTAACCATTTGAAAGTGGCTGAATCATAATTGCTCGACCCAAGTCTGAATCATACTCGACCAAGTCTGAATTATACTCGACCAAGTCTGAACCATCCTAGAGCAAGTCTAAACCATACTCGACTAAGTTTTTACAATTCTCGACCTATTCTTAATCTATCTCTATTATTTTTTTCGATTTATAGTCTCATTTTTACAACATATGTTTCAATTTGCTAGAAATATGACGAAAAATAAGTGGTTTATTGTTGGATAAATTATAGCTTTAAAAATACATTCAAGATTAATAAAGTAGAGGTTAATTTGTTAGATAAGGTTCAGACTTTGGTCGACTATGGTTCAAACTTTAGTCGAGTATGGTTCAGGCCTTAAATTTCTATGGTAATGTTAAGACATTGAAAACAGGTCTAGAACAATTAATCACTGGTCAACTACAGTTTAAAAATGTTTCAGCCTGGTCGAGTAAGAGTTCAGACTTTCCAGTATGGTCAAGATATCGGTCGAGTACAAGTTCAGACTGTTATAAATTAGAAGATGTGGTATGATTGCCAATGAAACAACCTCTTTAACTAGAGACCAAATGACACAGAAGGTAACAACTATAGGTCACCGTGCAACCTTCCACAATGAATAAAACCCATACCGCATAGTCAGCTATAAAAGGCCCCTAAATGACAAATGTAAAACGTTTAGTATGCTTCGGACTAGAGTTAAGTAATATCGAGTAACATTCGGACCAATTCAGAATGGCCGAGTAAAAATAAGTACAATCGAGTACAAAAAGTGCCTATTTCAGACTTTTACTGGTTTGTAGATGTCAATGCAGTAATGGATAAAAAAAACCCTGCATTTTCCCTACATTTTACAGCTAAATCTCTTGAAAATTCAAATTAGTAGGAGACTTGATTACCTTACTGTTAGCTGAACGATGAAATCAGTATTTCCTTGTTGCAATGTGAGGATCAAGCTGGTATGCAACAATAATCAACTACTAGTATAAACTATAATGAAATAAAAAAGACCAAATGATATACATGTATATATCGAACATGTATTACACAAAACCTTATGGAAAAGTTATGCCAAATCATCTCTCTATCTAGTGTAAACCTTTATATGCAAGCAATCTGAGCGTATAACAAACCATATGATCGACTTTGAAACTGCAAAGCTAAAGTGGGTCACATTATAGTGCAACAAACGTTGTTATTCCAAAATAATAACTGAGTAATTCTCAGTTCTAATTTGACATTTCCCAGTTCAAACTTGATATTTCTCAGTTCTAACTTGACATTTTTCACTGCAATCTTCACATTTCCTCGGGTAGCCACTTCCTATAAACAAGGTGATAGGATGTGCCGCTGGAATAGGTTACATTTTCCAGCTTGAAAATATGTGAATAGGTGGGGGAAACTATAAGAAATATGTGATAAGGTCAATAAAGTTTTCATTACTTGTTATATACAAAGCACTGTAACTTTCTTGGTGTTATGGTTGTGTTTTTATCCACATATTTCCCCTCTTTTGACACTTTGGTATTCCATTTTTCCAACACACCACACACGAAACCCAACCAATATAGGAAAAGGTTACATCTCTACCTACTCAATATATGAAAAAGTATGCATTTTTAACATCTAAATTATATGAAAAGGGTTGAGTAAGAGAATCCCAGCGGCACCACATATCAATCAAGTATTGAAGTGCCCCCACCCCCTTCTCACTTTCAAGTTGCAACTGAGTATGTCAACTTGGAACTGATCATAAGAAATGTCAAGTTGGAAGTAAGAAATGAAAAAATGGAATTTGTTTTTTTAATAGAATGTCCCTACCGGTCTTTCGTAGGTTTACTCTCATGAAAACGCTACCTCAAACATGGGCTCAGAAACTAGCCCAGCAGTTATGACTTTGAAAAAAGCAGCAAGCAAATCATCGATCATAAAAAGGAAAATGCACAATGAAATGAATTGCTTCTCTTTGTCATAAATGCTTACTTGCTTAAAAGTGACAAATTATGGTCATGCCATACCAATTTAATAGTACAGCCAACGTCAGCAGATAATTTGTATGAATATTTAAATATAACGTCTAATTAGATAAAAAGATTAAAAGGCAAATGAATGAAGTATTTATTAGTAAAACCATTAAACAAATAACATACAATAATATGTTTAATAACATTATCTTTTAAAACAATAATTGATGGACCTGTGAAACAAAGATACTTCTGCATACTATCACAAGTTTGGTCATTGACGGTCCCAATCAGAACGTTTTATTGCATATACATTTAGGGTCATACTTCCTCGCATTGTCACATTGGACCAAATCAGAAACTTCACCTTTTTACCGGTGATTCTAATTATACGTGTATAACAAGTTGTACATGTGTAGACCTGGTCATCGATCCAATTAATGTGGAAAGTTGAAAACAAGTAGTGCATGAAATATACAGGTAACAATAATAAAGTGTGTAAATAAAATCTAGACGTTCCAAAACTGGAAGGTTATATCTACTGACGAAGTGTGTGTTAAAAAAGACCGATGATGTCATTGGTGGTACTGTCTTATATCACTTAATAATAAACACAGTAAGTAGACTCTGTCATAAACACAAAATAAACTTTGCGTGCATTAACTAAAAAAGTATGTAAAATAACTGAGTCAGTTCAGTTCAGTTTCTTGTATATTCCTCCATTAATTGTGGAGCACTACCCATAGGGTATAATTGTAGCAACTATATACACCTTAGAACATAAGGAAGCATTTAATTATGTACAGATGACTGAATTTAGGCAATAATAATTACTAAAAATTAATATTATAACTAATTCATAGGATTGTCATCATAAAATTTTAAAAATAATATTCATAATGTGCTGAAGTGTAAGAATAAGTTAAGTAAGAACTGGATATATTTACAAATAAGAATTTAGAATTTAAGTGGTCTTAAATTAAACTTTCTTATAATTGTTAGTTAAAGGTGCTATACGTACATCAGAATTTATAATGAGAAGGTTATTTTATAGGACTTATGTAAATGGGTTGGGGTTTAGAACAATTCATCATATATACATAAGTTTACCTTCACAGTTTAAAGTTACCTTATTTCGGATCTTATCATTATTCTTAAAAGGTAACTGGATATCTTAAAACTTTGCAAAATTTTTTATTTAATTTAGGTCCTAATACGTCATAAAATAGTAAGATGGTAAAGTAGGGAACTATTTTTATTTTAAAAAAGTTTACTTATACTGTACTTGTGTTCAAGTTTTTAATCCTTTTTGTGCGCAGCATGTGCATCTCGTAGCACATATTTCTAGCCAGAGTTTCAATGCTTTCATACACAGTTGAGTAACAGTTTATGTCCTTGCTAGTACAGTCCATTATGAGCTGCAGTAAATTCCCTTCTTGTATGATCTTCTTGTATGTTGAGGTATCGATTTCATCCATTGTCTGTTCTATTTTTGAGCAATATTTAGATCTTATTTGCTCCAATTCTTTGCAGCGTAGAATAAAATGTTCCAGATCTTCATTTTCCTGTTCACAGATTGTACATATCGGGTTAACTTTCGGATCGAACTTAGCTCTTTTGGCTTGTAATATGTACGTTTGAGTACTTATTCTTGCTTTTATTTCTCCTGCCTTTACATCTTTACTATTGTTTTTTACGCTTTTCCATATATTGTGTGCTTCATTTAATGGATTGTTACACCCCAGTTCTATTGTTATACTTCATAGTTTCTATTTCTGAAACATGTGTAAATTGAATAGATCTATTGTTACGAATAACAATGGATTTTGACCACAGGGTGTGACGAGCGGGGTTTCTGGAAACCCCTGCTTCTACATCCCGCAAACAAAGTCCATTGTTATTCGTAACAATAGAAATTGATTATTTTTTAAATAGCATGAATATAAGACATAACTGATAGTGTTCACTACAAATTATTTCATGATATTAAAAAACACATTTTAGGAAATTCCAATAAGCATCTATATGGAATACAAAAATAATCTTTTATTAAAATACTCTTTTGCTTGAAGGTAATTTTTTTTATCACAGTCATGTGTCTCTATTCTAAAGCATTGATCTTTAATAAAAATGGGGATTCTAACTACCGGACCCCCGCCCCCAATGTTTACCCAGTGGCCGAACCGGGGTAGGGGGTTCCGCGGGTTGGACCCGACTTTTATTGAAAAGATCAATGCATTTGAATGGTTGGACCCCCCTTTTTCTTTTTAGTTGGGAACCCCCGTGATCAGCCCCTGATTGCCCCCAAAAAGGGAGTTCCTCTATATTAAATATTGTATGTTGAGCGCGTCTGGTAGTCGGGTTTTTAATGCAGACACACCTATCCCTTAGTTTGTTCGAATATGAATGTTTGTTTATTCTCGAGAAGAGGATGAGGGGTGTTTTGTTTTTGATAAAATCGTAAGATATAAAATACAGTTATGATTACCTTTATTAAACTGATACAGGTAAGTAATTTGGGTTATAATATTGCCTTTATCTTTAGTCTCTTCTACCAAATCCAACGCTTGCCACAAAATGTCGTCCGTCTTATACCCGTCCATATTGACAACTGTATACCAGGAGCATGATGTATTTTTTGTTTGTAATAAGAATACACGAAACAGTCAACCTTGACCTCCTGATCCATATTAGCACATAGATTTAACGGGAATATGCAAAACAACTTTGACATTTGTAAAATATACTCACTTGTCAAAGTTTGAACGAAGATAACCAAAAAAAGGTTACTAGTGGGGTTTCATGTAATAAAAAAAAATTTTTTATAAATCATTGTTTGATATTGTCAATAAATATGCTATCGTTTTTTTTTTTCATTTAATAATCAATGTTAACAAATATAGGGTTTAGAATGGGGTGTAAGTTAGTTATACACCTTGGGATACGGCGTGTCTGGATAAGAAACCCCTCCGGCCTCCGGCCGACGGGGTTTCTTATCCAGACACACCTATCCCTCGGTGTATAACTATTACTTCTGTATCTCTATGTATTTAAGTGATGTTTTTTCCATTTTTTCATAGTGACATTCATTTTTCCAGTATTCCTTGATCTTTATTCCTACTAGTCTTTTCCATTCGATTTTCTTAAGTGGTTTTTCTATGTAGTAACTACTAGATTTCAAATTGTATTTTGATAGAGTTTTTTCTACTCTGTTGATAAAGTCTTTTCCTCTTTGGTCTGAGAATGGTATTTGTCGACGCAGAATTTCACATTCTATGGTTCCTGAATTTCGAACAATATTCATGAAGAAGGTAAGTAGATTTTTGTCTAATGTGATGGCAATAGGTTCTGCTCCTACCAGGGTATAGACAGCCATATTTGCTGTATTATTTGGAAGCCCTTGAATTTGTCGGAGGATTTTTCTCCCTGCCAGTTCTAGCATATCCTTTTCTTTTGCAAGTAAGTTCATCACCTCAAGTCCGTAGATGCTTCTTGGTACTGCATAGGTTCTCCATAGCTTGTATGCGACCATGGGTGAGAATCCCCTTCTGACATGTAAACCGGCTCCGAGAAGGCTGTATATTGTTGCCCTGCCGGTTCTTATTCTTTCAGAGATATTTGCCCGGTTTTGCTCGTTTCTTTTGATACCTAGATGTTTGGTTTCATTGGTTATATTGATGTCATCGTCTTTGAATTGCAGTGTTGTTATGTTTGAGCCTTTTGCATTATATAAAACTGCTTCAGATTTAGTTGGATTGATTTTAACTAGATCTCTGCTTGTATGGTGCTGTACTATGTCTAATATTCCTTGTGCGTCTGCAGTACTATTTGCCAGGACAGCAATGTCATCGGCACATGTGGGTGCAGGGACTTGTATATTACCAATACATGCTCCAAGTCCACTTTTTAAAATGCTATCCAGTATGACGTTGTTGTAGCATTTATATAGCGTTGTAGATAGTTTTGCACCTTGTTGAATTCCTTGTAACACCATTACATCTTCTGTTCATTGACCTTCCCATTTGACCTTAATGCTCATGCCTTTATACATGTTTCTCAGTAGTATCCAGAGTTTTCCTTTTATTCCATAATGGTACAACTTGTTGAATAGTATTTCATGGTTTAGTTTGTCAAATGCTTTTTCTGCATCAAGAGTTATTAAAATCATCAGTATCTTTAATTTATTACTTTCTTCGATTGCTTCTGATGTGAGGAAAGCTGCACATAGTGATGATAATCCTTCTGTAAAGCCTCTTTGCAAGGAGTTTTGTATGTTATTAAATACAGAGTCAACTCTATCCTTCAGTATACTTTGTAATATTTTTGCAAAGGTTTTAGTCACAGTTATTCCTCTATAGCTAGATGGTAATGTTTTGTCTTTTTCTTTCTTTAGGATTGGTGTAAGAATCCCTGTCTTTAGGAAGATTGGTACATCCAGATATGTTAAAATTAAATTTAGCAAATGTACTATAAAGGGAGTTAACTCATCCATCCCATATTTGTAGTGTTCTGCCGAAATTCCATCCTCATCTGGTGCTTTTCCTGCTTTAAGTTTTTCTATAGCTTTATCAACCTCCTTTACATTGACATGATCAATGCCTTGACCTTTTTCCCTTTCTATGGATTCTATTATATTGTTTTGTATTTCTACAAGCTCTAGCTTTTCAGTGTCAAAATTTTCTTCTAATGTTGGCGTAGCTAGTTGTTGGAAATGTTCTTGCCAAATGTTCATTATGCTTGGTCCATCTTCTGTAGTCTTTTCATTCAGTTTCAGTATCTTGGTGTTAGTAAGTGGTGTTTTTCTTTGCATGTTAATAAGCTTGTAAAAAAATTTTGTGTCTGCATTTGAAGCTTTCATAATTTTTCCCGCTGTTGATTCTCTCTGAGAGGCATAAGCTTGTCTTTGTGCTTTTCGAAGTATTCTTTTTGCAGCTGTCATTTTGATTTTGAGCTCGTTACTTCTTTCTTGAGGTGCTCCATGTTGCCTCCATACTTTATATGCATTTTTTGATTGCTTTGATGCCTTTTCTATTTGTTCATTCCATATCGCCTTTCCCTTTGATTTGATTTTGATTTTTCTTCTATACTTTGGGATTGCCGCTTCTCCGGCTTTATGTAGCAATTTTTCTAGATTTCTTATATCTTGCTCAATGATTCCTTTTGATTTTTGCATGAGGTTTGGTAGATCTTTATTGATGATTTCCTTATAAATTTGATGGTCACAGTCAGTCCATTTAGGTTTTGCTATGATAGTTGTTGCTTTTTCCCTTACTTTTTTCAGTTGGCTATTCAGTGTCAGAATAACAGGTACATGGTCCGAGGTATTCACTGGGTCAGTGTCAAGGACATCAATTTGTCTGATTTTATTTATTATTTCCGAGTTACTTTTGAAAAGGAAGTAATCAATTTGTCCTTTCGATTTACCATTCTGGTGATAAAATGTTTCTTTTAATGGGCATTTCTCAGTATTTCCTATACATTTTTCCTTGCAGAAAGTTTGTAGAATTTTATCATGAGGTGTAGAGCTTCTATGGAGTGACCCGTTCATGTCTCCACATACTATAATTTCGTGTGTATCTTTATATTTCTCTATCATTTCATCAATTTGAGCCAAAGTGTCTTTGTATTCGATATCTGCATTTTTGTTATCTGATGGCATATATACATTTTAAAGACATATTGGTTTGTCTCCTTGTTGAATATGTATGGCTTGTATTCTATTTCCACCGTCTATCAGTTCCTTTATATTTTCATTAGTTTCTTTTTTCCAGATTATGGCTACTCCACCATATCCTCTTTTCATTGATACGTTGAAATCAGGGTCGTCATTATCGTCAACGCTTTTAGCTATGTATCCGCTATTTTCAGCAACTTCAGCTATGATTTTCTTTTCCGCATTGAAGAGCCAGTGTTCTTGAATGCATAACACCTGTACATCCCTTAACAAGTTGCGTTTTGTTAATTTGCATCTGAAATTCGTTGTATCGAATCAAACAGCTCATTAGTCCATTAGTCTGATTAAACATTCACTCGAATTGCCCGTAAACCCATTTGTCAGATACCAACAGTCCAACCAACAAAAACATGAATGATTTAAATACATTAATTACTATCAATGAGAAGTCCAGGAATTTAAGAGGAATTTTGCATCTTCTTCTCATCAGACTCTTGATACGGAAATATGAAAACTTTGCGATGATTAAGGTTCATCTATACACTTTAACAAAAATGGCTGTGTTTACACCATTAAATTTTCTCCGAGTACAGACAAAACTGTGTAATTTAAAAAGTTTTAAAGCCTGGCAGCACCTAGATATATAAATGTTGCATCCATTTTATGTTTTAAAAAGTTAAAAACCTTTATGGATTTTGGTGAACCATTTTCTTTCCTTGCCACAGAAGATGGTTAAATAAACAAGTAATAGCTTTTCTACAAAGCTTGCCGTATTTTAGCTGCTTATACATGCATTGAGATCGGTGGTTTGTGGTTATAGGTTTTTTTTATTGGAATCTTGCACTCCAAGCATTAGAATATATAGTGTCTTTTTTCTCCTGGTTTTTAAACGCCCATCAAAATTTTGACGGGACGTATTATGGTATACAAATGTCGTCTGTCCGGCGTAAGCATGTCACACCGTAACCTGAGAACGACTTATCCAAATTTCATGAAACTTAACATAGTTGTTTCTTATGATAGTCAAACGATCTGTATACTTTTTGGTGAAAATAAGATCAAAACTTTTTGAGTTACGGGACTTAGTAACTAAAACAGGTGTGTGTTTTTTTTTCACATGTCGCGCCGTATCTCAAAAACAATTTATGATTATTGCTTAAAACTTTACACACTTCTTAGTTATATTAATCTTAAGATCTGTATACTTTTTGGTGATGATTCAAAATTTTATTTTAGAGATATTGAGTTTTTTTGTAAAAAAAAAAAGGGGGGGTTTTCGCATGTCAGAAACTATTTATGATTATTGCATAAAAATTCACACACAAGACGACGGGCGTATCATGCGCTCATGGCGCAGATGTTTATTGATTTTAGTTGTAGTATTGGTGAATCAGGGTTATCATTGAAGGAGGCTTGATAGTCACATATGATAATATATATATATGGTTTGTAATAGCTAGAGTAAGGATATAAACACTTTTTTCTTTGTTTTGTGGAATATGATTGTTTACTCTTTATGACAATGTAAGTAGTTTTAACATGCATACTGTGTCTTGACAGCTATGTAATAGTTAGCAAGGTTATAATCAAGTTGACAAGAAAAACGTATGATTTACTTTTGAGGATTACTGCTATACAAAATGGACTACCAGTGGCAGATCTAGAAATTTTCTTAAGAGGGGGCCCGATCCAGTCATGCTTCAGTGATTCACTACATGTATATGATCAACCAAAGTTTTCCCACGAAAGGGGGGGGGGGTCCCTGAAAAACTCTCTAAATCCGCCGCTGACTACTATAGTTGGCCGTTCGAATATGAGAATATTACATCTTATATGTATAGAAGACAGTGGTCTCTTAAGCCCAAATTAGAAGGGCGCCCTTAGCCACGCCCTAGGTGCCTTCAATTAGGCCCCTCCCTGACGCCTTTTTCCAAGGGGGGGGGGGGAGAATAGTAAGTTTATTTCGCTTCTTTTGGTTAATAGTGATCTGATGTATGAATGTGTATTGCCATGTTTTATGAACATGTAGTATGAATGACTTTTTATAGTGCAAATTTTATAGAATAAATAATCAAAACAACAACTTATGCATCTTTATTAACAACATATACAGTAAAATAAAAAGTGAACTCGTGATACACACAGAAACGTATATACTTAGACAAAAGAAATGAGAAGTGCCTTTTCCTATCATAAAAAAGTGCCCTGCCCTTCACTGGCACCCTGCCCCTTTCTATCTCTAGCTGGAGCATTTCAAGTGATGAATATCTCATCTGGCTTTTGTCTTAGAAGAAGCAATTAGTTTTGAAGGTACAGGTTAAGTGTTGTTATTACTAATTTCCAGATGTAGTATAACTGTTAGAAGATGTTTTGTGGGAATGGATTTGGAATGAAATATTAATTGCAAATAATTTTCTAGAACATGTTGTCAGCTGGCTTCTTATATTTTTTATTATTTTGTTGCAGTTTATAATCTTGACATTTGTTTTGTAAGTTCTATAGATGAGAGCTTCATATTGGTATTATCATTTAGTGCTTTATATTTGGTTGCATGTGTAAGCATATGCTTTTGTAAGTTGGAATATTTATATTTTCATTTCTGATGGCAACAAGCATGACAAGTTCATGTAATACATATAGTCAGGATTATTAGTAAGCGATAGTTGTTTTGTTTGTTTATGTTTATTGTCATGATTGATATGGACTATATAACTTGCTGTTTGATGTGAACCAAGGCTTCATGTTGAAGACCGTACTTCAACCTACAATGCTTTACTTTTACAAATTGTGACTTGGATGGAGAGTTGTCTTTGGTACTGATATGACTTTCTGTTATATCTATCGACAAGATTGAGAACACTTTTTTTTTGTAATAAAACATATTTAATTCTATGATATCATATTTAACAACTGATCGGTAATTTGTGCATTTTTCCTTTGATGTGTACTCTGTGATAATGTCTGTATCAGTTGACTGGTCGTGATATATAAATTATTGGGTCAGTTCGCAATTGACATGCTCAGGTGCGCTGTGTCAGGATCTTCTTTTCCCTTTCATTCACAAAATCATGCATGATTTTATTTTTGCAGAATCGCAAGAGTCTTTTGGTGAATGAAACACTTCTCATATTGTTTGAAAGTTTCAGTAAAGTTAGTTTTGCCTTTTTGGCAGATTGTGTGAAAATTCGAACAGAATATGAATAAAAAACCCAATAAACTTTTAAAAAATGCACTATTATTAATAGCTTTCCTTGCTTATTCACAATGATGTACAAAATGTATAAATATATCATCCATGCTATTCCGATCTGAGTTTTTATTCATACAAAGTCTGGTGCTGTTCCAAGTAGTCTTCTTTTTCTGTTTCTTGAGAAGTATTTGTTTTACCTGTTCAGTCACTTTAAAGTGATACAATTAATATTTAGACGCAACACAGAATAGTGACCAAAAAGGTACTGCTATCATATGAGAGGAGCTAGAAAAAAAATGAAATGTACACATTATCAATATTTTTGTGGGACCATCAAGATGTGGTTTCATTGTCAATATATAGACAGATATTCATAGACCAAATAACAAATAAGCAACAAATTCAAACGTAGATGTAGGATGAATTATAGAAAGAAGGGGTATCCGGATGCCCGAAACTTGACAAGGTTTGGTTTGGAACAAGTAATATGTCTGCATTAACATTAAATGTAGGTTTTAAAAGGGGGACCCAGATCACCCAGATCGCCTTTCCCTAAATCCTTTTCTGAAATTAAAGGTAACCGCATATTTCTGGGCGCGGTTGAAAAATAAATGAACATGACTTTGAAAAAGCAAGAATATTAAGCTAAAAGAAATAGACCAAATTTGGATGACATCTATTAAAATGTTTGAAATAATTATGAAGTTGACAAGAAATGAACTTGTTCAGATAATATACAGTCAGCCTACAGACTTGTTGCTTTCCTAAAATAATTTGTAATGTGATCGTTTTCATGATGAATGCTGAGCAAACATAGATTATGCCATTGGTTTTGTTTGAATTGTTTTACATTGTTATTTCAGGGCCTTTTATAGCTGACTAAAATGTATGCAGTAAAGGCTTTGCTCATTGTTGAAGGCCACAAGGTGACCTATAGTTATTTCTGTGTCATTTTGGTCTTTTTTGGAGAGTTGTCTCATTGGCAATCATACCACATCTTCTTTTTTATATTATAATGACAAGATAAATGTTATGTTATCCACCCAACTAAATAAAATAAAGAAATTTACCTTAATGTATGCTTCCATTATATTCGGCATTGTTATTCAGTTATGTCCAAAGCAGAACTTATGAAAGGCATGCAATAATTTAATTTCAATAGATCTATTTGAAAAATTTATTTTCGGCACTAGTAAAGCGACGTCTATGTTCATGATGTCATGTGATCATCTATATATATAAGAATATTTCATTAGAGTTGATTTATTAAAGATTGCTTTGAATCCTACTTATTGCTATTTGTCTGCAATTACTGGCCATCACAAAGGTTCACGTAAAATTTTGACGTCATAATACAAAATATCTGACGCCACAATGGAAAAGTGATTGTTGTATGATGTCAATGGTTGAAGCAGGACAGATTCTCAGGTCAGCTGAGACAGAATTCCATAAAGCGATTAGGTGTATGGTTATTATATATGGGTACTATGCTCAGGAGGATGAATTCTAATATATAAACGTAAAATACCGGTTTGGTTTTGGATTAACATCCTGGATATCCTTATCGACCACCATCATTGTTAACGCATCCAAGTCATAAACTAGAGCCTTTACATAGTCAGTTCGATCTGCCAATATCACATATTACAAATACTTATACAAATACAGCTGATAGATTAAACTCAGCACCATTGTTGCAGCATTGTATATTGATGATTATACATATAGTATCAGCTCATTCAGATTTGAAAATGTTAGCAAAATAGCAGCACCATCTGAAAATAGGAAACCTTTATTATCACGAGCATGTGAATCAAAGCAAATAGTAATTATCATCACGATGAAATATACTAATTGTAAGACCTGATACATTGTACATGTAATGTGAACAAATTATAATTGGATTATCTATATTAAATGCAGTTCTCAGTGCTGTTGATATATCAATTAACAATCTGTGTACAGTGGCGGATCCAGAACTTTTCATAAAGGGGGGGGGGGGGGGTGGACGATGCCCCCATCCCCTCTCCCTTTTGGATCAGCCTGGGGTGTACAACGACTCCAAAGAATAAATCATCATGTATGAGTACCCCACATGCGAACATCATTTGGGACCTCGCTGTGTTGCAAGTATCTTGGGTTTTCAGGCATATTAATTCAAATTGCTCATTGCTGCCTTTTTTGGGAAGATGACGCTATCAGCGGCATGTTTCCGATACCATTGTCCAGAACTTACGGAAGTCGATTATTGCCTCCGCCTACCGCACTCGGTTTCATATTTACTATTTTACATACTAACTGGAATCTGCTTGTATTACGCTACACTCTAAAAAAGTGTTGTAGTCGGACGGGAACCAGTTTACATACTTTATTTTATTTACCAAAAAGATATCTTGAGCTGTCCATATGTTTTTTGTTATTAAATGGTATTTGGAGCTATCCCTTTGTTATATTTTTCATATTTATTCGAGCTTTCACTTTTATGCACATGTCTTACAATCGTAAACAATCGGTATGTATACATGATAAATAGATCCGTTTTGTTATGGTGTTGGACTTTTTACCCTCCAATGATCAGCAATCGCTAGACAAAATAGTTCTCCTAAATAATGTCAGCCTTTCATGCCATTTCAACTTTACAATCATTAAAAAAAAGTGAAAATCGGAATCATTTTGATATCCATTGGATAGAAACTGGTCTTTATCCAGATTTACGAAGATTTTAAAAATCGGAAATTAGTAATACGGTTATACCCACGCGGTTCGTATGAATCTTTGTTTACAAAACAGGATTTCGGAACGTCTCTATAGTTTTTAGATCGTAAGTCACGATAAACTCAAACTGAAAGTAAACAGTTGTTTGTAAGACGCAGGTTTACTCACCATAAACAAGCTGAAACGTTCAGTACGGCATATATTTTAGGTTAAAGACGGTCCCATTCATTTAAAAAGCATTTTGAAAGTAGACGATGGAATTATTTCAGGTTAAGGGAACGAGTAAATTATCACAAAGTTCATTTCTTGACGACCTCATAATTTCATCATGTCGATGGTACAAATCGATTTTTACTGTTTACCGTCGCTTCTCATGTTTTGTATTTAAACGGTCGTTTATTTTTAAACCCGAACCAGGCATATGCATTCTGTAATTGTGCAAATCTTCGTTATTTGTTCAATTGGCTTATGGATAGTTGTATCAATTTCAACTCTTACATTATTATTTTTTTAAATATATTTGCTTTACACATGCAATGGCAGTACCTTTCCAATTACTATTTATGTGTTGTGTCTAAATTAAAGTTGTAACACTTTATAGTGATTTGAAAGGGTAGAAAAATTCATCAGATGAGAAAAGGCTGAAGATACTTCAAACGGCACCGAATCATTAGATATTGGATCTTATAAAAAGAAACTGAGATTTGGATAGTTCCACTTCAAGGTAAAAATGTTTATCTCTTGTGAAATGAAATAAAAAAAATATTGTAACGCTGTAGTTAATTAATAAAGATACTATTACGTGTATTTCTGTATTGGCCTTATTATTGGTTCTCGGCCAGCAGTCAAACGGCGTGACCGAATCATTAGATATTGCATCTTATATAAAAGGAAACTGAGATTTGGATAGTTCCACTTCAAGGTAAAAATGTTTATCTCTTGTGAAATGAAATAAAAAAAATATTGTAACACTGTAGTTAACTAATAAAGATACTATTACGTGTATTTCTGTATTGGCCTTATTATTGGTCCTCGGCCAGCAGTATTGGCCTACCGCTTCGCCTAAGACCAATACACCCAAGACATGGACCAATAACAAGGCCAATATAGAAATACTTACGCAATGATATTATAGAATGACAGTATGGTTCAATAGTGGGAATCAGCCCCTCAACTACTTTTTACATAAATATTAACTTCTGGCTTCAACGCTTTGTTCGTCTTGTCTGGAGATCTTGCTGTAGTTCCAGTTCAGCAAGCATTTTAGAGACGTATCCCGTCCATCCTCTTTTGACTTGTAATCTCTGGTGATAGATTTTTCCGCTTGACATTGCATCCTTTCATGCTTGTTTTTTTTTTGTTACCGTGTAGGGGTCCCATACTATGGCTCCATATTAAATTATAAGATCCATTCCTAAAGATCTAGATCATTGTTCTAATCTGACACAAATTTCAATAACTGGAATGCTACCCAAGTTGAATATATAGTGACCCACGAGAACAGCATTATCACTATTGAAATTGTGTTTAATACCATGATTGTTCAATGTCATTAACTTAAATGGAGACAGACATTTGACCTGAAAGACATGAAAGGTGGTGTGGGAGTGCAAAATCAAAAACTAACTGACTATGATATATGGTTAAAGAACGAATATCAATTACATGGGTCAACATGGTCAAGGGCAGAGTTGTTATAAAATATGACAGAGAAGTGGTTTCAAGTTTCATATAAAGCAACCTGACTGACATGAAATAAAAAATCGAAGGAGTATCCCTATTTGTCTAATCTTCAAGGTGAAAAAAAACTAGTAAAACAATATTATACTATTGTCTAAATATACAGAAATATAATTTGCTTCAAGTAACAGAAATAACTAGGTCACTAGTAACTTATTTAATGAGTATGTGGGGTATAAGAGCTTGCAAACAACAGGCTCTTCATAATCATTTGGTTTGAAAAGGATACTGGTAGTCTATATTCTTGATTAAGAAAAATGTAATTGCAAGAAAAAAATCACATTACTTAGAATACTTTAGATCATTCAGGTAGTCTTTATTTATATGTACAAAAGAACAGCCAGTAGTCATTGGATATTGTAGATCATTCAAATAGTCTTGACCTTTTATTAGTACAAAAGAACAGCCAGTAGTCATTGGATATTGTAGATCATTCCGGTAGTCTTGACCTATTTATTTATACAAAAAACAGCCAGTAGTAATTGGATACTGTAGATCATTCAGATAGTCTTGACCTATTCATTTGTACTGAAAAACAGACACATATACGAATATCAATTATATGCTTACGAGACATGTTGCAATGTTAAACTTATTACGGTATGTGAAAATCAAGACTTGCATAAAAAATATCACAATATTAAAGACAGTGGCGTCATTTTTCCTCAGAGCTTTCAGCTCTTTGATTAATTTCATCTATGCTATAGTCGTAGACGTCCAGGCTAGAGGGGTCATTAAACAAACTATTAAAGTGCACTGAAACCCTTGTCCATAACTAAATTGCGATGCTTGGTGTTTGCTTCCTTGCACACAGGCAACCATATTACTCACCTTGTTTATTTTCTATTCTTCTAATCAGCTGTTTATCGGCAGTTGTCTGTTTTGTTTACATCAGAAATCAATGAAGCGGTGAATGCGCGGGGAAACGAAATGACATCTTCGTATCATTACGGTAAATTCCGTGTTTGAATAGTTTCTAATCAATATGTTCAAGCAATGAAAAATATGAGGATAACATTTTTAATCATAGAGCACACGTTTTGTGTATTTACTATTTAAAATTATAGTTTATGGAGAAATATAGCAAAATATGTTTCAATACGCACTATAAAGTGAAGATTAGATGTATTATTGTTTTGTTTTTGAAAGAACATTAATAATCCATAAATACACACCTTTGTACCAAAATTGCAACAAAATTTGAAGATAACATAAATTTCATCATCACAGAATGATATTATTTGCTCAAATTGACAGGGCTTCGTGAACTAAATTTGGTTTAAATTATGATAGCAAATGAACACTTCATTATAGTTTCTACCGATGACCTACTATCATGATTTTTATCCGACCCCACTTACGGACGCGTTGACATATAATGCATACAACTCAATAATAGCCAATCAGACGTTAAGATGACCTTCACTTCCCCCAGAAGCAGCCCGGAAGCAGCTGAGATGCAGCCATTTAATGTTATTTATAACCAATGAGATACCGTTAACAGATTTACCACATTCCAGACGTCCAGCCTCTGACTAATCAGACCGTATCACCATGGTGATACGGTAACAAACACCTGAGTTTTCTTTGATACAGTCCACTCATTTACACTATTTAAATCACCTTTGTTGAGTAGATTTCTATTGTCCCTCTATTGTCCATTTCAATCAATATGATACTGAACAGATATGTCATGTTAAGGAGGGGTATTTGCGAAAAATACCAGTCGAGAGAATGTTAAATTCCGCGAGCCGTAAGGCGAGGGAAATTCATTCTCAAGACTGGTATGTTTCGCAAATACCCCTCAAGAACATGCTATATCTGTTTAATTACACCGAATGTTAACGTTCATAAACGCATTGATGATCGTGACGTTACAAGCGTCCAGTCGGATAGAGTATTTTTTGGCAAATACCACGGCAGAGAGGGTAAAAAAGGCATATCCTTTTTGCATATACCCCGGCGGCGTTAAAAAATGAACGATATTCATTTGATAACAGTAAATTGGTGAAAAATACACTGGCTATCAACCAATCAAAACCCAGGATTCTTACATAAGGTGTAATTTAATACAACCATTACCTAGGGGGACCATCTCAAAGATTTCACATGATTTTGTTTATTTTGACACCAAGATGGCAAGGAAAGAAAATGTTTAGCAAAATCCACAAAAGTGTTTTTCTTTTTAAAACACAAAATAAATACAACTTGTATATATCTAGGTGCTGCCAGGATTTAAAACTTTTAACATTACACAGTTTTGTCTGCATTCAGAGAAAATTTCATGGTGTAAACACAGCCATTTTTGTTGAAGTGTATTGATGAACCTTAACTATATTCCAGTGCCGCCTTGGGGTTACTTTATTCACAATTTTCATTCTTACAATGTTTAGGCTTTTTTTTACAATCTTTTGCTGAAAGATATAACACTGGACACTTTTAATTTGCAAAACACTCATTTGCAAATCCGCCGCCGCCTCTCCTTAGACCTACAGTGTCGTGTAAATAACCAAAATGTGCGGAATTACATGGGATTCAATAATTTCATTGCTTTTCTGCTGTTATTATTATATATATTTTGTAATTTGATTTAGAAAAACATGGGATTTTCAATATCCCATGGGATAAGGCAAATCCCATGGGATTGACCATTATCCCATGGGATTTTGGTTAAATCCCATGGGATTTTTTTGGGTCCCATGGGATAATTGTAGTCCCATGGGATATTTGTTGTCCCATGGGACAAAAAAAATCCCATGGGACTATAATTATCCCATGGGATTTTTAATATCCCATGGGACAAAATAAAATCCTATGGAATTCAAATTATAAATATACAGTAATGTGTATGTTACAATGAATTCTGTTTGGTAGTAAAAAGTTTATAATATATATATGAGTGTATTTTGTTTTTTTTCATTTTGTCACAAACATGTTTTTAATTTGTTTATATGACAATAAAGATTATTATTATTTTGGAAATATAATAATATTTAAAGTCAAAAAATAAAATCCTTTAACTGAAATAAAATGATGATGTCTTAATAAAAGAAAAAAAATATTGATTTGAAATCTTTGTCTTCTTTGTTTTATTATGAAAAATAGAACTGAAAAAAATATTTCATATTCTGACTGAATAAATTGACAAAGCACAGTTAATAGTTTACTCTTTTCATGAGGTAAAGTTTTCTTTGTTATAGTTCCATTGCAATACATGAATATGCAAATGATTTGAATCTTATTCCTTTGTGGTGTTCATAATATTACATTTATATTTGTAAATTTATAAAATAAACACTTTTCCTGTTAAGTTTTAGTTTTCTTGTTTCAGCTTGCTATGAACAATTATTCAGTCCACTATATAAGAGTCAAGTAAATAAATTATTTCATCCACTAGAATATTCCTACAATTCTAAGACAAAACATTTATGCAATCTGTTCTTCAAAAATCTTCTTCCGTACATCTTTATTGGATGGAGCAATTTAAATGAGTGGACAAAGCAAGTTCATTTGGACAACAAAATACTAATATATTTTTTCATTCCTCCCTTCTTTCAATTGATAATTACGTTGTTGCATTTACATGATTAAGTTCTTGATCATCTATGATCATGATGATATGACTCCTTTTTGTTTATAGTCATTATGTTGAAATTTCCTCCTTCTTATGTAGGAAAAAAAAACACATTCCATTTCAAATTAATAAAAAAGTCACACTATGTAGAAAAATATCAACTTTAAGTTTGCTGTTCAGTATTGACCTGTTGAATGATGATCATGAAAACCAAGATGTCTGACCTACAAATACACAAAACTCAAAAATTATAAATGAAGAGAAATACAGCAATAAAATGGCTATTTTATCATGTTTATGTACATTTTGATAAAAATTTCATTTGAATATTTAAAATTGTAAGAACTCTTATTTCAGTGCTTTGTGTCTATGGTTTTCATATTAGTTGTTTTTTGTGCCTTGTTGCAGTCTTTCGAGTTAAGCCAATTGCAACAAATGTTTACAGTTTGTTCAAATGTTGTGCTGTTATTAAAACCACTGTCCCAGGTTAGGGGTGGGTTGGGTGCTCACTAAATGTTTATTTTATTAGTTGATATTTGCTTTGAATTAGCTGTCAGTAACTGTGAGTACTAATAGATCTGTATGTTGAGTCTTTTTTGTTAAAGGGAAAGAATAAATTTCCAGCCACATCCGGTCTGTGTTTTTGGTAGCTGTTTTTCTACTTTGTTGCATTCTAATGAGTTAATAAAATTGAGAATGAAAACGGGAATGTATCAAAATAATTTAATTTTGGATGTAATGCATCTATTCGAAATAACATAAAAAATGTGGTGCACACTTTAAAATAACCCGCTACGCGGGTTATTCAGTGTGCACCACATTTTTGATGTTATTTCTTCATAGACAGAAAAAATATTATAGTCATTCCTTAAATAACCTGACCCAAGAGCAGAAAAAAACCCTTTTCAACTGATTTTATAGTTTTTATATTGAACTGACACTTACACGGCGCCAGCAAACATGTTAAACCATGCCACATTTTGTAAGTGTCTGTCCCAAGTCAGGGGTCTATTATTCAGTGGTTGTCAATTGTTGCTATATATCATATTTGTTTTTTGTTTATTGTTTTGTGCAAAAATCAGGCACTTAGCTTTCACCTTTATGGTGTTTCCCCCAAGCATGTTTAGCATGGATAGACACCATGCCCTTTTTAAATGACGCCATGCCCTTATTGAATTGTTTTACATTTGTTATTTCATGGCCTTTTATGGATTACTATGCAGTATAGGGTTTGCTCATTGTCGAAGGCTGTACAGTGAACCAATTTTGTTAAATTTAATGTCATTTGAACTCTATTGGAGAAAAGTCTCATTGGCAATCGTACCGCTTCTTATTTTTATATCAACCCTGCCATATTTTGCCTGTCATTATTTACAGGTCATCATTGGCCTCTAATAAGTAATTGCATTGCTTACATCCACTTAATTGAACTCTAGTGGATAGTTTTCTCATTTATCATACCACATCTTATTTTCATAATAATCATTATTCAAGGGCAATAACTTTTATAGAAGTGGACTTACCATTTAGGCTTTGTTGACGTCTGTAAATCTATTTTTGTTGATAATTTCTTTTGTTTATAGTTTCCTTTTATCTTTAATGTTCTTGCCCTACACATAAAAGGGTAAACATTATCATTTAATGACAATAACTACTATTACATAATGAGTAGGCAACTGACAATTTTGGATCATTTGTATCTTGTCTTGCTCATCATTTTTGCTTGATATTATCAATATTCTATGAAAATGAGGTCACAGTAATATTAAACTTGTCAGACAGACATCTTCTTATTTTTATATGACACCTTGTAGTCATTCCATACACCAACAAGTAGACATATGCTTATAATATCTGATAAAATGAATAAAATGCTCTGCTGGGCGCAGCTTGATACGACCGCAGAGGTCGAACCCTGAACAGTTGGGGCAAGTATGGACACAACATTCAAGCTTGATACAGCACTGAATTTGGATTGTGATTAAATATTTGACACAGCATAGGTTTCTGACACAGAATGAATGTGGTCTAAGAACTTAAAATTTTTAATTTACCTATTCAAACCATATCATTATTATTTGCTTTTATATATAAATCAGAAATAACCAATTTAAAATGGAAAATTTTAAAGAAAAAAAAAGGAAAAAAAGGGGAAAAAAAATCCCCCCCCCCCCCAATTTTTTGAACCCCCTTATGATTCATCACCCCAAACTCAATCCCAGCCTTCCCTTTGTGGTATGGTACCTTGCAGTACAATTTCAGAGATCCATACACTTATACACAAGTTATTGTCTGGAAACTAGAAAACTGCTTGTTTTTTTTGCCCCTTTTTGGCCCCAAATTCCTAAACGTTTAGGGCAATTACCCCCAAACTCAAACCCAGCTTTCCCTTTGTGATATGGAACCTTGTAGTACAATTTCATAAAGATCCATACACTTACACACAAGTTATTGTCCTGAAACTAGAAAAATGCTTGTTTTTTGCCCCTTTTTGGCCCCTTATTCCTAAAATTTTGAGGCAATTACTCCCAAAATCAATCCCAGCCTTCCCTTTGTGGTATGGTACCTTGCAGTACAATTTCAGAGAGATCCATACACTTGAACACAAGTTATTGTCTGGAAACTAGAAAAATGCTTATTTTTGGCCCCTTTTTGCTAAACATTTTGAGAAATTACCCCCAAACTCAATTCCAGCTTTCCTTTGTGATATGGAACCTTGTAGTACAATTTCATAAAGATCCATACACTTACACACAAGTTATTGTCATGAAACTAGAAAAATTCTTGTTTTTTGCCCCTTTTTTTGCCCCTAATTCCTAAAATTTTAAAGCAATTGCCCCCAAAATCAATCTCAGCCTTCCCTTTGTGGTATGGTACCTTGTACAATTTCAGAGAGATCCTTACACTTGAACACAAGTTATTGTCTGGAAACTAGAAAAATGCTTATTTTTGGCCCATTTTTGGCCCCTTATTCCTAAACATTTTGGGCAATTACCCCCAAACTCAATTCCAGCTTTCCCTTTATGATATGAAACCTTGTAGTACAATTTCAGAAAGATCCATACACTTACACACAAGTTATTGTCATGAAACTAGAAAAATGCTTGTTTTTTGCCCCTTTTTCCTAATATTTTGAGGCAATTACCCCCAAAATCAATCCCAGCATTCCCTGTGTGATATGGAACCTTGTGGTACAATGTCAGAGAGATCCATACACTAACACACAAGTTATGTCTGGAAGTTACAAAAATGCTTATTTTTTGCCCCTTTTTGGCCCCTAATTCCTTAACTGTTGGTACCATAACCCCCAAAATCAATCCTTATGGTAAAATTTCATAGAGATACATTCACTTAAACTAAAGTTAGAGTGCGAAAACCAATGTGTCTTCGGACGACGACAACGCCAACGTCATACCAATATATGACCGTATAAAAAAACTAAGAAAACTTAGCATTGACCAAAGAACCATAAAATGCGATCATGGTTATATGAATCTGCCAGACAGACATGCACACCTTACAATCGTTACATCCGCCAAATATAATTTACCTGTTGCTTAAAGCATATGATAAACTGACAAAACAATGCAAACTTTTCATTGACTAATGAACCATGAAAATGAGGTCAAGGTCATATAAAACATGCCAGACAGACTGTGCATCTCACAATCATTCCATTCACCAAATATAGGGGCCTTATTCATGTTATTACCTAGGTATAGTGATGTCATGGACTAGGAAAATTAGTCTGGGGACATAAATTACTGACATCGGACTAAATATACTAGTAAATTCTGTATCCATGGACTTTTTATACTAGTTATATTTGTCTGACCAGACAATTTATCTCTTACACTAGTTCTCAGAGAGACATGTCACCTTACCTTGACACATTATTCTGACTCTGAACAAACCATTATTTGCTCTTACTCCTTAATAATACTGCGTGCTTAGGGGAGAAGCAGCAAATACCAACTTTAAAGTCTTTGGTTTTACCCGGTTGGGTTCAAAATAAACAACCTTCTGCACGTGAGGTGAACACGCTACCACGAGACCAGGCAGTATAATATAAGGAGTTTACCCAAGATTTAAAGTTTCCAAGTTTTTGCAAAAACTGGATCAAAATCATCATTGAAAAGCAATAACTTTTTAATAAGATTTAAGTTTCTCTTTAATTATTACAGTTTTCGAGATAAAAAGGCAAATTCAAGATATATGAAGATAAAAAAAAATGGTTAAAATCTGTATTTAAGGCAACAACTCCTATGAGTCAGCTGCTAGTTTTGATGCAAATGGACAGTAGATTTTTTTTTCAACATTCTGAACATTTCTACCCTTGTCAGATATTGTCTATCTATTTTAGCCTTTTGTAGCTTATTACGCAGTTTGGCTTTTTAGCCCATTGTTGAAATCTGTACGGTGACCTATATAGTTGTTAACTTCTACGGTTTAAGTTTCTGTTGAAGAGCCGTCACATTGGCAATGATACCATATTTGTATATGTTTTTGTCATGTAGGTGTAAGGAGACAACCTTTTGATTTTCTGGTGGGATAAAAAGGGGAGACAGATTTTTTATCACCTGGCCTGGTAAGTTTTTCAGGGTTCGTAAGGATAGAAAACCCGGCAAATTGTAACAAACCCCTGTGGTACGACCAAATTTGCCAAAAGATTAGTCCAAATAATTATGACGTCTTGCAAGGCTATTTTAACTTTTTTCTGGGCACGTAATAGTCAAAGTTGTGACTGAGTGCGGAAATATGAAGATAGATAGATAGAAAAATTATAAAGGGACATAACTGAAGAACGGTAAAAGTGACGCTACCCAAATTTGAACTTGATCTGAGTTTTGTGGTAATAAGCATTGTGTGTAAGTCTCATAACATTTGGTTGAGGCTAACTTAAGTAGAGAACAGAAACTAAAAATTCAGCAATTTTTCTATTTGTAAACACGCATAACTCTAGAATGGTTGTGTATAAGTTTTATAACATTTGGTTGAGACAAACTAAAGTTAGAGAACGGAAACGAAAAATTCAGCAATTTTTATGTTTATAAAGGGACATTACTCAAGAATGGTAATTTGTCGCCACCTAATTTCGTACTTAATCTGTATTATGTAGTAATAAGCATCGTGTTATTTGTGTATAAGTTTCATAACATTTGGTTGAGGCAAACTAAAGTTAGAAAACGGAAACAAAAAATTTGTACTTGATCTTAGTTTTGTGGTAATGAATATTGGGTATAGGTTTCATAATGACTGGTTGAGGCAAACTTAAGTTACAGAATGGAAACTAAAAATTTGCAATCGTTCAATTTATAAAGGGCATAACTCAATAATGGTTAAAGTGACACTACCCAAATTCAACTTGATCTGTGTTTTATCAGTGGAAGTCAAAATTAAACATTGCATTGTATAAAGCATTGATTGTAGTTGATTCAACTATAATAATGGACAAAGGGAGATAATTTCAATTTTAAAAATTACTTGATATTTAGCATGTTTAGAAGAAAATAAAAATTTTGCAATTTTTCCATTTATAAAGGGGCATGACTCTAGAACTGGTTAAAGTGACGCCACCAAAATTCAAACTTGATCTGTGTTTTGTGTTAATAAGCATTGTGTATAAGTTTTATAACATTTGGTTGAGGCAATCTTAAGTTAGAGAACGGAAACTAAAAATTTTGCAATTTTTCCATTTATAAAGGGGCATAACTCTAGAACGGTTAAAGTGACGCCACCAACATTCAAACTTGATCTGTGTTTTGTGGTAATAAGCATTGTTTTTAAGTTTTTACTTTAACATTTGGTTGAGGCAAACTCAAGTTAGAGAACGGAAACCAATTTTGGGACGTACGGACGTATGTACGTACAGACGGACAAGGGTAAAACTTAATGCCCCCACCGCTACGGCGGGGGCATAAAAAAAATAAAATAGCCTTGCTAGACGTCATAATTATTTGGACTACCAAAAGATGTAACCTAATTCTTACTTGTTTGGGGAAGAGGGGATTAACCGAACCACTATTCAATCTAAATCAGTGAACTGAATTATTGTCTTCTGCAGTAGTCCGAGTCGACATCTGTAACTAATCATGCAAATTGATAGTCAACAGTATACCTTTTTCAGAATGTCAGTTCACAAAGAATCACTGGTGATAGGGGAGTGTAACCGATAAATTGATCCTGAATCAGATAAGATTTTCCAAGGACGTATAACCAGAGACATATATACACATATATATATGTCTCTGGTATAACTAACACAATACGTCCTTGAATTTTCCCAGTAACGGAGAACCCCTTTCTTTGAGTGAATATAAATAGTGACGGGGGTCTCACAAATAAATTTAAATCTGAATTACAGGAACATCGATTAGCAAAGTAAACTTACATATTAATCTCGAAGTTATTTACGGTAAAGACAGACTGTGCTCCTGAATTAAGGTATTATACATTTGTGTATTGTACTCGGGGGGGGGGGGGGGCACTTCCTATATACAAGGTGATATGACGTGCCGCTGGAATAAGGTCACTTTTTCCAGCTTGAAAATATGGGAATAGGTGGGGAAAACTATCAGAAATATATGATAAGGTCGATAAAGTTCCAATTACTTGTATATGAAAAGCCCTGTCATTTTTTTACAGCCGAAAGTCTCGCCGTAAGTAAACATTACATACAGAATCTTAGCCTTAAATATTCCACTTTTCCAACACACCCCACGAAAACCAACCAATATGGGAAAAGGTTACAATTTTACCCTCGCAATATATGAAAAGGTATAATACATTTTTAAGATCTAAATTATATGAATAGGGTGGGGTAACAGAACCCCAGCGACACCCCTATCAATTAAGTATTGAAGTGCCCCCCCCCCCCCCCCGGCCGGAGGTATTTTACTGCTACAAGATATTTAAATTGCTAATCACGCACCCGTTGATGAGCAGAGAACCATACTTTCAAGCCAGGGGCAGTCTATACTAACAGTTAGTATAGAAAGACCCTGTAAAAAGGCAGGCAAATCCTAACAGTACTGTAACTTAATGATACATGTATATCAAGTTACAGCACCTCACCCAGCACAGTTAGCACACTGGTGTGTGTCAGTCTTATAATATAAAACTGCGTAGGTTCATATCGTTTGATTCAACGTTTTTTCGGACATTTTTTAGGACCGTTGTCAACTTGACATTGTCAAATCCGATCGCGACCTGCCACTTTGCAACCTGACCTGCAAAAACATAATTCGACTAAAAACAATGCCAGTCAAAATTGCTTTTTGATACTGGGCGACTGAAAAAGTTTTAAAATGTGACCTTGTGACCCTACTTGGAATTCTTCATTCATCGGCGTGTGTCGGTTTGGCTAAAAAGGGGGCATTGTTTTTTTTTTCTTGGGACAAAAAATTGTTTCTATCTTTATTAAAAAAAAAAATTAAGACCAATCATAAACTTTTTTTTCAAAACTCAGTGTCGTATTTTATTGTTTTCCCAAAATTTTTAATAAAAGCTTAAAATGTTTGTTTCACTTCCCTCTGACTTCCCTCCTGATTTTTTTCTCAAGAAATTATAGAATCAGTAAATGGATATGTATATATGTCTGTGGTCACCGTCATGCAGTTAGATAAGAAATTCCAGCATGCATCATCAAATAATTCATGTGTATTTGTGACATCAACATAACTGAAACATTATATTATTTCCCAGTAATTATGTAAATCATTTTGATTTACAATTACATATGTCTGGGACTTATGCATGTATATATCTCACAGGCACTTGTCTCAGAAAAAAAATCCTATATACTTTAATAAAAGTATATAGGAAAAAAATTCTGATGCAAGTGCCTGTGATATATCTGTCAGTCCCAGAATAATAAATATAATTGTATCTTAATCTTTGGGAAAATCCGATTATTAAATTGTTAAATTCTTTAACGTCATAATTATATCAAAGTTTAATTTTTAAAGTTTTAAATTTTAAAGTTAAAATGAATATTCCGTTTTGATCTGAGAACTTTTTAAACTGTAATGACATGGTCAGTCAACTGATTGTTGCATGGCTGATTACAGGTAATTAAAGCATGCAGTAATTTTCCATTACGACAGTGCGTGTACCCTGGGGTGTGTATAACGTATTAGAAATATCATAGTTTTCTAGAGAACATCCTGTCTATGTGTAATACAGATTGATGACATTACACAAATTTTTTTTCGTTAAATGTAGTTAAGTATCTGTGTCCATTCCCTATTGCAACACTACAATTCTTTCGAAGAAAAAAATGTTAAAATTTAAAAAAAAAAATCATTTATATAAAATAAAGAAGAAAAAAGTAGCAAATAAACTTATGTAACTACGCATTGAGTAAACATAATTTCACTTTACATGTACAAACCCTTGAGAAAACGTATATATAGATGTGTTTAAAAAGGCCAATTCCCAGTGGATTTATTTCACACTAGGACCACAGGCACTTGTCTCAGAATTTTGTTTCCTATATACCTTAATACAGGGACTTTCTATACTAACTTAGTATAGAAAGTCCCTGCTTAATATAACATTAAAAGTATATAGGGCATTTTTTTTCTGAGACAAGTGCCTGTGACTAGGAACTAAGATAACTAGAACTAAGTTCATGATAAAATCAAACCAACATTAAAGAAGTTATTTGGGATACGTCATGCATGACCGATGATCATATTCAATACCAATCATCATTTTGATTACAACGTTTGATCTTTAATAATTAGGACTGATTGGTGATGGTTACAAACACATACAAGTAAACTTTGCAAACAAACAAACAAAAAACGTTTCCTTGGAAAAAATATAAAAATACATGAATATTGTTTTTACAAAAAAAGTTAAATAAATTTTTCGTTTTGTATGTAATAATTGAAGCCATTTAGAAATATAAGAAATCTTCACATAGTCGGGAAATTTTCAATTCAAGTTATTTCATTTGAAAACGTTAACAAATATAGATCTTATTCGATGTAAAATGTGGCGTCCTTGGAGATTAAAACCCCGTTTAAATAGGGTTTGTCTACTTTCGTCTATTGCCGAACATTCTATAATCAAGGATTTTTACAAATCCTTGCTATAATATAATGAATCGCGTCGCCAATATCACCACAATTACATAAAGTACAAATACAATCTTCTCCTAAATATTTGGCATCTAACAATTACAATAGGAAATTTTGAGTCGAAACTGAAGTACCAAATCTACAAAAAGAATCACTATTTTTTGTAGTAGTAGACGTTGAAAACTAAACTGTTTATAATCTTTTTTTTCTCCTAAATTAATTGAAACTCCTGAAATAATTTAACATTATCTATAGACAGCTTACATATGCAAATCTTTTTAGAAGTATGTGAGTGTATAGTAATAATTTGTTCATTAACCCCCCTTTTTCCTTCTATAAAATTACATTGTAATCGATTTTATTTCCAAATTTTTGTTTGCTAGGATTGACACTTAGAACGTACAACAAAAAGTAACAAGTAAAAAGTCACGATTCAGTTTTGGGATATTTTTTTCTTTGAATAAACTTAATTTTAAAAACGTTTCAGTATTTTTCTGAAACATTTTTAAAAGGAAACGGACTTGTAAACAAAATTTATTTTTGAATATTAATATGAACAATGATTGTTAAGAAAACAATCTGCAAAAGTGGTTTGGTAATTAACTGAAGTCATGCTGTCAAAAATGTCTCCTTTTTATAAGTTATTGATAAAAAAAAATTATTTGAAGGCGAATTAATCATTTCCTCAACTAAATACATTTATCTATAAATAAAGTCAATTCGTCAAGAACTTTCTCTCATATATTTAAACAATTGTAAAATAATTAATCTAAACCTTTGTCCTGCGACTTTCTGTCCGTTTACCCAGAGACATATATACACAAGGTATCAATAAAACTGGGTCTGCATGAAAAAATGACTTATCACATAATACCAGAACCTATGTTTAGCCGATAAGAAAATATAGCTGTAGGCCTAGTTGAAAATCTTTACAAATTATTTATTCTTTTAATTTCTGTTTGACTGTCTGGGTGCTTCTTATGTGTTTTAAATGCTATGGTCAAGTTTTATATACTGTTGTACGTCATTTGGTCGTTTTTTAAGTTTTTGCCATGGCGTTTGTCTGTATGTCTTCGACTTATAAGTTTTATCAAGGATTTGTATAGTGAGATTGGTTTTATATAATCTGCATCTCTTGTGCTGTATTTTAAAATGTATTACAATTGCTGCATCTTTACACATTCATCAATACACCAAAAAATATGAATAAAGCTTTCGTATATATATAAATAAGGAGATGTGGTACGATTGGTAATGAAACAACTATCCGCCAGTTCAAGTCAAAAACCTGATATAAGCAAATGTGACTTACTTACTTACTTTTGTCAGAGAGATCTTGAATCTGAATTCAAGGATACGAAGTGGGAAGGGTTTAGAGATGGATTAAGGTGAGGGCATGGGGGGCCGCCCCTTTTTTGGAAAAAAATTGGTCGATTATTTAGAGAATGAATGAAGCGGGCCCCTCTTTATGCATGACAGTTAGTGCCTCCTTATGTCATTTTTTGGATCCGCAACTGGTGAGGACTTCATAAAAAAATATTTAGTAAGTTTTTGTTTTGTGATAAATAATGTATTTAGACAGAAATAGGATAAAATAAACTACCGAAAGCTTAACGGTAAGGATGGGGGTTAACAGAATAGAGAATAACGGGCAAACAATAAAGATTAAAGAATAATGAAAATTAATGCTAAAATATGAGGAAAGAGATGATAAAAAAGTGTAAGTTTGTAGAAATATAGCAAAAAAAAAAAAAAAAGAACACAGAAAAAGAAGACTCCCCCCCCCCCCCCCCCCCCCCCCCCACAAGATCCTGACTTCAACTTTGACGCTGCCGGGATATTTTTTAGACAAAGTGCACGTATTAGTAGTCAGCCGAAACCACTAAGCGTTTTGCATCCATACGTTTTTTTTTCGGGATACTGACTGCATAGAAAACTATCAATGTACTAGTTAATGTTCTCGAGGGATGACCCTATTACAGAGACATATATACACATATGTGTAAATATGTCTCTGCCCTATTACGTGTCAGCTGAGACTACTGTGTTATAGTAGTCTCAGGTGTCAGTAACCTCCTCGACACGGTTCATTTTTACGGCGGCTCAGTTTTGTCTTAAGAATAAACATAATTGATAAGTTTCTTTCCCCTGCATTTCTCGATCGCACTTGTAAATAGCACATTGGTCTCAAGACATTGGTTACAACACTTGCCGTCAGTACTCAAAATTGGAAAAATATTAAATAAGAAGGTATAGAAAATTGAATTAATGCACACACACTATTATCAACCACAGACATGATGTTTTTCTCAATTTGCCTAAATCGTTATTCCGCAATACAACGAGGGTGAAAACCCACCACTTTGAACACAGTCACAGGCACCGGCATGCTGTGAACTTGTAAGTTTACCAAATGAGTAACTATCCATTACTTTTCTAGTGTAAAGTTTTATTTAATATATTTTTCCCGATTAGAAAACATTCTAAAAAGTTTTTTTTTAAGGGGAGCTTTATAAAAAAAAATGGGGCATGGCTTTATTGGGGGGTTAAACAAATAATTGGAAAAAAATGTTAAATAAATATACAAAAAAAAAATATTACAAATTAGTTGCTTTTCATGTGGGCCATTTTCTGTTGACAACCTTTTTTTTCTTTTGGTACCCCCACTTCCTTTTGACACCCCAGATTTTCACATGTTACTACTTATACATCTTCAGCATCATTTATATTACAGTACATCTCATTATATTTATAACACAATTATTATATATATATATACCTATATACCTTACTTGGATTCGAACCTCCACTCTTGGGATCTGTAGTCCACTGACTTAGCCACTAGGTTATGACAAGTTAGGTGATATGTGTTTTAAAAATAATTATATCCTTATAGGTAATTCCATATGGGGAAATCAGGGTTATTGTTGCACTTTAAAATAGGTAACAAAATACTTTTGTAAAGTTTAAATAATCTAATTAGCAATACAGTGAATTTTCAAATGAGTATTTTTCACACCCCAGTAGTTACACTGGTCAAAATGTATTGGTTTACTATTGAATTGATTGATTGATTGATTGTTGGTTGCTTAACGTCCAGTGGCAAATATTTCATGCATATTCAGGACGAGAACAAGTTAACAATAAATACAATAGGTAGGTTCTGTAATAGGGGCTTCCGGGATTAAGGTCGGAGAAATTTTGACTGCCACGGGAAATGAGGGTAAATTGGATAGGGACAGAAATTTAGCCTTGCAACAGGCCACCTACGGACCCCTCAAAGAGTTGTTGCAAGGGTTCTTAACGTGCAAAGAGCGTGGCACTCTCTTTACACGAGGCATCGGATTTAACGTCCCCATTCTGACCGGACGTGACTGCGAACTTGTACATCCCGCACAGCCAAACGGACGCCCCACTTTAGGGAGGGTTTTACCGCCGGTCGGAGGAAGACCAATGGTGACCATATTTCTATTCCCCAGTCACCCTTGGGGGGCTATTGAATTGAAACGTACTCACTATTTATTTCATTTTCTTTGTTTATTTGGAATTTATATTGATTTAACAAGGGCGATTCTTCAAGTCCATGTTGCAGTAAGGATAACACATACATGAATTTAAGAAAACTGGAAGTTATTAATAAACCGAAAAATGAGATAAGTGAGGAGGTATCATCAGATTCATCATCATTTCAATGTGGATAATTTAATATAAATACAAGTTTTGAAATTGACAATGAATATGAACCTAGTAAAAGTTTATTTTCATTGTCTGAAGAATCATCGCCTTTTGCTTGTGGTCAACAAAAAACTAGCAACGTAGTTGAAAAATAAAAATTAGAAAACTTTGTTGATCCCACTACATGCACTAGTGGTGCATGCAATAACTTAATTGAGAATCGGTGGTGGTCTATCAAACGACAACTGCCAACCACACATAATAGATCTAAAACTTTTGATAAACATTTAATTGAATATATGTGGAGAACATTATATTCAGATAAAACATCACTTTTTGACAGTTTCATTCAGGACATGTGTAAAGTATATCCCCTTTCTTGATTTGAAATTAATTATTCCAAAATAAAAATGAAATCATTATAAATCTCATTTTGTTTCATTTTCCTTTATAGTTATTATATATATATTACTATTGTACATCAAATACATATTAAATCAATTAATTTTTACAACATTTTTATGACACATATCCCTGTTCCAAGAAGTGACCCCCTATTTCTGTTTGACACCCCCATTTTCCTTAAATCTTAGTTAATACCTTGTAAAACAATTTTTTATTATTGTACATTAAATATATATCAATTAAATATATTTTTACAACATTATGGGTGGGGGTGCCATATGGTCCAACATTTGATTTGAAATGGCATATCAGAGAGATATATAAACATATATCATAGGCTGATCCGGGGGGGGGGGGGGGGGGGCTTTCTTGGGAAAAATTTGGTTGATTATATAGGGATCACTGAAGCATGACTGGAGCCGGCCCTCCCTTATGAAAAGTTCTGGATCTGCCACTGTATATTCATGAAATAAACCAACAAATTATCCAAAAGATGAATAATACTTAATACTTACGACTAAGATTGATTATAAGTATACTTGAGTCGGTTTTACAAAAAAAAAACTTACAATTTATCGTAAGTATACTGTATTGTACATGACTTAATTACTATCAATATTATTTGTAAGTTTTTTTGTGAAACTGACTGCTGAATTGTTTTTCCATGCTTATGGTACATCTAAGTCGTATAATTGTTTTAAAACCACCTCCAGGGTATAATGTCTGCTCGCCCATAGAATCTGTTTGTAGATATAGGAAGATGTGGTATGAGTGCCAATGAGACAACTCTCCATCCAAGTCACACAATTTATAAAAGTAAACCATTATAGGTCAAGGTATGGTCTTCAACACAGAGCCTAGTTTTTATCAAAAATGAAATATATTGATATTAATAGTATACAGGTTAAATAATTTATTCATACATTTTTAATTGACTGACTAGAATTATCATGATTATTGGGGAATTTGAACCATTCCTATTTTTAAAAAGGGACAAAAATAAAATTTATATATAATAACAGGGTGATACAAATGAGAAAAACTCAAGAAATTGTTTTCAATTAAGATAAATACATGGTTTTCAGTTGATTTTTAAAGCAGAGGCAGATTTAGTTTAAAGTTGGAAAAAATTGTTTGTACCAACAAAAATAAATACAGAAAGTTAATCCAGAATTATGTGTTTATCATTTTTTTTATGTTTAGGTTGCCAGCAAGATGAAAAGAACAATGCAGTTCAAAAGTCAAAATGTGGATAAGCTGCGGTACAAGGTCCTACTTTTGCAGATTTTCATATTTTGCATGAATGAATTTGAAGTTTATATCCTGGAGGGCAGAGAAAGAAAAGAAACACTTCAGTTTTCCTGCTTCTGAAGGATAAATGTAAAACATCTTGTTTGGTAAGTTTTATGCTCTGTTATGATAGTGTTTGTGCATCCATCTGTCTTTCTCTAAATTGTATTCACTTTAAGTTTTTGGTTACAGTTCTCCATGAACTTCAGTTAGTAACTTGTGGTTTTACATGTATATACTCAAAATTTAGTACTTTAAAATGTTCATGTATTTTTGTCGAGCCTGCAACTTTTGTCGCAGAAAGCTTGACATAGGGATAGTGATCTGGTGGCGGCTACGGCAGTGGCGTTAGCAGTGGGCGTTAGCTAACTTCCTAAAAGCTTTATATTTTAGAAGGTGGAAGACCTGGATGCTTCATACTTTGTATATAGATGCCTCATGATACGAATTCTGTCTGAAACATGTCCATTGTCCTTGACTTCATTTTCATGGTTCAGTGACTACTTGAAAAAAAAGTTCAGATTTTTTGTAATGTTAATTTCTCTCATATTTTGAGTAATAGGATAACTATATTTGGTATGTGCGTACCTTGCAAGGTCCTCATGCTCGTCAGAGAGTTTTCACTTGACCTAGACCTCATTTGATGGATCAGTGAACAAGAACTTAGTCTTATATGCACGATTTTTTTTATTAGTTGTTAGTGGCTTTGTACTAGCTGTCAGTAACTGCGAGTACTCTCAGATCTGTACTTAGTGTCTTTTTGTTGTTTGGATGTACAAGTACCCGGCCACGTCCACTTGTACTTGTAGTATTTGTATTTTTATCCATCTGATGAGTTAAGCCTCTTTCAACTGATTTTTTTGCGGTCGTATATTGGTATGATGTTGGCGTCGTCGTCGGTGTCGTCGTCGTCCAAAGACACATTGGTTTTCGCACTCTAACTTTAGTTTAAGTGAATGGATCTCTATGAAATTTTACCATATAAGGTTCAATACCACAAAAGAAAGGTTGGGATTGATTTTGGGGGTTATGGTACCAACAGTTAAGGAATTAGGGGCCAAAAAGGGGCCAAAAATAAGCATTTTTGTAACTTCCAGACATAACTTGTGTGTTAGTGTATGGATCTCTGACATTGTACCACAAGGTTCCATATCACAAAGGGAATGCTGGGATTGATTTTGGGGGGTAATTGCCTCAAATTATTAGGAATTAGGGGCCAAAAAAGGGGCAAAAAAACAAGCATTTTTCTAGTTTCATGACAATAACTTGTGTGTAAGTGTATGGATCTTTCTGAATTTGTACTTCAAGGTTCCATATCACAAAGAGAAAGCTGGAATTGAGTTTGGGGGTAATTGCCCAAAACGTTTAGGAAAAAGGGGCCAAAAATAAGCATTTTTCTAGTTTCCAGACAATAACTTGTGTTCAAGTGTATGGATCTCTCTGAAATTGTACTGCAAGGTACCATACCACTAAGGGAAGGCTGGGATTGATTTTGGGGGTAATTGCCTCAAAATTTTAGGAATTAGGGGCCAAAAAGGTAAAAAAACAAGCATTTTTCGAGTTTCAGGACAATAACTTGTGTGTAAGTGTATGGATCTTTATGAAATTGTACTACAAGGTTCCATATCACAAAGTGAAAGCTGGGTTTGAGTTTGGGGATAATTGCCCAAAACGTTTAGGAATTTGGGGCCAAAAAGGGGCCAAAAAAACAAGCATTTTTCTAGTTTCCAGACAATAACTTGTGTTCAAGTGTATGAATCTCTCTGAAATTGTACTGCAAAGTACCATACCTCAAAGGGAAGGCTGTTATTGAGTTTTGGGGTGATGAATCATAAGGGGGTTCAAAAATATTTTTTTTGGGGGGGGGGGGGTTTCCTTTTTTTTTCTTTAAAATTTTCCATTTTAAATTGGTTATTTCTGATTTATATATAAAAGCAAATAATTATGATATGGTTTGAATAGGTAAATTAAAATTTTTTAAGTCCTTAGACCACATTCATTCTGTGTCAGAAACCTATGCTGTGTCAAATATTTAATCACAATCCAAATTCAGAGCTGTATCAAGCTTGAATGTTGTGTCCATACTTGCCCCAACTGTTCAGGGTTCGACCTCTGCGGTCGTATCAAGCTGCGCCCCAGCGGAGCATTTTATTATTGTTCGTTCTTATGTTGTACTGTTACACCACTGTCCCAGGTTAGGGGGAGGGTTTGGATCCCGCTAACATGTTTAACCCCACCACATTCTGTATGTATGTGCCTGTCCCAAGTCAGGAGCCTGTAATTCAGTGTTTTTGGTAGTTTGTTTATGTGTTACATATTTGTTTTTCGTTCATTTTTTGTACATAAATTAGGCCGTTAGTTTTTCGTTTGAATTGTTTTACATTGTCATTTCGGGGCCTTTTATAGCTGACTGCAGTATGGGCTTTGCTCATTGTTGAAGGCCGTACGGTGACCTATAGTTGTTAATTTCTGTGTCATTTGGTCTCTTGTGTAGAGTTGTTGTGTTTTGGTCTGTTTTTCTTAATCTATAAGCAATAGGTCAACTATATGTGTTGTATGGAAGAATTGTAAGCTGTACATGTCTGCCTGGCATGGTTCATCTGATCTTCACCTCATTTCCATGGTTCATTGGTCAATATTTAGTTTTCTTGGTTAAGTCTGCTTCTTAGAAACTATAAGCAATACCGGTAGGTCAACTGTATTTAGTAATTGAATGATTGTAAGGTGTACATATATTTCTTGTCAGGTTTATATGACCTTGAATTCATTTTCTTGGATCATGTTGAGTTTATGTGATATTTGTAGTAAAGCTTTATATTTAGGACTATCAACATGATATCAATGATTAGTAAAGAAGGCGCAACATTTCAGTGTGTGCACTCTTGTGTATACATTAAACACCACATTTACTGTTTTTACCCTGATTTTATGGATCACTGAACATAGAAATGTCATAATGTGAAATTATAGTACATTCTTAGGTTAAAGTTTTAGGTTAAGGTACATAGCTTACCATGAAGTTGAATTTCATGCACATGTTCATTATGTGGTGAATTTTTAAATTCAGTGCCAAACTAAGATTTTGAGCCTGATTACATGATTGACTAGACATTGACACATGCTAGTGTTTGCCAGGCATTGTGTCCTGTACTAGGAATTTGTCCTGTACTAAGAACTTTAATAATACTCGCTGAGTATGGAGTTTTTGTGAAAGTTTAATATTAGTGAGATTTTTGCATGACATCCTGTCAACTGCTTGTTGATCATGTTTATACATGTCTTAAAATTAATATCTGACACATTGGTGTTTTGTGAACTTGGAAATAAGTTATTTGATAGAATAATAATGTTTTGAGATTATCAAAATAAAAAATATCCCATTTTTACTACATTGTGTATTAATGATTAAGTATATAAAAAAGAAGATTTAGGATATATGTATAACCATATATAAAAATGAGACAGCAACCGAACAACACAAAAATAAGAAAAAAAAACCAATATAATTTTTTGTATCAATGTTATAATTTCCAACATGTTCAAAGAGTTCAATGTATTTTCTAATTGAAATAAAACACAAGTGGAACTCTTTCAGAACTTCAGAAGCTTAAAGAAGTGCTGTTTCTATTGTTGGCTTTCTGTATAATATATTGCAAATTCTTGTGAAAAATGGAATTTTATTGTAATTACCTAAAGTTTTAACATTGATCTATATATATATAACTGGGGAAAATACCCAAATGTTATAAAGAAGAATACATAAATTGATTGTTATATAATATTAGAATAGGAAGATGTGGTATATTGCTAATTTGACAACTCTCCATCAGAGACCAAAGGATGTAGGAGGTTAGCAACTGATGACACTGGACAACCTTCAACAATCAGTAAAATCCATACCGCATAGCTATTTTTATTGAAAATCATATGTTCTTGCTACATGTATGTATACAATTTTTTATTATCCATAACTTCGGATTTTATTGGTTCTTTTTCAGAAGGATTGGAATTTATCACTGAGAATAGAAGGAGAAAACACAGAAACAAGGCCAAAATAAATTCAAAGACAAAAGTCAGATCAGTTATTATTTTCATCACTCAGCCAATGAATTGCAGTTCTATTAAATATCTAAAGATATTAAAACCACAATAATGACAATGTTCTGTGCTGAATGGCAAAAAAGTGGACTATACATTACGATCACACAATGCTGGATGATAAGAAACTATTAATTTTTTGGGTGGAGGGATATCCTGAAAAAAAATAGATTTATGTAAAAAGCTACTAGTATGTTAAGCCTATTAATAGAGTTTTCATTGATTTCAAATGGGAAAAAATTGTGTTTCAAAAAAGTGTTCTAGAATTCAGAAATAAACATATATTGATACTTACATTATCTGCTTTGTTGTTTAAAAGTTTATTTTTGAACAGTTATAGAACAATATAATTGCATTAACATTTCCAAGGAAAAAAAAGATATTCAACTAAAAAGATTCATCTTTTAAAAAACAATTTACTACCAAACAGAATTCATTGTAACATACACATTTATTTACTGTATATTTATAATTTGAATCATAGGATTTTATTTTGTCCCATGGGATATTAAAAATCCCATGGGATAATTATAGTCCCATGGGATTTTTTTTGTCCCATGGGACAACAAATATCCCATGGGACTACAATTATCCCATGGGACCCAAAAAAATCCCATGGGATTTAACCAAAATCCCATGGGATAATGGTCAATCCCATGGGATTTGCCTTATCCCATGGGATATTGAAAATCTCATGTTTTTCTAAATCAAATTACAAAATATATATAATAATAACAGCAGAAAAGCAATGAAATTATTGAATCCCATGTAATTCCGCACATTTTGGTTATTTACACGACACTGTAGGTCTAAGGAGAGGCGGCGGCGGATTTGCAAATGAGTGTTTTGCAAATTAAAAGTGTCCAGTGTTATATGTACAAACAATGTATAAGGTTTTTATCGGGGATCAGATTTCAAAAATCGATATCTGTTGAGTCCGAGCTGAGTATCTGCATTTTGATGTGTGGGGTGTATGAATAAACTGCCAGGTTCAATTGGACTGGGCCGTTAAAGCTGAGAAGCTCTCTCTCTCTCTCTCTCTCCCTCAGGGTTTATGAAATTATCTCTCTTAAGGTTATAAGTTATCTTTTTTCACATAATTGCTATTGAACTTTTCAGAATAAGAAAAATGGAGGATGCAATAACAAAAGAAGAAAGTAACTACTTGCGTATTGCACACCTTATTCTTAGAGTGGCGCCATCTGCAGTAAGGATCAAATTTGATGCTGAATTTCATCCAAGTGGTCTTCGGATAGTTCTTAACAAGAACAGATTCAAATATCTTGAACCACTAAGACAGAAAAGAGTCATCAATCAAAAGCAATGGGATCTTCTATTTCCAGTCTCAGGTACTTTATAAGGTGTTCTAAGAATATAGTCGCTGGTTTAATAACTATATGTTGCAATAATAAGCTGACAGAAAATTTTCATCCGGTAGAAAGATAATAAGTGTGGTCACATTTTTGTTAACTTTTATTGGCTAACTAAAACAAAAGTGACTGTTCCTCCTCCATGTCTGGAAGTACCGACTTTTTTTTACATATAGTAACAAATATTCAAAACTTGATGCAAATAGAGTTTTTACTTCATCATTGTAAAAAAAACGAATGTTCTTCTAACAATACCAAAATCAAGATACTATCTTCCTCATAATTTAATTTTGAATGTATTACTAACACCTCTTCTAATTTGTTGAAAGTTTTTTGTCTATCAGCTCATAGACATAATTTTATCATGTGACCGTGACGTCATCAACGTTCTTTCGTGATTTACTCCTTAAAAATGGAATTTAGAATTAAATTATAAGGACTGACTGTAATATTTTTTCTGTCTATTCGAAATAACCTAAAAAATGTGGTGCAAACTTTTAAATACATGTAACACGCTACGCGGATTATTCAGTATGCACCACATATTTGATGTTATTTCTTCATATCGGACAGAAAAAAATATTAGTAATTCCTTGAATAAAAAAAAAAATACAGTGTGTTCTTCAATGCACAGATGAAGCGTAATTGATATCTAGTAGAGATTTTTAAAATTCCACAAAACCATTCCTAGGGGCCGTCTTGAAGTTGCAGTAAAGTGAGAGTTTTTGCTACATCATGAAGGTCTCACTGTGACTTTGAGATCAATACAACAATAAAAGAACATTGCATTTGCTAATAGTTTTTTTTTTTTTTGCGGGCGTGTGAGTGAAAGGATCTTGTGTCATGAATTGATAACCATATCCTTTTTATCCATCATGTTAACATAGTTTATCTTTTGTGTTGTGTGGACGCCTAAAATGTTTGCCATATTTTTTTTAAGTATAATTATGCTAATTTATTTTTACAATAATGGCGTATTTTCCTTCCGATAACTTGTGTGTGTGTGCCTCATTATCTCGCTTTAGGTCAGTTTGTTTCTTGAAAATGCTGTGCATTTCAATGCACAAAGGTAGTATAAGTAGATCGACATCTACATATGAATTCTGCTAAAGTTGGTGATATGGGCCGTCTTGAACTTGCAGTATGGTGAACGGTTTTGAACCATGTTGAAGTCATAAATTGATACACTATAGCCTTTAAATTTCTCATCAACAATGATGCAAGCAGAATGGAGAATATTTTTAATTTCATATGGTTGATTTATGATAGTGACACATACATTTTTTATTACAGGTACGACATGCTCAGAAACTTTTGATGTTACATTGATGATCTGTCTGATTAGAAATCTGACAAATATAACTGTAGTCGATACTTGTCCTCATCTGATTGACACAAGTGCGGGAGCTGATTTATCAAGGATTAAATACTTCAGAAATAGGATAACTCACAGTGACAGTGGAACAATAACAGATGCTGACTTCATCACCTATTGGCATGACATCACACAAGTAAATTTTGGCTTTTTCATAGAATTTGATAAAATGTCGCATTTCAGTTGTACTAACCCCAAGGGTTGACTGCGGTTTAGAGATATGTTAATCCCGTCCTACAGTGAAAACCCGTGCTTGGAAAAGGATCCCGTTTTGCTGTTAAGGGTGTGTAAATACGCAGTCACGTCCGGTCGAAAAAGAGACACTTAGGCCAATTTCTCGTGTAGGCAGAGGGATACACACTCTGTGCGTTAGAGAATCCAGCAACACTGAGGAGTATGATTGGTATTATATTATAACGTTTTGAATTTTGTTGTTTTCCTCCTTCTGTCATGTCTTTTCAGGACGCGATGGTCAAGAGAACTCATCAAAGATACCAGGCTTATAGTTTGGGACAGTAGAGATGCATTTCGGTAACATACTACCTATCAGGCAAAAAAAATAATATGTGTGTTTCCTGTTACACTTTGAAAAAAAATAGGGATTTAGGTAGGGATTTTTTTTTATTTTACCATTTTTTTTTACATTGAGTCTATGGGAGGGACATTCTGACTTTAACAGTGCCTATTGAAAAATGACAAAAAAAAACTTTAGGGTAGGCTATTTTTGAGCTTAAAAATTAGGGAGGGTAGGGTAATAGGAAACACACATCTTTTTTTTTTATTTGGCCTCAGTGGTTTTCGAATCAAAACAGTTGGAGGACCAAAATAAAATACGAATTTGAAGAACATTAAAAACCGAAACATTCCGAAAAGTTGTGCCAAAAATAAACGCTCAATCCTAGTATTGTCAGGAAAAATGAAATGAAATTTAACAAGCCAAATAAATAGAAACGACTACTAGGCAAATATAGACATGATTTTTGAATTTATCTTCCACAAATTCTATTCTTTGTCGTTATAAAAGATGGAACCCGTTTCATTTTTAAGAATCGGACTTTTCAATGTTTCAACATACTATTAGTACTGCATATTATAATTTTACAAGTTAAAATATAAAAGTAGTTGATAGTTGCTATTGCATTAGAAAACTATTAAAAGGATAGACGTCTCTTATTTAGATTATCTGTTCCCAACTTGTTTTCTTTTCTTAAATTGTAGGGGTCTCTTAAACCCCTGGATCTAATAGTCTACGTTTTAATTAAAGGATTGATTAAATGCGACACAAACACCTGCTAAAGTTTGTAATTATTGAATTATTTAGAAAATTGTATTCTATAAAATAGACAGAACTTTCGGTACAATTTAAAAAAGGTCGTCAATATCAGAAGCACGTGAACAATTCATCAAATTGGTTTATTCGCATGTTTCATCTATAGTAAACTGTGACCTGGTTGGTTTGTCGATAATGGCTTTTGGTACCCTTTGAACTATCAAAAAAAAAAGAAATCCGGAGGTGTCGGTCAAGTCAAAAGCAGAATTCATGTTCTATTCGCATTAAAATGTATTAGTTTTTCTCGTTTGAATTGTTTTACATTTGTCATTTCGTGGCCATTTAAATCTGACTATGCGGTATGGGTTTTACTCATTGTTGAAGGCCGTACGGTGACCTATAGTTGTTAATTTCTGTGTCATTTGGGTCTCTTGTGGAGAGTTGTCTCATTGGCAATCATACCACATCTTCTTATTTTATATCGTCCTAATTTTGCATTCACTTCCCAATTGAATGTTAACTATTCATCCACCCTTCCATCCAATCGAGTAAAAATGCAAGATTTTAAAGAATTTAAAAATTTACAAATAGTATGGCTCATGGCAAGATTTTTCAATGTGAGTCAATTATTCCTCAAGTATTTTACATTAAATGTAAAATAAATTTAAATACAATATTTTATTCTTAGGCGTTAATTCGTCTTGGCGGAAGCACTTATCAAGAAAAATGCAATGACTTAAGATCGAGCAAGTTGGACAAAAGTGACAAAGAGATAATCACAGAATTAAGAAATATTGTATTGTCTAGTGATCCTATTCCCAAAGGAGTTCGCAGTGAGTATTGAATAGATTTATTAGTTTATATATATATACCATCTTTTCCACAAGTTTATTGTTTTCTGTTTTAATTAGTATTAAATTTATAATTAAGATCCATTTATTACATCGGTGATCCGTTTATTTGGCAATCGCCAATGGCAGTCAGCAGGATTTAAGAACATTTGTTGTTCGACCTGTTAGTCAAATACGTTTTGTTAAAATATACTTTTTCACTTTTTTGGTCTTTTGGAAAATGTTGTTTGTGCTGTATTTTGACCCCTCTTCCAAGAAATTTGTTTTGCATGCACATGTATAAAAATTGCAGGTTTTATCCAACGCAGTCATAGGACTGGTTTGAACGTTGTTTTCAATTTAGACTTATTTATAGTTTTTCGTTTGGGCTTGTATTATATTTGCCTTCGGGTGTATATGATCCGTCCATCCTATTTTGACTCTTCAAATTCAAGAGTCTATCCTAAATTGAGGTAAATTATATGGCCTTCCAAATACCGTTTCGATTCCTAACATCACTGAAGAGTTGAAATCCGGATATGGTGTACAAAAACCTTTGCACCTTTTGTTTGCGGTATACCATCTTTTCCGCAAGTTTATTGTTTTCTGTTTAGTATTAAATTTATAATTAAGATCCATTTATTACATCGGTGATCCGTTTATTTGGCAATCGCCAATGGCAGTCAGCAGGATTTAAGAACATTTGTTGTTCGACCTGTTAGTCAAATACGTTTTGTTAAAATATACTTTTTCACTTTTTTGGTCTTTTGGAAAATGTTGTATGTGCTGTATTTAGACCCCTCTACTAAGAAATTTGTTTTGCATGCACACGTACAAAAATTGCGGTTTTTATCCGACGCAATCATAGGTTTGAACGTTGTTTTCAATTTAGACTTATATATATATATATATATATATATATATTATTATATATATACTTACTATCCATCGTTATAGTTTAAAATATACTTGTAAGTTGCGTCTGCTGGTTGTTACGCTTATTAGCTTAAAAAAATGGCCTTGTAATAGATGCATCTACGGACTGTTAAAATGGTTGTTTCAGGGGTTCTTTTTATCGTTGCTTACTATATCGAATTAATTCGACTAGACGTAGCTGTGTATTTATACATTATGCACCGCCAAATTGACATAGATCTCGACATGAGTTTTGTTGCCAGATCGAGGAATGATAAGGCATTGTATTTAAAGTAACTGCTTAAAAAAATGCGCGCAATCGAATAACGTTAGTTCAAAACCAGTTGATCAATAAAAATCAAATGGCCACCATTGGAGGTAAATTTTTAATTGAAACCCTGTTCAAAATTACAATGTATCTTTTCTTTTCAAGAACTATTGAAGTGAAAACATAACATTCAGAAATAATCCTCCGAATGTAACTACAAAGTGTTGTTACCTTGGTTTTGATTAAGATTTAGATATTGCATTGAAGAGCTAAAGTGATAAAATTTGGAAGATTTTCAAGAAGTACTCTTTTGTAGAACCACTGAACCTATAGAAAGACCGCCAGCAAAAATTAAAATTTTTATTGAACAGTATGAGCAATTATGTTTTGATTTCTATTAAAGAACAAATGAAATCGAACCATACAAAAATTACCCTTAGAAGTTATATATCATATGTATTTACATTTTAAAGGATTTTTTGGACTAACTGGTCAAAATACATCTAAGTGAGCGATTCAGGTTCCTACATGAAAATAAAACTGTATAAATTATAAAAATCTACATGCATTTGTCCCAGAATTCCTTTAAGTTTTAATGTTCCAAGTAATGATTGTTTTATCCTGAAAAACAAATCGAATACATCAAAAATGGTACGTTTTACTTTAAATTCTTTTTTTTTTTTTTTTTGCCAAATTCGTATTTATTTGCAGGTATCCACATTGTAAAGATTGCCGAGTGGAAAGTTATCGAGGAAAAAGTAGTAGAAACATCAGCAATGAAAAACATTGAACAAGAGCTTCAAACACATGATGTGGTCACAGTAGTCGGACCTGATGGCTGTGGAAAGTCTACTTCTGTACACTATGTTGCTTTGCTTTTAGAAAACAAATTTGGTTATAACATCGTACCTTTAAATTCACCTGCAGATATTTTGCGTTACTATAATCCGGACTGCATGCAGGTATTTGTGGTAGATGATGCATGTGGAAAGTACTCAGTTGATTTACAGATGGTGCGGGAATGGGACTTAGCGAGTAGTGACATAAAGGCAGTTTTGAGTAATAAAACTATAAAATTATTGGTAACTTGTAGATCGCACATTTTTCTCAGTCGTCATTTTCAAATTATAAAATTACTGTCGGACTCAAAATATGATCTGAATTCTACAACGAACCGTCTAAAGTACAATGAAAAGGAACTAATAGCTAAGGCATATCTAACCGACGTTGAAATCGAACAGATATCTGAACATATAATGTTGTATGATTTCTTTCCGATGCTTTGTCAGATTTATAGCGCATACAAAACAGTTGATATTAAGACATTTTTTTCATTCCCGGTTCAGGTAATCCAGGATGATTTGACACGTATGATGAACGCAGTAGACCGTACAACATATGCTGTTTTAGTGTTATTTGTCATTTACAATAATGATTTGCATCAAGAACTATTAAGCCGAAGTTCAGATATCAAATCTATATTAGATGACATTGTCGATGTGTGTGAGCTACAGTTTAATCTGTCAAAACAAATTCTAAAATCCCATTTGGACACTTTGGAAGGATCTTATATTAGGAAAACAGGAAATGCATACCACGTTGTTAGTGATAAAATATTTGATATAGTTGTAGTCTTTTATGGTAATCACATGTTTGATTACATTTTGGAAATGGCTCATTCTGAAATAATTCGGGATCGATATCACTTTAGCTCCTTAGAAGATGATGACGTTGAATGTGTTATAAAAGTACAACTGGACAAAGAGCAGCCGTATTTTGATCGTGTAATTAGTGACATTAGAAACGGCTTTCTTTGTAATGTTTTTAACAATAGGCAATTGCTTTATACAGCATATCGCCAAAAGTTTGTCCAATATTTAGAATCCCAAACTGACATCAGCAAGCTTCTGGAAATGTCGAGCCAGTCCGAGCTGTCTCCTCTATTAACTATTGCTGATCAAGGATATCATGACATTGGTGAAACACTGATAAGTTTTAAACTTGATGTTGATGTTCGAGATAAAAACGGGAGAACTCCACTATTCCTATCCTCGAGAAAAGGGTATAAAGAAATGACTCTCTTGTTGCTGAAAAACAATTGTAACCCTAACCTCTGTACTAACGACAGACTTTCTCCTCTGTATGCAGCAACAAGTCAAGGCCATATCGAGGTTGTCAAAATTTTATTGCAACATGGTAGTGTACCCGATTTGTGTGACAAAAGAGGCAGATCTCCACTTTTGCTTGCCGCAAGCGATGGGAGTACCAAAATTGTAGAAGCCTTGTTGGAATGTAGTAGTAATCCAAATTTGTCAGATCAAGAAGGCACAACTCCTTTACTTATAGCAATACATTGGGGGAACACTGATACAGTGAAAGTATTATTAGAAAAGAAATGTTGTCCTAATTTGTGCAAAGAAGGCGTAAGTCCGCCTCTCAATGTCGCTGTTGCAAATGGGCAGATAGAAATAGTGAAATTACTGTTGGAGCATAAGTGCGATCCAAATTCCTTAGACAAACAGGATTTACCAACTTTATATGTTGCTGCACGAAAATCTTTCATTGAAATTTTAGACATACTGCTTCAGAACTTAGATGTAAATGACAAAACTCGTGTCGAGTCACTACTTACTTCAATCACAAGGTCAGAAGAACACGTTTTGAAGTTACTACTCGAGCATAAATGCATTCCTTCGAAACAAGAAAAACTTCCAATTCTTGGATGCGCTGTGCAACTTGATAAGAGGGATATAGCAGAAATACTTTTACAAAATGACTTTCATTCGACAATATGTAAGACTGGACAAATCACATCGAATAATGTACCAGACTGGTTGCACAGAAAATTTAAGAAATTGGTATCTCAGCAAGAATATATAATGAATCGCATAGCTAACACTGACACCTTATCTGCAGTCCCATATTCGAGTGATTGCTACTCAGCATCAGTTGACGTTTTCATAGGAAATACATTTAATCCTTATTCGAGAGAGGTAAATAGCTTTCCAATGCATGATGCAGCATACAGGAACAGAATTGAGATAATGAAACTGTTTCTGAAGTATAATTGCAACATGGACTTTGGTAACCAGACCAATGAGACGCCAATATATGTAGCTGCTCGATTTGACAATGCAGAATTAGCTGAAATTTTCCTGGAGCGGAGATTTAATCCTGATCTTTGTAATGAAGGAAAGGAATCGCCTGTGTATGCAGCTGCGCATAATGGACATTTACTGACTGCAAAAGTATTGTTAGAATACAAGTGCGATGTCAATCTTTGTAATTATCTCAACCAATCGCCACTTTACATAGCCTCAGCGAATGGTCATACAGCAATGGTGAAGTTACTTTTGAGTCATTGCTGTAAAGTAGATATAAATAACTACTTCAATCAAACCGCTTTGTATATTGCATGTCATTATGGACATGACGCAATCGTTCAACTGTTGTTGGAGCACAAATGCAATCCTCATTTGATCAACAAAGATAATCAGACGCCTATATATATTGCATCGAGGTATGGCCATACAGGAATTGCTAGAAAACTTATGAATGAAAAGTGTGATCTAAACATCTGCAATAAAAACAAATGGTCGCCACTTTGGGCTGCTTCGTCTTATGGTCATATACAGATTGTGAGGTTATTGTTAGAAAATAGTAGTAATCCTGATCTATGTGACAAGGATGGCGAATCGCCACTTTATACGGCTGCATCCAATGGCCATGCTGATACCGTGAAATTATTATTACAGTACAAGAGCAAACCTGGACTTTGTAACAAGGATGGTGTATGCCCAAAGGATGTGGCTGCTTTGAATGGTTATACAAATATTACTAAAATATTATCAGAACATAAGATAACGTAACAACAAGTATCATGTAATTGGTGTGATTCCAAACTTTTGATCACAATTTTTGCGAAGTCGATGTGATGTGAACTTGTTTAAGTTTAAAGTTAATGAAGTGTAAGTTTGCAAATAAAACCCATACTATGGCAAGCCGTTCTCGTCAAAACTATGTTTAAACCATTTTTTCGAAAAAAATCACACTGAGATTTAAGAACCTAAAATAACACACTGAGAATTCGAAATTACACACTGAGATTTTAAAATTACACACTGAGATTTTAAAATTACACACTGAGATTTAAAAAATACACACTGAGATTAATATGCAAATTACTAATGAATATTCATGTAATGAATAATTCAACAGATTAATATCTTAGTCTCCCGAACTCTTGTCATTATAATGAAATGCGGTTCCTACAACCAACATTCGTAATAAATTTCAAGACTTAACAACTATTTTTGTTAACTCATATTCATAAGTTTGTTGCCTATAATTCAGATTATTACTAACAGTAAAACGGGATTTTTTGCTTAAAACTATTTAAGCATGGTCCCTTTTCAAAAGTCTTTCAACTGTTACCCTGATTTCGCAAGGTAATCTTTTATATTTTTGTACGTATATATGCTATAATAGGCACTTGGGAAAAAAATTCACTGCATTGTTTGTATTTTTGCAGATTGTTCCAATGTTTTCTTATAATTTTAATAAAGTTTTTCACCATTTGGTTATATTTTGTAATGAGAGTAAGTGGGTATTGTTCTTGTTCTATTCGTCTTTAATAACGTAGTTTTTCTATACGTTGTACTTTTAATGTTTTTTATAAACCATTTAGCGCCAAATTGAAGGACTAACGAGTTGTGTCCCCTAGTTGTTTTAAGCTTGTAATAGATTCAGATTAAGTATGCTAATTAGATATGTGCGCATAAAAAGTGCGCACAAATCTCAGTGTGTAATTTTAAATTCTCATTGTGTAATTTCAAATTCTCAGTGTGTGTTTTTCAGTTTATTTCATCTCAGTGTGTCTTTTTGAAATCTCATTGTGTAATTTTCAATTCTCAGTGTGTGTTTTTCATTTTTTGTAATCTCAGTGCGTTTTTATGAAATCTCATTGTGTAATTTTTAATTCTCAGTGTGTGTTTTTAGGTTTTTTAATCTCGGTGTGTGTTTTTTTTTTAATTCTCAGTGTGTAAATTTTTCGAAAAAATGGTTTAAACATAGTTTTGACGAGAACGGCTTGCCATACCATACTCTTTGTTTAAGTTGTCCTGAAATACGATAAAACAATAATAGCAAATCTACCAGAAAATGTAAATAAGACAAGTCACGGTTTGAAGATATTAGTTAAGGTTTCTTTTATATGTAATTATGGTGACCTGAAGATTTTAACTTTAGTGTGAATAAAATGAGATGTGGGGTACACGTCAAAAAGACAGCAATCCAACAATGTAACCAAAAGACAAATAAATGGTAACTGCCAGTCTTCAGTAGACGGGTGGTCATACATTGTATTGTCTTTTGGCCGGGTTGGACAAATTCTTGCTTTTATGGAATTGTTTTGGGAATTTTTCCACGCTTTGGAACGGAGTAATTTTTCAGCAAAGTTATCAAAAGATGGTACCAATTTGTTATGTTTTCAATCCACATCTTGGAACTTCACACAATGTTTGTTAACTTATAAAGGTTATGCACCTTATGCAATGGAGCTGTATAATATTTTTTTCTTATTTTTAAATACATTTTTATATTTCCATGATAAATGTTTATAATTATTGACCATTCTCCAGTGTTTAAGAAAACTATGTGCTACCCTTGCCATTTGAGTCTTTGATCCATTTTTAACCGGATTTCCGATGGAAAAATCGGTTATTGATTTGGGGATGTACGGCGGGCGGGCGGGCGGCTGCTCAACAGTGTCCGTGCATTTACTCATGAACCGTTCAATCAAAGCGTTTCAAATTTTAATATGGTGTTACTGATGACAAATTGGAGGTCAAGTTCAATATTGATGATTGTAACTTTTACCGTTCAGAAGTTATGGTCCTTCTGATATTTAAAAATGCCAGGACACAAAAAAAATGTAAAATAATTCGGTTTTCTGTCACTCTGACAGCCTCTTGTTATACTTGGAAATATTCGAGAATTTTAAGGATTCAACATAATAAAAACCCTAGAAAAAAAATACAAAAAAACTAAAATATAAAAGGAAACATGGAAAAGGTATGGTTCAACACAACAATTTATAACACCAAATTAATATAACGTGACAATGCGTTATTCAGTTTCATTCATTCAAAACCTTTCTTTGTCTGCTTCCTACAAAAACTCCGACTAAATGTTATAGGTACACTAGTAGCGAAATGCTCTCTTGTAATCCCGAGTTTTGATTTGTCTCTATGTTTTCTCAGTCTATAAATCCCGATCAATGTGATGAGGAATATTGTTTATCTCAGTAGCAAGTTTTTCTATTATTTTGATGTACTTCTCTGTTTTACTCAATTGTTCTAGTGTGAGATACTGTTTCACATCGATGTCCTCATATTCTTTTTTGCGGATACCTGCTTTCAGATGTTTTGCCATACACATTAAGTCTTTTTCGGTGTATTTGAATTCTAAAAATGCCATCAGTTTCCTGCTTTCCCTCTCAGGGTTCCGTACAAGATTATCGAAAAAGATTATGTATTTCGGACCAACAAAGTCTTTCATCCATTCTTCGTTAAAATATCTCCACATGTCAAACAGACTAGCTATAAATTCTTTATATTTCACTGCAAAAATGCCAAGAGAACGTCAATTGTTAAAACGATGTGAGAAAAATTACATTTTCAATCAGTATAAAAATTTAGGAATGTGAAGTCTGGAACAATAGAAAAGTATCTTTTGTGTAATAAAGGTGACGAAATTAACTATAATTTGTTTATGTCGGTAACCATACTAATGTAATGTTATTTCGAAACTACAATCGTACATTTAAAAAAATAATCTGTTAGACTATGTTATATGAAATATAATGGAATTTTCCTATTTTCATTATTTAACGAGTGAATTACATTAGAAGCTTGTTACATTCATATGTTAGAAAATGTTAATCATTGTTGCAAAATAAAAATAGATGAGATAATTCATAGACATACAAATCTCAAGCTCTTCATAAGCTTATTCTTAGAGTGCTTCACACAGGTTTTAGCATGATACAATTTCCTGAAATCTACCTATTGTTTTAATCTAACCTTTCGAGCAAGCATTTCTAATCAAAGTACTGAGAACTTTCAATACAAAAAATATTGTTTGTGTGTGAATATATAAAGATAAGAAGATATGGTATGATTACCGATGAGACACTCAAGCCTCTGTCACCTAACATGAAACAGTGGTGTAAAAGCACAACATCGTGTTACTAAAGCATGATTTTTTGGTGAAATTGTAATCAGTAGTAACCTCACGGTGAGCGTGCTGAATATTGAAGATTTCCATTCCGGCGATAATTTTTTGCCATAAGGTTTCCCACTACAATTAGATATATAAAACGCAACGCAGATGCAATGTAGAATATGCATTAAAAGTAATACAAGAGTTCTAGCCAATATCTTTCAAAATTATTAGTATAGAGTTTGAGGCATTATAACAAGCTAAGGGAACCAGGTTGTTCAGTCTTGAGCCAACTTCCTCACAATTCTGATGAAATCCCCGTAAAGATGAATAATAAAACTTGTTGAACAGAGAAAAGTAAGAACGACATTTTAACATTCGCTTAGTTGTTCAATTCGTAGACTGGTTCCCGATCGCAATATTCAGTATGTTACACATATACCAATATCAGCTAATATCTGGAACGTAGTACCGTGAACCAGGATATTCAATTCGCCTTTTCCGAATCGATTGCATTCTGGGTAATACTTGCGTAAAAAGCGTAAACCAAGTCGCTGTGATTGACTGACAACGTCATACCCAATAAAAATTCAACCAATGAAGATGAAGAGACGTTATTTTCAATTTTGGTTACGAACAAAATATGAAATTACCCATAATCCTTTAGATTCTGCACCGGCGCATAATGTAAGTAAATGACTTACAATCAAAATCTGCTTTACTGGCTCCTTTTTCAATATCTTGGGCCTTTCGATGGCTAAACAGGGATGCATAGCTTTTATAAGGACTCCGGATAAGTATTACTGCCTTCTCATATTTGTGTTTGTCGAACCATTCTTGTGTTTTGATTGTAAGAACTGTTTCATCGTCAGTACATTCACCTTCAAAATTTTGTAACAATTTTTTGTCACAATATGTTGAACCCGTCAATACTCCTGCAAAAAAATAGAATTAAATGGCATCGCCGTGCAACAGGTTTTCGTGGTAAAAAAAGAGAAGAAGAATGTTACATTAAAAAACATTTCAACAATACCCCAAGCACAGTAGTTTTGTAAAACTTAGCCAATTATACCATCAAAGATATATGTAAAACGCTCACTCTCAATATGATTGAAAGAATCACCTGACGTTAGCTCTATTGCATGTCGAAGCAACTTGTTTCCCGATCCTGGATAACTAGCTAGAGCTGTCCTTTTCAGAGGAATTTTACTGAACCAAACAGTTTTTGGATTACAATCACCAGTTTTTAAGTCTTGGCTCCTGAAAAGAGATTGTTACCAAGGTGTTAAAATTGTACAACTGATATTTTCATATGCATTGTTTACTTTTTCGTCGCTTATTAATGACAAAGAATCACTTTATGCAATAATGTTAGGTATTTAAGAAGACCAGAGTAGAATAAGTGGTACATTGTACTAGTCAAAACAGTCCAGGGACATTACAACAAATTGTGTACACGCATCGCGACATGATGATATTGTAATCCATTTTATTATTAGGGTTTTTTTTGTCTAACAACTTGAATACATGATAAGTTAGATGGAAGTTTTTTTTTCAAATTTAATTACCCTCAGCTTGAAGTTGCATTATATTTTGCTTTTCGCTAAATATTTATAAATGCATATTAGCCCATATTTGTCCGTCACAAATCATTAACCTTGTGGACTTGTTTTATCAATGCCGTCAAAGTTATTATACGTTTATGTGCTAGAGGTCTATGGTTCGCGCATGTGCACGTTGTTAACATTGTTATTTTTTTCTTCGTCATTGACATTTTCTGTATACTAGTTAAGTTGCGTTGCTGATACGTTTAAAGTTATAAGAAGGCTAATATTTTTCCCAACAAATTTTGAACTGAAAGTGCTTTTACTTGTTCTATCGTTAGAGGTTTTAGATATTATCTAAATCGCATACAAAATAGCCGTGTACCTTACCTAAACTTTCTATCAAGAAATGGAAGCTTTGGTGTCATTGTTTCTTTCTGAATGATCAATCTGGAAAAAAAATGAACAAAATATGTTTAAGGTGGTACATAACACTACAGGGAGATAACTCTGTAAAAATCAGCTGAACGTTTTAATCACGTTCTATAGTTAAAGAAATATCTAGCTTCTCGATGATCAAAATAAGTGTTTGTCAAACTACTATATACCATATCCAATGATTTTTTTCCGATAAAGTGTGTGGTTCAAGTTTTTTGAAATTTTTATATTTTTGTCAAAGGGTCAAAGTAAATATTTTGTTTAAATTTTATGAAAATTAAACGAGCAAAATTGATTTTAGTCAAGGTGTTTGGTACCACCTTAAATCGTTTTTATAAGTCAGGGGATCCGTTCCATTTGCATGGTAGGAGGAGGCTTATTTTTGCCTGTTGAGGTTCTGTATAAGAAAAAACTTATTAAAGTTACCAGGCTTATAATTTTGTACGCCATACGCGCGTTTAGTCTACAGCAAAATGTGTAACTTCAGAGATTAGGCCCAAGACCACAATTAATGATCCAATATAATAGTTCCTTTTAATTAGAGTGTATTTTTTCTTAATTTTTTTTCTTTCCCTTCCTCACTCATTTCTTATTTTTTGTGGGTGGAAATAAAAAAAGGGAGGTGAAATAAACTTTTGGATGTTGTATTTTAACTGATTTTGATATGGAAAGAGTGATTAGGCCAGGTGCAAAAAGGTGATATTTACAGTTTTCGGAACATCTCTTGACTTGTCCATAGGGGTATGGATGTGTATTGGCTAAATTTGTAAGAGTCATTGGTTCAATCTTTCTGAATTTTGGATATATTTTTGGACTAGTACTATACATTACACACACAAAAGATTTGACAAAAATGCAAGGTGCAATTTTTTTAATGAAACAAAACGTTATAAAGAACTAATAGGGGAATTTAATTGTGGTCTGTGTTCATTAGGATAAAGAAAATGGGTTAATTGCTTTTGGTAAAATTTTAAAGGCAAAATATTGGGTTAAACATGGGTCAATATGGAACAATGACCGGCATGTAAAACATCAATTTATATTTTCTGTCATTTTCATGTTGTCGAATATTCAATCAGAAAAATTACAAGTGAAAAGCAAAAAAAAAAAAATGAAAATGCAACCATCAAACCCCAGTCAGTAATTTGTATCTAGAAAATTATATTAGTACTGAGGTTATAATATATATGTACAAAAACAAATATTGCACTTTTAATCGATTTATTACAATATCATTTTAAGAATAGTCAGAGTTTGCAGGTTTGAAGAAAACACACTGGTAAAATACAAATCACCATAGAATCCAAAATTAAAACATATATTCTTCAAAACATTTACTAAATTTTATCATCGGTACAAGGACATCATTCGTAAATATAAATCAACATGTAGACATCTTATACGTTCAGGTATTTCACATCCAATATTTTATGGTAATATTCTTTACAAAGCACAAAAATGTCGGCATTCACCTCAAAAGCTAACCAAACCTTTAAACAGACTTATTCGGAAGGGATATAGTTACGATACTGTTGTCAGATCATTAAGGATTGCATATTTTGGTATTAATATTGATTCACTCATAGGGTCTTTACATCGGAAATAAACACATTTATTCTAAAACCAGTTGTTGGCATGATACGGGTGATGTTCTTCTCGTATATTTTATGATGGTATGATTCTAAACCCCTAACGGGAGGGATTGTACCTGATTTTCATATGATGAAGACATATTCTTTCAATCAGTTTAATTGAGGTCTGGAGCTGGCATGTCAGTAACTGCTAGTAGTTCTTTGTTAATTTGTGTATCATTGTCATTTTGCTTAGTTACTTTTGTTATCTATTCTGAAATCGGACTCGGACTTCTTTTAAACTGAGTTTTACTGTGCGTATTGCTATGTGTTACTTTATTCTACATTGGCTAGAGGTATAGGGGGAGGGTTGAGATCTCACGAAACATGTTTAACCCCGCCGCATTTTTGCGCCTGTCCCAAGTCAGGAGCCTCTGGCCTTTGTTAGTCTTGTATGTTTTTTTAATTTTAGTTCCTTTATGTTTTGGAGTTTAATGTGACGTCCATTTTCACTGAACCAGTACACAATTTTATTTAGAGGCCAGCTGAGGACCACCTCCGGGTGTGGGATTTTCTCGCTGCGTTGAAGACCCAATGGTGGCCTTCGGCTGTTATCTGCTCTTTGGTCGGGTTGTTGTCTGTTTGACATATTCCCCATTTCCATTCTCAATTTTAGTATCCAAAAGATTTAACCGAAGTAAAAAATTCTTGTTCATGTACTTGTAAGTTACTATCACTACGAAGATAAAAATGGTCGCATAGAAATATTTTATGTATTGTCTGCTTATAATTCTTGTCATCGTTTGGTAGTAGGCTGTTTTTCTCCGTCAATGCTGCAACAGAATGAAAGAGTGTAATGACTACAAAATGTCTGCAACACTGATGTTCTGTGCGGAAAGTAGTTTCCAGAGTAATATAATTATAAACATTAACTTTCTAATGGAAAGTGTTATATGTTATTCATGACAAACATTGATTAACATACACAAAGGCACAGGAACAGTTCTTGTATTGCTGTTCTTCGTCTTAAGATCACATCGAGGACTTCAACACGGAGCAAAACCTTAATTATTGTTATTAAAAACGGGTTGTGTGTGCATATGTTGCTTTCCAATACGTCAATTTACAAAGTTGCTTACACATTTGAATAAATATGTTTTGTTTTGTTTTTGAGAAAATATAAATTAGGATTTCATCCTAGATAATTGCAAATAATTTAATGATATGTGAAAATGCTATTCTTTTCTTTTCCTTCTGATAACTTTATGAATAAAGAGATGATTCAGCAGCACAACTACACAATGAAAAACAACATACATAATTGAATTCACGGTCATCCCAAGATGGCGGATAAAAAAGTAGGTCAATATCTGTATTGTCTGTTAAAGTGTTTCTATATTTTTTTCTTTACAAAGCATACATTGGTATGATGTAAATTTATAAAAGATCCAAAAGGAAATCACAAATTACTACCGAGAAATATTATACGTATGAAACAGGAAATTCGATTTGAAAAAATCGCCAAGATGACCGTAAATCACAATCGAGATGACCGTGACAGTACCAGCGATTCATAACAAGGGTGACCGTAATGGGTTAAAAGATGACCGTAATTTGTAAAGGATGACCGTAATTTATAAAAGATGACCGTCAATTCTAAGAAATATCCGTTTTTGTCTTAATACCTTTTTTGTATCAAACAATTAATCATGTTGGTATAAAACGTATTTATAAGAGAGTGTTATCCTATTGGTTGAAGAAAATAAGACGTGCTTCAAAAACACAGTTCACCAAATGTATCTTTTTTACAGTTTTATAATTAACATTCAACAAGACATGCACATGAACAAGTGGTGAAGACATTCAACAAAAGCGCGATTAAATGACACCTTACAAGTAAAATGAACTAGAGGCTCTAAAGAGCCTGTGTCGCTCACCTTGGTCTATGTGCATATTAAACAAAGGACACAGATGGATTCATGACAAAATTGTGTTTTGGTGATGGTGATGTGTTTGTAGATCTTACTTTACTGAACATTCTTGCTGCTTACAATTATCTCCATCTATAATGAACTTGGCCCAGTAGTTACAGTGGAAAATATTTTGTAAAAATTTACAAAAATTTACAAAATTTATGAAAATTGTAAAAAATTGACTATAAAGGGCCATAACTCCTTAAGGGGTCAATTGACAATTTTGGTCATGTTGACTTATTTGTAGATCTTACTTTGCTGTACATTATTGCTGTTTACAGTTTATCTCTATCTATAATAATATTCAAGATAATAACCAAAAAGATTTGCTCTGAATGCTTTGGTTTCAGAGATATGAGCCAAAAACTGCATTTTACCCTATGTACTATTTTTTAGCCTTGTCGGCCATCTTGGTTCGCGGGCGGGGTCATCGGACACATTTTTTAAACTAGATACCCCAATGATGATTGTGGCCAAGTTTGGTTAAATTTGTGTTAGTAGTTTCAGAGGAGAAGATTTTTGTAAAAGTTTACGGACGACGGACGCCAAGTGATGAGAAAAGCTCACTTGGCCCAAAGGTGAGCTAAAAAATGGGGTGCACTCCAATTACAAGCCAAAAGATATTTTTATTTCTGGGATTCCTTTTAATGACATATAATAAATACATCTTATTAATAAAATTGAGAATGGAATGGGGAATATGTCAAAGAGACAACAACCCGACCAAAGAACAGACAACAGCCGAAGGCCACCAATGGGTCTCCCGCACCCGGAGGTGGTCCTCAGCTGGCCCCTAAATAAAATTGTGTACTAGTTCAGTGAAAATGGACGTCACACTAAACTCCAAAACATATAAATGAACTAAAATTAAAAAACATACAAGATTAATAAAGGACAGAGGCTCCTGACTTGGGACAGGCGCAAAAATGCGACGGGGTTAAACATGTTTTGTGAGATCTCAACCCTCCCCCTATACCTCTAGCCAATGTAGAATAAAGAAACACATAGCAATACGCACAGTAAAAAATCAGTTTAAAAGAAGTCCGAGTCCGATGTCAGAATAGGTAACAAAAGAAACTAAGCAAAATGACAATGATACATAAAAGAACAAAGGACTACTAGCAGTTACTGACATGCAAAAATGCCAATGCATGTACACCCATTGATATTATATCGTTTCAAATGCCATTGCAAATGTTCTTTATTTCAGATATTAAGTACATGTGTTATCATTATACCACCTGCAAATTCACATTATCGAATGTAAACAGCATTTTGATACCCACTATAGACAATCATGTTGGTCCACAAACATTTAGTTTTAGAAAGAAAGTTTTGGATGAAAACACTGGTCATTCTGCCTATCGGTCCGTACATTTCAGAGTTGAACTAACAAAACTTAAAGTGATGTTAGAAAGATTAAAAGCCAAATATATATTTAGAAGAACAAACTATATCATTCAAAAGATGTTCCTCAAATTACAAGCCAAATGATTTTTTTTATTTCTGGGATTCCTTTTATAATGACATACCACAACCATTGTCTCTGTTGATTGGTCTTCCATTTTGTCTAAGGCTTGCAATTAAAATAACAGAAAATGTTTTAAAAATACTACGACCAAACTAGTGAAGGTGGGCTCCAGCAAAATAGATCCTTAAAATAATCTTGTACGAATAGCGTATTACAAGGGGGAACCTTGTCAAATTGTGCAAACAGAATATTATTCATATATCAAGACAAATTTAGATTTTCATCTGCTTCCTGTGGAACCATACACATGGGCTCGATTACCGGATATTCATATGTTTAATTAATGTTTTTTTCTTCAACTTTTCGTCGTATCGCTGTCAATTTTAAGATTTTAACGTCGTTATCAATAAATATCTTATTGTTTACGAGCAATATGCAATTTACTATCATTGTCATGAACTCAAAATACGGCAAATAGTTAAAAAGAAATTGATTAAACATATTTATATCCACTAACCGAGACCCTATTGAGACAAACTCAACAAAAAGCTATGAATACAAATACGCATATTCTTAAAATTGACGGTCATCCTTTAAAAGTTATGGTCATCCTTGTTATATGTTACGGTCATCTTGAAAATATTTTAATGATGATTTACGGTCATCTTAGCGATTTTTTCAAATCAAATTTCCTGTTTCATACACATTTCTCGGTAGTAATTTGTGATTTCTTTGTGAATTTTTTATAAATTTACATCATACCAATGTATGCTTTGTAAAGAAAACAATATAGAAACACTTAAACAGACAATACAGATATTGAACTAATTGTTCATCCGCCATCTTGGGATGACCGTGAATCCAATTACGGTCATCAGCTTAATTTACCCCAGTGACTATAGCCAGGACATGTTGTAAACCCTTTCAACGGATCCCGCCAAAAAATGAGCCATCAAGACAAAATTCATGGACGATGAACATTAAAAAAAAACAACGTTATTCACTGCCCTGACTTGAGTCAAGTAAATTAACATGTGGCAATGTTCATCTATTGGTAATATGCAAATACTGTTTGATTTGAAAATATCTAAGGATGTCAAATTGTATGTGAATAATTATATTTAGTTAAAGTTCAGTTAAGTGAAACCTGGAAATATTTTCTTGTTAATCAACAGTATACTATTTGTCCGTTATCCTTTTTTGCTACCATTAACAGAAGCACCAAGATCAAAGCGTGAATTCAGTACAGTACGGCTAGTGGTTTATTATTGATGGTACGTGGTTCAACATTAAAAAAAAGTTGATGTATTGTTTTCAAATTTGTCAGCTCTTATCTTTATTTATGAAAATAAATTACTTATTGTGATAATAAGCGATGGAAATTACCTTAAACAGTATTTCTTTCAGTCATTATGTTATGTTACTTTGTACATATCATCGTATTAATTATTTGGCAACATCTGTACACTGAAACATTTGGTGATCAACGCATTAAAAATATCAAACAGGTGTTAACATAAAATTGACACAAGTAGATTTATCATTTTAGAAAGATGTAGACTAAGTTTATAGTTTTGAAATCAAATATAGTAAGTCTTCGCGCATTTTCTGTGAAGTATAATAATCTGAAAATCTACGTTATTTTGCGCAGGTCTGCAAATGTGAACCCGCTTGATGAATGTTGCCATGTAGCAGATCTGAAAATGCTTCCATTGTTAAATTTATAAATGCAAGGAGGTTTGAAAATAAATAAAAAGTGGCAAAACACACTAAATTTTCATTTCAACTAACAATTCTATGAAAGACAAATATTACGTACATTAAAGCAATATTATATATAAAAAGCCACCTTTCAAGGTGAGCGAATGATATTATTAGCATATTGTCAACATGTGTCATTTAACGCGCAGCTAGAATGATATTTGATGTGTTGAATAATTTATCTACATTTTAAGAAACAAGAGGCCGAATGTACCAATGGGACATTCAAAACTAAATAAACTGACGACCTCCATTGCAATAAAAGAACAGAGTTCCAATTCCCCACGCCAAGCACATATTTTATTTGTCCAGAGGCAATAACTAAAAGACTTTATAAATATATTACTTAGAGAAATGTGGCTTGAAAGCGCTTGCTATGCAATTTTCCGTATAATCAAAATTTCCAAGGGACCTCACTCTTTTAAAGATAATTGATCAGCATTGATTTCCAATTTTGTTTGAGACATTGCTAATATAAACCGTTGATATAAATTTCATGAAAATCTGACAAGAACTTTACATGTGAGGGCGCTTACAAGACCAGACGGACAGGCGCACTGACATACGGACGCCGGTATTCCAATGTCCCCCGCAACGCGTCGCGCGAAAAAAATGAATGACAACGAAAAGCCAAACAAGCCAAACAAAACACTACATATAAAACTAAAGATTGGAGGTGATTTCGGGTGTTCCGAAAGGGTAGGCAAATCCTTCTAAACTATTGGCAGCCATCATATTGCTCATGGTAAGTACATGGTAAGAAGTTAGAACAACTTAATTCGCCAATTGCCAAACTTTAATTTCGAACTATATCACCAAAATTAATTAAAGGCGATGCAGGATTTACGTCAATCAAAATATAGATCTCTGATTTCGTTATGCTCATGAAGAGTACACGATTAACAATAGATCATGCAGAGATGCAGTATCATTGAATAATCTGATTGCAATTTTATGTACAAGTGCAAAAGAGCTTTTCTATCAAAATATGAAGCGTAAATTCCTTGTTTTGAGTCATGAAAAATATAATTTTGTGAAGAACCATATTGATTCCCACAACAAATATTCAAACTTCTGCACTTTATATACCCTCTGCTCCGTCGTATTGCGTTTACATATCTCATTTAATAAGTTACTTGACTCGTGCATTTGTACACTATATGCGGACTTCGTTAACAGGGGTGTGTATACTTACAAATAAACTGTTTCAACCGAGTTTAATGAAGAACGATAGTTCATCGAAATCGACACTAAATACGTTGTTCGGTCACCATTGTGTATTGGTTGACTAATACGCTGCGTCGGTGTCTCAACTCATCAGCGACATTTTTTTGCGGTCTTAGATCTTCATATACCAGTATAGTCGTATGATCTGTAAATTTACCGATGATATGCTATTCCCGATAATAACATTTAAAGTGAATGTGGATTCGCAAGGCGGGTGGTGTAATCATGCGTAGTAGAAGACGCTTATATATACTCTGTCGACGCATCCGGTCTCGCTCTTTTTGGAGTTCATGCGATTCCCTCAGTTTTTGGTTTGTTACCTTGATTTGTCTCTTCTTAATCAATTTACTATTTGAATAGTTGTAAACTACTATCGCCTTAATCTGGCATTCTTATCATACCAAACTTTCATTTCAACTTGAGTTTTCTTTAGCAATGTGAGAGGCTTTTGCAATTTTATCTTTATCTTTAGATGTTCCTTCAAAAGTTTATATGGACCCCTATCAATATGACTAAGAATGAGCTTACAAATGGGCTTAACACGTAAAAATTATTGTACCTGTATGCTCCATAGCAGCAAACAGAAGCAAACAAATACCTTCACCCAAATGCTTTTGAAATCAAAACAGTTTGCCTTAATTATATTCTTCAGAGTCTGACGAAACTTGTTTTCAATAATAAAAATACCGAACAAGGTAAATTAAAAAAAGAAGAAAGTCCATAAAAACTGACAAAAACGAACATTAGACTACTAGTATATCAACAAACGAAACGAATGGAAAACAACTTCTAAAGCCAAATGAGATTTATAATTGTATATATATGCACTTGCCTTCAACTGCTATACCAGCTGATACATTACTTCGTGGAAAATTCTTCATAATAGGACGGAATTGACTTTGGAAAATCGAGTAACGGTAAAAACTTAAACAAACAACGCTTTTTAAATACTAAGTTACTAAGTGCTTTAATAAATTAAAATGTAAAAATAAGAAAATGTGGTATGATTGCCAATGAGACAACTCTCCACAAGAGACCAAATGACACAGAAATTAACAACTATATGTCACAGTACGGCCTTCAACGATGAGTAAAACCTATACCGCATAGTCAGCTATATAAAAGGCCCTGAAATGACAAATGTAAAACAATTCAAGCGAGAAGGTTAACTGCCTGATTAATGTACAAAATAATGAACGAAAAAACAAATATGATATATAGCAACAAACGATAACCACTGAATTACAGGCTCCTGACTTGGGACAGGCACATACAGAATGTGTCGGGGTTAAACTAGTTTAAAGGCGCGCCAACCCTCCTCATAACTTGGGACAGTGGTGTAACAATACAACATAAGAACAAACTATATAAATCAGTTGAAAAGGGCTTAACTCATCAGATTGATACAAAGCAGAAATACATCTAACAAAAACAGAGTGGACGTGGCAGGGTACTTATACATCCCCACAACAAAAAGACACTAAGTACAGATCTGAGAGTACTCGCAGTTACTGACAGCTAGTTCAACACCAATAACTACAAATAAAAAAAACATGCATCTAAGATTAAAATATCAATCAGTACACATCCAACATCCCATAGATTTAGGGTAAAGACGTCATTAACAGTCAGAGAAAAACATGACCTTGTGCAATACCAAGATACAGGTATCGACAGATTGTAGAGCCATGAATGTGCATATGTATATAAAAATAATATTTAGTTTGATTGTAATTTACTGGTAACAAAATCAATATTCAAAGATCTAAATTATAGTGTTGAATTGGTAACCTTTAAGAATAAGTTTACTTAAAGGATTAAATGGTTTATCAATGCTGGTATTGATGGTAGATGCGCTAAGGAATTTTCTGATGTGGTTTTCAAGTCCTCGTCCATTTGTGACGGCAGCTACAGTAATATGTAACATCATGATTTAGTTTTGGCCAAAAGGAATGACTTATAATTGTCTGGTCGTTTTTTACTCATAAATTAACAGGAATTGTTGCCTCGTGGTCTGGACTAAATTTTTCTTTTTCTGTAATCAGTTGGCACAACCTGCTGGTACATTATTCTCTATATAAAATAAGATGCGGTATGATTGGCAATAAGACAGCTATATATACAACAGACTCCAGGTGAATTTAACCTGATTTAAGCAACTATAGGTCATCGTGTGTCCTTCAACAATGAGCAAATCTATACCGTATAGTCAGCCATAAAAGGCCCCTTCATGACAAGATGTGTAACAATTCAAACGAAAAAAACCAACGACCTGATCCGTAATTCTTTACAACAGAGACATCAGAGGGTCTCCACTTTCTCGTCAGTATTCTTGACTTCCTATAAGCACAAACAGCTGATTACCAACTTCAACCTTCATTTATCTGAAGGTAAATCATTACCAAGCAAACAAAGTAATTATACCTTCTACTGTAAGAACAGGGTTATGCTTATTGTGACTTCTCCTGATATAATATAAATCATTACCAAGGCAAACTAAGTAATTATACCTTCGACTGTAAGAACAGGTCTTATGCTTATTGTAACGTCTCCTGATATAAAGTAAATCATTACCAAGCGAACAAAGTAATTATACCTTCTACTGTAAGAACAGGTCCTATGCTTATTGTAACGTCTCCTGATAAAAAGTAAATCATTACCAAGCGAACAAAGTAATTATACCTTCTTCTGTAAGAACAGGTCTTATGCTTATTGTAACGTCTCCTGATATAAAGTAAATCATTACCAAGCGAACAAAGTAATTATACCTTCTACTGTAAGAACAGGTCTTATGCTTACTGTAACTTCTCCTGTAACTTCTCCTGATACAATGTTCCATTTCAAATTAATATTATGAAGGGGAATATTATCCAAACTTACATCGACACCCTGAATCAATTTAACACTAATTCTCAGCAAATTGGGACCATATGCCAAAATTATACTTTGAAAATATATTTGTGTAAACAAACTTTTAATCATGCGTAAATGATTTATATATATATATAAGATTTGACAGATTCCAAAGCGGTTGATCTTAGCTCTTATTGTAAAAATAATATCGCTGGTCAAGACTATATGGGTCACTTTTTTCCACATAACAGATACGTTACCGTCATGTTTTATTACCTTAGCAAACGAACTTTCATACAAAGCGTCATTAATTAAATTATTTCCTTCAAAACTATTCTTGAGGTACCTAAGATTCTAAAAATAGTCATAAATCTTGATGAAATACCCTGAAAAGTTTATAATTTGTTCTTGAATCCATATCTTGACCAAATACAACTGTGAAGACAAAAAACATAACATAAAAATGCATTAAGATATTAATCCAAATATATTAAAATATCAATTATCATCAACTGCTCTTGTTAATTTTTTCAACTGTTTATATATCTCATCTTATTTCCAACTTGGAAGTGAACAGATCACGTATCTGTTGAGAAAACGACTTTGATATTGAAAACTCTGTTATATCGTCTCTGGAACTATTAACCATAAGTAAACTCTAAATATATAATATTTGAAAAAAAGAAGTGAGCGTAACGCATAAAACTTTAACGAAACCAATACAATATAAGATGTAACGTATCTGTTCAAGGCATTCAACAAATACGTTACCATATAGGAAACAAATACGTTACTCAATGTTTGCAACCTGAATTACAATACTTTAACATTATTTTTATCCTGTAGGTACCAAATTCAAATGTCTAATTCTTATCTACGTGTTAAAATATCTAATTTAATATATTAGCGCAAAATATATTAAAATATCCAGTTAAAAGCAGTACAATCGCCTAATTTGACGTTGTCCTTCATATATGTCTTCGAAAATTGCAGCTCATAACTTGTTGTATTGATGATATTATTCATTCAACATCAAATAAAAAAAAAATATTAAAGCAGATAGCTCATGTGTCTGAATTCCAAAATGGTACTTGTATTTCATCGTTAATCGAAACATAGTAACGGATTTTTTGGTACCGTATCTGTTTAACAAAATATTCTTAGTCTTTTATTTCAAATATTTTTCTAATAATATGTAAATTTTTTGTATGACAAACTACTTAAAATGACCGTCATAAATATGTACTGGCTGAATGGTGATGGATCGGAAAAGGCAACATTAGTACATGTTTTGCAAACTTTTTAAGTAGAACACTCAACAGATTTCCTGAGAATGAGTGAAAACAACTTCATCAATGGAAGACAATTAGACGCCTTTTAACATTCATGACCTCAGGCGCTATTGGAAGAGTAAGCAGACCCTACTCCACATGCGACACCCGTTATGTTGCTCGTGTAAGTACAAGCTAGCCCGATGATAAATCTAATTCGGTAGGTCACATTCCAGGAAAAGAGGACAGTGTTGTGGTTCCGACAATTGGAACATAATCGTCGTCATCTGTAAAACAGATATACGGTTTACCAACTAATGATGCCGTCTGTAAAATTTCCGAAGAGATAATTTCAACTTCACCGCATGGAACTCATGGTTAATGGCTTCCTTGTACGCAGCAACCCTCTCTCAAGGAAATCATGTCGGGTAAATCCATTTTCTGGAATGTCGTATCAAATGGGAGATATATAAGGAGACACAAAGCCTAAAGGCACAACGATTCATATCCATCCAAGCACAGGGAGTTACAACATTTTCCTTTTTAATAAGTTTTAAAGCGTCTCAATATTGACAACTCCAAGTCTAAACGTCACGGCCTTATTGCACCTTTTCTATTCCTCATTTGTATAGTCCAACTGGAGATGCATGTTATTACTGGTGACTTTAACATTGTCAACAACACTTCTCTGCGAAACGTATTAACCAACGGGTCGGAATACCCAGTTAGAAATTTTAAATACCAATGAATTCAGTCTAGGATTATGTCAAGCAACGTGACAAAGAAGAAGTTAATAATCTTTTTCGAATTGGTTGTGGCTGCGAGGTCGTTGAATTTAAAAAAAACTTTATGGGTCTATCACGCCAAGGATTTGTATAGTAAGATTACTATACAAATCCTTGATCACACTCATGATACATCAATCGTTAAATTCAAAGACCCAAATGTTGCAAAACACCTCAGGTAGTCAGGCTATATGATAGATACACTGTTGTCCTCGCAGACAAAGCCCCGAACAACATCTTTTATGTTTGAAAATATAAAATAGTTATGGTTTAATACAATGTCATGTTAACTTCGTATTCTTAAAATAAAACAATGCATATAGAGTCATTTTACTGTCATCAGAGACATATATATATATATGTCTCTGCTGTCATTTGGGGAAAGTTTGATAATCCAGAAATAATGAAATCAATATGTTACAGATGGTCAAGTGCATAAGAATAATAAAATGAACTATGATTTATAAATCACCCAAAGAAATTGAATTAAAAAAAATTCGCTTTAGACAACAAGAAATGTCCATCATTTTCTAAGTTTGGCCATGGTATGCACAGGAAACTCTATTTACATTAAAAGAGACGACTTTGTTAATCATGGTTTCTCTTTGAGATGATTAATATACAAACTGTATGCATCCGAAGCGCTTTTCTGTATTTAAAGCACTGCATACCTTTTTGGACAGGTTAAACTTTTAAAGTGTTATTTGTATCTTTACATGGGATTAAACTACTTTCGGTATTCAGATGAACAATTCTCGCGCGAATAATTACGTCCCCTGTTTGAACTCTCTATTCACACGAATCAGGAGCAGAAAAAAATCGAAATATTTATTTATTTTTGTGACAACATGATGCGGAATAGGAACACAAAATGAATCTAAATATGTTCTCAATACCCTTCTAAAAACTCAATCTTTGTATACAAGACAAACAAATACATCAAAGCACAAAAAACACCAAAACGGCGGGGGTAGTTGCAGACAGAAAATAATGAAAATAAACAAAAACATTGACACTTTTCTTTACTCGTCATACCTGGACAAATAACTTTGACTCATAATAATGGTGAGCTGAAGAAGTGGAATGTTGGTAGCATTGTGTCTTGCCTCTTTCATTATTGGTGTTGTGGTTACCATTCTAATCCAGACATTTGTCATCAGAAGACGACTTCTTGCCATTCCTTTAGAACCAATTCCCCACAAGCCACAGTTCTGTCAATATAAATTGCCAAAGGTGAGAAAAATGAGATAGAAAACAAAAAAGTTTCTAGGCCATGTAAGTCCTAAAATGATAGGCAGTGTCTGCGCGACCCCACATGCGGGGACGAGTAGCCAAATTGGCATTCGTAGGCTACGCGTACCCGCTTCTGGTTTTATAATTGGATCTTGAATAAAACATGAAATAAACGCGGAAATTTACATTTATTAATCACAGAGATGAGAATCGTCCCTGGTTAGTTTTTAAATATTTTTCCTTTAAATATTAGCTATAATTATTGATATAATGTAATCTATGTTAAAAAAAAATTAAATGACAATCAAATTAAAAAGCATAACAAACAAATGAGAAAAACAAAACAAAATAAAAACAGTTTAAGTTCTTAAATAAAAATATAAATAAAATAGATTATATACATATATACTATAGGATTAAACACATTTTTTTCTAGAGGTTATTGATGTGTAAACTGGGGCGATTAACTCACAAACTGAATAAAAGTCTGAAGGACTTTTATGTAAAGTTTGTGAGTAAGCGACCCAGTTTACACAATAATAACCTCTAGAAAAAATGTGTTTAATCCTTATAATTCTTAAGCCAAAGATTTGCAATTTTTAATTAACAATTTTTGTTCATAGGCTACTATTTACCATCAAATTCACAATTGGTATGTTGTAACTAAAGAGTGAGCCGCCATATTGACTTTCTGAAATCCATAAATGTTCGATTAATGCAATAGAATCTAAAATGAAAAAGCACCTGCCTCAAAAACTTCATGATATCTGAATTTGAATTGTACAAGTAACAAAATAATCTTCAGACAGAGTTTTCATTCGTATGAAGTCATGTTATGCCATGACATTAACCGGCAAGACGATTATTCATCATATTTTGCAGAATTTTATTTTATTTCAATTACATACGTTTTCCAAGCTTTCTTAATGCATTACTTCTTTGTGTCATGCGTTATAAAAAGGAATAACAGTTATGTATTTGTTTTTTTAATCTCAATTTGCTTAGAACCCCTAGATCCCATGCATTTATATCGGGCATGAATAGATCACAGTGAAGGTTATGAAAGTAGTTTCGGCAACATGGTTTATCGAAGTGTAAAACAAAGCAAAAATTTCTAACAGACCAATCCAATTCAAGTATTTGTAGATATGCAAATCATAGAAGAATTATATAGATATAACACCAATTCAAATTAATTTATTCATCATACATAACATTGTTCATTTCAACCTATATATGAACCAGGGCTTCCAAAATTATTTTTTAGCCAGCCGTTCATTTTATATATTATCCCGATTTTAATCCCTTAAGACTAAATAAACAAAAGGCAATTAATGAATTATGGTAATCAGTTGCTGAGTTGGCCATCCCAATGATTGATATTTAAAAAAAACGATATTAAACTTTCTTTGATTCAAATTCGAAGTTCTGACGTAAACTGATAAATCGGCAGTGCGTCATCCGAAGTGTGCAACATCAGCGTACTTATATCTGCCTTAGACTCTTTATTTGTGCAAAATAACGTTGTCAAAAACTTTACTTTCGTTTTTAAATCTGAAACTTGATGTTATCTTGACAATGGTAAAACATGAACCAGAGACGGATATGTAAATTCCGTGTACGTTTGCAAAGCATGAATGAGTGTAAGTAGCTCATTCTATGTTATTTCTTCAAGAAAATATTCGAAATAAACGTGAGATAAAGGTATCAATGACAATTTTAGCATTTTTTTTAAGAAATTAGGATGCATAATTAAATTTCACACCTGGGCACATGCACATGCGCACACGTGTACTAGTTCAAACAGAGACATGTCTCTGGTTCAAACAACGTGGTAATGACGATTTTTCATTTTCACCTCTTTAATTTTTTCATCAAATCTTATTTGTTAATGTATTTCTGATAATTTAAATCTTTTTGACTAAATTAATTAGATGCAAACCGGTGAAATGTAAGAAAATAACTTTGAATAGACCGTTCAATGTCCGGTTCAAAATAGTTTACCTGTCACCTGAACAGGTAAATTTCAGCTGTTCAACAACTAATTAGCCTTGATTAAAATGAGAAGGTATTAAAGTAGGGGTTGTTTTGATAGTACTTAATGATCATGTCACTTTTATGACCGGAAATGTGTGGCTGTTAAAGGCAAAAGGTTGGGTCAAAAAGATCGCGAATTATGTTAAAATGACCGTCTCTTAAGAAAGCCTTGAAATCTAAAAAGTAGATGACCCTTTCGTGCTTTGCCCAGCCGGACTTTTACCGGACATTATACAAATGTCCGGAATATATGACAGTTTTGGAAGCCTTGATATGAACATCTGAAATATTTCATTATATTTCTGGTGCAACAGTAGAAGTAGTAAAAGATGAATCCAGAGTTCTGACTGGATATATAATTGTCAAATTTTAAATCTATTTTTACACATATGGAATTTGATCTTATTACTTGCTTCTTTAATTTATGTATACACTAAAGCTTTATTTTTAGTCATTTTAGATATTTTAAAATTTTGGTTTCTGTTTTGCATTTTTCTAGAAAATTATTTTCACACTCAAGTTTTTACATATCTTTTTATACGACCGGTCGTTTATTGGTATGACGTTGGCGTTGTCGTCGTCTGAAGACACATTGGTTTTCGCACAATCACTTTAGTTTAAGTGAATGGATCTCTATGAAATTTTACCATAAGGTTCAATACCACAAAAGGAAGGTTGGGATTGATTTTGGGGGTTATCGTACCAACAGTTAAGGAATTAGGGGCCAAAAAGGGGCCAAAAATAAGCATTTTTCTAGTTTCCAGACAATAACTTGTGGAACAGTGTATGGATCTCTCTGAAATTATACCACAAGTTTCCATACCACAAAGGGATGGTTAGGATTGGCTTTGGGGGGTTATGGCTCAAACCGTTTAGGAATTAGGGGCAAAAAAGTGGGAAAAACAAGGGTGCCCTGGTTAATGGACAAATACATTAGTACAAAACATAATTTAAAGCAGTGTAAGGGAGGTAATTCAAATACATCATTTGAATTACCTCCCTTACACTGCTTTTAAATTATGTATAAAGTAATGGTTAATGAACAATTAAGACAATTTAAAAGCAGTGTAAGGGAGGTAATCCAAATACAATGTTTTGATTACCTCCCTTACACTGCTTTTAAATTATGTTTGAAGAAATGCATATTTATAAAGGAAGACCAGTAAAAATATCTGCAAATGTTGCATCTTTTTTTTTCAAAAAAATCCATATGAAAGATTTGACACCATATTTTGAATTCTATTATAAAATAGATTAAATTAGCACTATGGTAAATTTAAATGGGTAATTATGGTTGCAAACTCCATTGGAAATTTGAATTGAAATTATGACCATATCTTGAGGGAAAGAATTTTTAAATCTTAGGCCTCACACATGAAATTACCACACTGTGCACTTTAAAGGAGCCTTTCAGCAACTGAGGTCTCTGTAGGAGGCCTCTTGACCTCTTTTTACCTGCATTGTTAAAGGCAAAAGCAGGTCTAGTAGCCACTTGAAGTTTTCTTCATGTTCTTGGCTTTTATGAAAGGGAATGATTATTACACCGGATGTGACCTTGAGAGGTCATACCAGTGTTATGTTGCCGCAGATATTTCCTTGCCGTTTGACTGATAACCGCGAAGGTATTTTGTATAATTAGGCGGATATTATCGCTTGTTATATATTAATTTCATCAATAAATATTCATGAAATAATTTTTACAAACATAGATAAATGATATGAAAATGTTTTGTCCTGAGAAAGATATATACATGTATCAATAACAGATCATGAATACCGAAAATTTGTGTTAAAGCATGCGGAAGAATATCAAAAATTAGAGTTTATTAAAAATTCTAGAATGAAGATAGATTTTAAATTTAGATCTCCACAGGGATTTTGTTATGTAAACAAACACAAATTGTGTGTATTGTCCAAGGTCAAGGTACTTTTAGCTAACATTATTTTAATTTTGCTTTTCACACAAGTTCAATTGATACATGCTTCTACAACCTGACATTTGACCATTCTGGAACGGTTAAGATATTACATTGGCTAGTTTGGAATAAGAAAAGCAGATTTACCATTCTAGAGTGTCTTACATTAAATTGATCTTTTTTCAATTGAATCCTTAGATGGAAAAGTAACAGTATTTTTTTATCGTATATTGGTATCACGTTGTCGTCGTCAGCGTCTTCCAAAGACAGATGGTTTCCGGATAATAACTTTAGTATAAGTAAATAGAAATCAATAAAATTTTAACACAAGGTTTATAACTACTAAAGGAAGGATGGGATTGGTTTTGGGGGTTATGGTCCCAACTGTTTAGGAATTAAGGGCCAAAAAAGGGGCCCAAATAAGCATTTTTGTAGTTTCCAGACAATAACTTGTGTTAAAGTATATGAATCTCTCTGAAATTATACCACAAGTTTCCATACTACAAAGGGATTGTTAGGATTGACTTTGGGGGGTTATGGCTCAAACCATTTAGGAATAAGGGGCAAAAAAGGGGAAAAACAAGTGTTTACTGGTTACAGGACAATTGAGACAATTTAAAAGCAGTGTAAGGGAGGTAATCCAAATCAAAATCAAAATCAAAATCAATTTAAATAACAATGTTTGATTACCTCCCTTACACTGGTTAAAAATTATGTATTAAGAAATGATGATTGTCTGAGATACTGACCATAACTTGGGGGAAAGAATTATTTTTTGGAATAAGGGAAAGGGGGGGAGGTAAAAAAAATTTGAGGGGGACAATTTCTCATTTCAGATTTCAGAAATTAAAAGAAAATTTCTTCAAATATTTTTTTTTTGGGGGGTTAATATTCAACAGCATAGTATATTGCACAAACGCAAAAAAACGGGGTAAAATTTTTTTTTGGGGGGGGGGGGGGGTGGGGGGTCAATTCACATAGTGTATTGCACAAAAGCAAAAAAATATATATAAATTCAAATCGTATAACCAATTTGAAGTTCTTTGACTACAGTTATTCTGTGTCAGAAACCTATTATGTGTCAAAAATTTTATTACAATCCAAATTCAGACCTGTATCAAGCGTGAATATTGTGTCCATTTTGGCCCCTACTTTTCAGAGTTGGACATCTGCGGTCGTATCCAGCTGCGCTCGGCGAAGCAATTTATTTTAGCTTCAAATGGTCTTGTAATTTTATATTGGTCTGGAGCTTGATAATGTTGAATTGTAGTGAGTAAGCAATTTTTACATCTGCTGTGTAGCCACTTCCTGTTTGCTGATGGTTTGAAATTTCACAAAACTCATTACACAAGGAAAATTTACATTCAATTATTTTCATTCCTTTACATTATATCAATGTAAGTACTTTTTTCATGTCCAGTTGAACATAGTTTTGGAAATTCATCATCATTTATGCTTCAATACACAGGTTACCTCAATCATTGGCATGCAGTGATGAAGGTGCAGACCAAGTATTGGTCTTCATGGTCTTGTTCCTGTGAGTAGTAGCAGTCCAAATTTGTCCTTTCCCATTTGGGCGTGCCACTCTACAAAGTTTACCTATATAGCATGTTTAGCTAGGCCCAAATTGTTTTAAAAATCTGCTAATCCTAGTCACTTAAGATTGGAGTCACATGCCATATGTCATGTTAGAACTCACAACCTCAGTGTTGACAGGCTAGTAGTGTTAATACATAATAATCATGATAATGAAGAGGGAGTTTTATGCTAAGCACCTTATGTATACTGTATGCAAGTACATATTCTTAAGAACTCATAGAATTTATTCTTTCACAGGAATTGTTGGCAGTAATACGTGACCAGGACCAGAAAGGATTGAAAGAATCATGTATAGCATTAAATTTGGTCATACAGTTTTTATTCAAAGAGCTACGAGATACAAATCGTGTTCGAAGGTATGGTTACCTATATTGAAGCTATTTATAATTGCTGCATAGTTCTCTTGCTTTTAAAAGTCAAGTTTGACAAAGGAGAAGGTACATTTTGGGCTTATTTGGACCTGTAAAATCTCTCAAAATAGAACATTGAGCACTATTAAAGTCAGATTTTTTAGGCATTAGAAGAAAAGCTTTCACAAAATGTGAAAACTAGTCAAACCATGAAGACATAATTTGACTGGAAGGTTATATTTTTGTGCAAACATATGCAATTTAAGAGCATTTTTGCTAAATTGAAAGAATCATAGACAACAAGCATGAAAATCACAGCCCAAATAATTTGTTTCAGTATATAAACACAAAATACTCTCACTGTTAATATATTTTATTTACCTATGGTTATGCTCTGACACTATTCCAAACATGTACAAGTTATACATGTTATACAGTCACAATTATGTATTACATCAACATTTTACTGATTTAAAAAAAAACAAAATATAGTCACTTTTTGGCCTTTAACCCATGAAAAATATATTATTAAATTTATTGTTTTATTAATACACAAAGATTCAACTTTCATGAATTTTGATTCTGAACATAAGAGATAGTTTGAAATCTATTTGATTTCATTTAAGTGCCATTTTGTTCCTAAATTATACCATCTCATTCTGTTTTCTGTAACACTTGGGAACCATGCATAATTATCTGTAGTTATTGAACTAGGCTCAATGGCTTATTCTGTGAGATAGTCAAGCCCAGCTACTCAGACGTGTAATTTAGGCTAGTACTCATTTCTGGATGCCTTTTTGTTTTTATGTGTCATTAGGTTGATGTCTCATTGAAAGATACTTCACTTCTCTTTTTATTCACATAATTTTGTAGACATACTTTATATAACAAGAAATTCAAACTATAAGGCCAAATAAAAATATAGTTGTTTTTTATGTCTCCCTCCCTACCCTTAATTTTTATGCCTTCCCTAATACACTTTATTGAATTTTTTAGTTATGTATTATTCAAGTTCAGGGCATTTCCCTTAAAATTTATACAGCCTATATGTTAATATTTTTTGTAATAGAATTATTTTACCTTCCTTGCTACTTTTCCGTTTTATTTGCCAGGAGGTAGTAAACTAATATATATATTTTTGTGGCCTTATTATTGGTACATGTATTATTATTTTGATTGCTATATTTGTATACAAGATTTATATCCATAACCTGAATATCTGTTTTATTTTCAAACAGATGGGTAACAAAGAAAATGAACATAGAATTCAACGATATGCTTCAGAGTACAACAGGAAAATTAATAGAAAAAATAACAGTAAGTATGAAGATAGTACATTGGTTTAAATACAAATAATTTGTCTTTTGCCAGACATATGTATTTAATGATATCATTTACCACCCTTAAGAAATGAGGTACATTTATAGATAGTGAAAGTTTTTATGCCCCGCTGTAGCGGAGGGGGCATTAAGTTTTACCCTTGTCCGTCTGTACGTACGTCCCAAAATTGGTTTCCGTTCTCTAACTTTAGTTTGCCTCACTTATACACAAAGTTTATTACCACAAAACACAGATCAAGTTTGAATTTTGGTGGCGTCACTTTTACCGTTCTAGAGTTATGCCCCTTTACAAATGGAAAAATTGCTGATTTTTTTATTTCCGTTCTCTAACTTAAGTTTGCCACAACCAAATATTATGAAACTTATACACAATGCTTATTACCACAAAACACAGATCAAGTTTGAATTTTGGTGGCGTCACTTTTACCGTTCTAGAGTTATGCCCCTTTACAAATGGAAAAATTGCTGAATTTATCGTTTCCGTTCTCTAACTTAAGTTTGCCTCTACCAAATGTTATGAAATTTATACACAGTGCTTATTACCACAAAATACATATCAAGTTTGAATTTTGGTGGCGTCACTTATACCGTTCTTGAGTTATGCCCCTTTACAAATGGAAAAATTGCTGATTTTTTTATTTCCGTTCTCTAACTTAAGTTTGCCACAACCAAATATTATGAAACTTATACACAATGCTTATTACCACAAAACACAGATCAAGTTTGAATTTTGGTGGCGTCACTTTTATTGTTCTAGAGTTATGCCCCTTTACAAATGGAAAAATTGCTGAATTTTTTATTTCCGTTCTCTAACTTTAGTTTGCCACAACCAAATATTATGAAACTTATACACAATGCTTATTACCACAAAACACAGATCAAGTTTGAATTTTGGTGGCGTCACTTTTACTGTTCTAGAGTTATGCCCCTTTATAAATGGAAAAATTGCAAAAATTTTATTTTCTTCTAAATATTAAGTAATTTTTAAATTGGAGTTATCTTCCTTTGTCCATGATTATAGTTGAATCAACTACAATTAATGCTTTATACAATGAAATGTTTAATTTTGACTTCCACTGATAAAACACAGATCAAGTTGAATTTGGGTAGTTTCACTTTAACCATTATTGAGTTATGCCCCTTTATAAATCGAAAGATTGCAAAATTTTTAGTTTTCATTCTGTTACTTAAGTTTGCCCTAACCAAACATTATGAAACCTATACACAATATTCATTACCACAAAACTAAGATCAAGTACAAATTTTTTGTTTCTGTTTCCTAACTTTAGTTTGCCTCAACCAAATGTTATGAAACTTATACACAATGCTTATTACTACATAATACAGATTGAGTACCAAATTTGGTGGCAACACTTTTACCATTCTTGAGTTATGTCCCTTTATAAACACAAAAATTGCTGAATTTTTCCTTTCCGTTCTCTACTTAAGTTAGCCTCAACCAAATGTTATGAGACTTACACACAATGCTTATTGCCACAAAACTCAGATCAAGTTCAAATTGGGAAGCGTCACTTTTACTGTTCTTGAGTTATGTCCCTTTATAACTATATGATATGCAAGCGGGGGCATCATCTGTGTCCACATGTGGACACTATCCACATTTATTTCTATCTTATTTTTTCTCTGATACATATTGTATAAATTTGTGGGATTAAAAAACCCAGAAATAAACACTGAACAGCTGAAAAAAAGGAAAAGAGCAAAAAATGCTCCTTGATCATATAAATTCAATGGAAATTTGCATTGTAAGGCTATCTGATGCTGACAAATGCAGTAAAAAAAATTTTATGAAATATATTTATATCAGTGATGTTAACCATGCATAGAGGGACATAAATTTACCCGCTGTCTTTCTGTCCTATTCTCTTCAGTGCTGAGCTCATGCCTACATTACTTTTAGATATTTATGAAATTCCTATTGAAGGTTCATATTAGCAAACTGCAAATTGTAAGTGCTCTCACAACCATATTTTTTGTTGAATTTTTTAAAAAATTTTAAAGAACAAACTTTTGGAATTATTTCCCTGGTAAATCAAAGTTTATCAGGCAGGCGCCAGTGTAATTCTGTTCTTTTTTTATCACCTAGAAATAATAAGCATCATATTAAAGATGGTCAGTTTTCTGTAGTGGAAAAGAAACTTAAGGAATGCTCATTTCAGTATAATGTTTTATTGAACTTTAGATATGACATCTAAATGCATTGTGAAAAATGACTGATCTACTATATCATGTATATAGTCTAGAAAGTCAAGAGAAACTGAAGAAGGCTAGTGGCCGCTACATCTTATACATGTTTTATTTACATCAATATAAATAAGACGTGGTATGAGTGCCAATGAGACAACTCTCCATCCAAGTCACAATGTGTAAAAAGTAAACAATTATAGGTCAAAGTACAGCCTTCAACACAGAGCCATGGCTCACACCGAACAGCAAGAATGAACTATAATAATATTACTTCTGCTAAGCCTAACAAAAGCGTAACCAAATAATATCATTAGGATTAACTATACTCCTAAACCCTTAATGTTATATTGCATGTTTAGATCATTGAACCAGTTAGCAAATTCATAAAGTTTATTACACATTTTTATACGACCGCAAACAAATTTTTGTGGTCGTATATTGGTATGACCTTGGCGTCGTTGTCGTCGTCGTCTCGCGTCGTCCGGCGTCGTCCGAAGACACATTGGTTTTCGCACTCTAACTTTAGTTTAAGTGAATAGATCTCTATCAAATTTTACCACAAGGTTCAATACCACAAAAGGAAGGTTGGGATTGATTTTGGGGGTTATGGTACCAACAGTAAAGGAATTAGGGGCCAAAAAGGGGCCAAAAATAAGCATTTTTGTAACTTCCAGACATAACTTGTGTGTTAGTGTATGGATCTCTCTGACATTGTACCACAAGGTTCCATATCACAAAAGGAATGCTGGATATTGATTTTTGGGGTAATTGCCTCAAAATTGTAGGAATTAGGGGCCAAAAAGGGGCAAAAAACAAGCATTTTTCTAGTTTCATGACAATAACTTGTGTGTAAGTGTATGGATCTTTCTGAAATTGTACTACAAGGTTCCATATCACAAAGGGAAAGCTGGAATTGAGTTTGGGGGTAATTGCCGAAAGGTTAAGGAATTGGGGGCCAAAAAGGGGCCAAAAATAAGCATTTTTCTAGTTTCCAGACAATAACTTGTGTTCAAGTGTATGGATCTCTCTGAAATTGTACTGCAAGGTACCATACCACAAAGGGAAGGCTGGGATTGATGATGGGGGTAATTGCCTCAATATTTTAGGAATTAGGGGCCAAAAAGGGGCAAAAAACAAGCATTTTTCTAGTTTCAGGACAATAACTTGTGTGTAAGTGTATGGATCTTTCTGAAATTGTACTACAAGGTTCCATATCACAAAGGGAAAGCTGGGTTTGAGTTTGGGGGTAATTACCATAAATGTTTAGGAATTTGGGGCCAAAAAGGGGCCAAAAAACACATTTTTCTAGTTTTCAGACAATAACTTGTGTTCAAGTGTATGGATCTCTCTGAAATTGTACTGCAAGGTACCATACCACAAAGGGAAGGCTGGGATTGAGTTTTGGGGTGATGAATCATAAGGGGGTTCAAAAAATTGGGGGGGGGGGGGTTTGTTTCCTTTTTTTTTTCTTTTAAAATTTTCCATTTTAAGTTGGTTATTTCTGATTTATATTTAAAAGCAAATAATAATGATATGGTAGGAGATACACACCAAACAGGATGTGTAAATTATTATATAATAAGTTTTGTGCAATAGCAAGAAATTTTCAATTGCACAGTATTGCACAATAACTAAGAAATCTTCAATTGCACAGTATTGCACAATAGCAAGAAATATCCAATAGCACAATATTGCGCAATAGCAAGAAATTGTCAATTGTACAGTATTGCGCAATAGCAAGAAATTTTCAATTGCACAGTATTGCACAATAACTAAGAAATCTTCAATTGCACAGTATTGCGCAATAGCAAGAAATTGTCAATTGTACAGTATTGCGCAATAGCAAGAAATATTTAATTGCACAGTATTGTGCAAAAGAAGATACTTCGTATAAATTGCTTATTTCTTGACCAATTTCAATGGGGTTTTATTCTTGAATTCTTGGGGTTCTTTAATATGCTGAATCTAACCGTGTATTTAGTTTTTGGATTTTGTGCCCTGTTTTTAAATTGGTCCACATTGAGGTCCAAAGGGTCCAAAATTAAACTTTGTTTGATTTCATCAAAAATTAATTATAGGGGTTCTTTGATATGCTGAATCTAACCGTGTATTTAGATTCTTAATTTTTGGTTCCGTTTTCAAATTGGTCTACATTAAGGTCCAAAGGATCCAAAATTAAACTTAGTTTGATTTTAACAAAAATTGAATTCTTAGGGTTCTTTGATATGCTGAATCTAAACATGTATTTAGATTTTTGATTATAGACCCATCGGGGTCCAAAATTAAACTTTGTTTGATTTCAACAAAAATTGAATATATGGGGTTCTTTGATATGATGAATCTAACCATGTATTTAGATTTTTGATTTTTGGGCCCCGTTATCAACTTTGTCTACATTGAGGTCAAAAGGGTCCAAAATTAAACTTTGTTTGATTTCATCAAAAATTGAATTCTTGGGGTTCTTTGATATGCTGAATCTAACCATGTATTTAGATTTTGGATATTGGACCATAATAGGTGAATGTCCAATTTAAAATTTTTAAGTTCTTAGACCACATTCATTCTGTGTCAGAAACCTATGCTGTGTCAAATATTTAATCACAATCCAAATGCAAAGCTGTATCAAGCTTGAATGTTGTGTCCATACTTGCCCCAACTGTTCAGGGTTCGACTTTTGCGGTCGTATCAAGCTGCGCCCTGCGGAGCATTTTATTTTAAGACAAATTACCTTTATGTTTGATACTATGAATTTTATGTTTTTTTAATCAATGATTTTTTTGTCTATTTAAGTTAAGAGATTTCAATTTAGGACCAACATTTCCTGTTATAAATTGTGTTACTGTAGACACAGTAAAACTCTCAGAGGATGAATCACTAGAGGTATGTAACTCAATTATTGAAATGCAATATTTGATGATATCAGCAGATTAGTCTGAAATACAAACGTAATAGGAGACTTGTAGGTTATTGGTTGTTGAAGGTTGCTTAGTGCACCAGTAAGAAATATTACAAATTAACATGCATATTCAGGACTATTACATTTATATGAATATACCTACCATACTGGGTCTGATTTTGAACATCTGACATGGTCACAGTGTTCAGAAAGACCACCAGCATAACTATTTCTTTTCTTTTTTCCCAGATATACAGTTACTTTTTTATGCCCCACCTACGATAGGTTTAGGGGCATTATGTTTTCTGGTCTGTGCGTCCGTCCGTCCGTCTGTCCTGCTTCAGGTTAAAGTTTTTGGTCAAGGTAGTTTTTGATGAAGTTGGAAGTCCAATCAACTTGAAATTTAGTACACATATTCCCTATGATATGATCTTTCTAATTTTAATGCCAAATTAGAGTTTTGACCCCAATTTTACAGTCCACTAAACATAGAAAATGATAGTGCGAGTGGGGCATCCGTGTACTATGGACACATTCTTGTTTAGAAACAAATATGTTGCTGCACTGTTGTAAATATCAGTAAATGCATCATAATTTTCAATTGAAATTAGAAACAATGAATGCTTTTTTGATATTTCTTTCCACCTGGGTCATATTTGTGTTTTTATTATACTTAAACATTTTAATATAAGGTTTTATCAATTGCAGGAATTAGACATTATGGCAGATCTTGATTATACTGGTGGATTTCAACTCGCCATAGAAATAGATCTAGTTTTTAAAAAGTGGGCATATTTATCTGTTACGGTTACAAAATTGAAGGGCATTGGCAGGTTACAGTTTACACGTAATCCTTACACACACTGGTCTTTTACATTTTATGAGGTATGTTTATAGCAATTCATATTCAGTTATTACTGGCATTGATTTGGAGTGTTTATACTTGCTAATTATGCAAGATCACAATGAAAATTCCAACATTTTCTTTCTTGAAATTTTTTGAAAGGTAATTTCAAGATATATGAACCTTATATAACATCTTCAACATTTAGTTAATATATAAGGTATAATATTTTAAATACAATTACACTTGTTTGTTTTCATAGCTGTTTGTTTAATGATGTCAGTATTCTATGATATTTGACATCTCCATTATTAAGTAAATATATAAGGTATAATATTTGAAATATAATGATGTCAGTTTTCAAGGAAATATTTTGGGAGCCCCTGTGCAAAGAGATGCAGAATTTTTACACAACATATGGCCAATGAAACATGAACCATGGCCTTATTGATACCACAGTTATCTATGTACCAAAGGAGATAACCCTCTTATGATGGAAATGGCAATTAATTTTTCAGAAATGAGGTTCAGAAAATTTTATTTTCTTATAAGTTAACAATGGAGCTATACGCAAGACAGACTATTTAAAAAAGATATTGCATTCAATATGTTTCCTAAAAGTTTAGATATAAAATGATAATAAAATTACACTCATAAACTCATATTTGCAAGTTTGACTTTTACATTTGAAATCCAAACCTTGTTGTAAATCTGCAACAGAAAGATGAAAATGATGGATTCTACCTTTGTGTGTTGTATAATTTTCAGTAATTTTGTTTGTGCTTCATGTTATCAATAGAATTTCTTGACTTTTTGTAAAGAATCCAGTTGTAGAATTTGAGGTGGAATCCAAATTTGGAGGCCGTCCTGTACCACAAGTTACCTCTCTGATCATTAGTCAGGTTTGTTTCTTGTCAGTTCATTTTAGCCATAATTTCTATATAAATTATATGGATTCAAATTGTCCAAAACAAAACTACAATGAAAAATGGAACAACACTAAACATTTTGTTATTGTCTTGGTTGATATCAGAAGACATCCTAATAGGAAATTTCTAGGATGTGGCAATTATATAGGTTTTGATTTAGATAATTGATTTCAGCTGAAAAATATTGAAATTGAAAATCAAAGATCTGAAAAATAATAAATAATCCTGTTTCAAGATTTTGACAAATTCCTTTGCTAATATTGCCTGAATTTAATGAACAAGACCTAGACTTACAATTATTTGATTTGTTTACAGATAAAGAGAATTCTTAGAAAAAGACACACACTGCCTCATTACAAGATGAGATATAAGCCATTTTTTATCCCTCCTGACGAATCCTATAATCCAAAAGACATTTCTTTAAAAGGAAATCTAATAGGTGAAGGCCAGCTGGAGGTGAAGGTCATTAATTGCTCCGGTTTGTTAGTAGAGCATGCTGAGAGATATCTATTTTGTACTCTGAGTGTTGGTAAGTAGCTTATGTTTGATCTTATATGAAAGAATGGTAGCTGTAAATATCCTCTATCAACAACTATTGTTGATGCAGGGATCAATAAGGTATATTTAAAAAAAATAACTCCTCCTGAAACTTCTTTGTGAAATACTTATGTTAACCACTTACAGTGTAGACAGAGATTTATTGTCTCTTTAAAAAAAGAGGTATAATTATAATTTTAACAAATATTTTTTTATTTGTACAAGTATTTTAATTTTAAGTACTATAAGATATTTTTTTAATGAATTTATCATGTTTATGTATATCAATAAAGTTTTTTTTCAATTCATTTTAATGTAACTATCATTGCATTACATACATTGTAATGTCAAAGGTTAATTGGTTTAATAATGTGTGCTTACCACAGCCCTATAAAAAAATCATGGGGAGAATTGAAAATACACTATATAAACTGCAACATAAAAATGCGGTATACCTATTTCAGACAAATTACGATGGCTTGAGTATGAAGAGTTAAGAAAGAAAGTATGGGTAGTGTACGAAGTGAAGATAATAAAAGGAACAGCACAATCCATAGGACTTACTTTTAAAGATGATTTCATGTTGGAGAAGTATGAAGATGTGGTTGTCGTTGACAACGTAACTCCTAATTCCCCTGCTTCAGCCACTGATATTAGGAAGGTAGTGTACAATTGATTATTCAGAAAATTCATGTATTGGCAAATTACACACAACTTTTTAGAAGTCATACAAAATTAATTTACAAAAAAAATTGGGGTGCTTTTATGAGGTTGGAATGCTGTTGATCTTCAAGCGTCAAATGTCCGTTTTTTCGCTACCGTTACCATCAAATGAACCTTAATAATTTATCGTCATTCGTAAAATCTCATTTTGTAGCTACCGTTAGCATCAAATGGAGTAAAATATTTATCGTTAACGTTATTTTAACAAATATTTTACCGTCATTCGTCATGTGGGGTACCCCATTCCTACCCTCTTTTAGAACACTGAATGCTGATTGTAGATTATGTTACTTTTAAGCTTTGAACAGAAAGGAAATATTTTGAATGAAGTACTTAACATATCTAGATTTTATTATATATGGATTTTTGAGAGATAGTTTTTTAAAGGCAGTGCTTTAATGCCTTTCTAGTTGCCGTGTTAATATTTCTTTCCGCGATGTCCAACTTATCTACGTGGGGGGTCATTTAGCTCCAAGTAGATCCGGAAAATGTTGATTCTCTCCTCTTCTTATTGTGGTATAAAATGTTTTTTGTCTCATTTCATTTACATTGGGAAATAGAGAAACGATCATTGTGTTTTGTTAGTTTTAAAAACTTTTGATATATTTGTATTTTACATTATAAGCAGTCAACCGATTGACAAACTAGAATTATTTGAATTCCGTGTGGAAAGAGCTCGGGTTAATTTCGAGTGTTTTCTGCAATCTAGATGTTTATAAATCATTTCAGTCGTTGATATAATAATTAAAGGTCGACTGAACATGAATTATATTATACAATTTAAAGCGCATTTCTGTTTATGCACGCGAACCCGTCTAACGTTATTGTTATTTCGCAGTTATATAAAGTAGCAAATTATCGTTCCTGAATAGGTGGCGCCGTTGTAGCCGATCCTGTACTTCAACTTCCGGTTTCTGCACTGTGCAACTATTACAGTTGCATTTTTAATTAACGATGCCAAGTACTTGTTGTTGTGTACCTGGATGTCATTTAAGAGGAGGACATGCATTTCCAAATGACTTAAAAAGAAGGAAAAGTTGGATCAACGCCATGGCCCATACGCAGATTGGACGAGAACACGATGAAATCGTGGAGTCCATCTCAATCAGCTGTTGTTTGCAAGGCACATTTTACTGAAAAAGACTACGTGCAGGAAACTATTCATGGTAAAACTCTATTTTCTTTTTAAAATATATAGTTATATATGTAATCGCCATGCGAATAAACCAAAGTCAGTTTACAACCGCAATTATCGTTGTAGAATAAAAGGGGGTGGTTAATTCAAGACGTCATAATTTTTTGGATTACGATTCAATGTGATCTGTTTGAGATTTTTTGGTGCTTGCTACAATTATAATGATTTCTTACAAGAGGTATATCATACTGAGAATTATTTTAGCAGTAATTATGCTTATGTAGTAATGACAGGAATGCATAAGCTATGCCTCATAGACTTTCTTGAAAAATATCAATGACAATGTTAACAGGAACAAAACAATGACATGCTCTCATCTATATTATAGTTATTTAGGTACAAACAATGTATGTTTGTTGCATACGTCTCTCATTGTTTGTCCTTTGGATTTACATAACATACATTTTGATGTACATTGAATCAGGCTAACATAGTTTTATCCAGATTGTAATGAATAAATCTAGTTAATATTTTGCCAGGTTACGAGTACAAAGGAATTATAGTTATCTCGTACCATTGTAACTCGTACCAATGTCAACTCGTACCACTTAACAAAAACTCGTACCACTGCTAACTCGTACCATTGTAAACTCGTACCCACTTATTTAAATGCATTCAAATGGTGTTTAATGATGAATATATACTTTAATTTCACTCAATACCTCTTAAGTCTGTAAAATGTATATAATTTGAAATTACAATAACCAATTTGTAGCTAATTTTCCTTGTCTAATTGAAAAGAGAAAACCGTGGCAGATTGGCTTTGTTGTCTCCCTTGAATAGACTCTTTTTTAAACTTTTACTGACAACTATTTGATTTCATTTTTAATCATTCCAAATCAGTAACATTGAATAGATTTGGGTATTTTTCTATTGTTTCTAAAAGGAATTTTATTTAATGAAAGAATTTATTGATTGTGTTTAAAAGGTTTAAAATTGTTTATGACCAACAGTTAGACAGTATGAAATTTATTTTTATACAATATTCAGCACATTTCAGCAGAATATGACCATGCTTATATGATCATACAAGTTGATTAGTTAAAGATAAAAAAAACCAAGTTGATTAGTTAATAATCAACCAATAATCACACAATCAAAGGAATTTAATATATTTATTAGCATGGTAATTAAGAAATTACATTTGTATTTTTGTCTAAGATTTCATTAAAATCTGGTATAAATTTCAAAGATATTTTAATTTTTTGTATAAAGCTTAAAAAAAAAAAATCATAAAACATTCGTATTTTTGTCTAAGTTTTCATTAAAATCTAGTATAAAATTCAAGTAATTCAACTTTTTTTATTTAGTTTACCAAAAAAAAAAATCATAAAACTTTCGTATTTTTGAATATATTTTTAATGGTACGAGTTTGCAGTGGTACGACTTCCCAGTGGTACGAGTTTACGTTGGTACGAGTTAACTTGCTTCTGTACAAAGTATGCATTGCTAATGGAAGTTCATTTATTTATCAAAAAACTAATGTTTTATAACCTTTTTCAGGGCACAAACCCACCATACAGAGACTTTAAGTCTACTGCCAATCCCAGCCTATTTTCCTGGACCAAGCAAGAGACTGAATCGTCCGCAAAGAGAAAAATCAGGGCAGTTTCCTGTGAAAACAAAAGAACTAAACTTGATGAATATTGTAGTAGAAATCTAGAGGAAAGTTTTGATTGTAAAGTTGGTTTTCCTGAAGAAGTAATTCATACTGCAGACAGGATTTATGACTGTCCACCACCAACTGCCGAGCTAATGTTAAGCTTCACAGATGGAATTACGCAAACACCATCAATGCCTATATTTTCAGCAGAGAATTTTGAAATGAAGACACGTGACACAGCCATGCATTTTTATACCGGTTTAGAGTTGTATACTAAATTTTTATTTGTTTTGACCACACTTGGTCCAACAGCACATTGTTTGAGATACATATATTTTCAAATTGATAGGGTGTCATTTGAAAATCAGTTTTTTTATGACTTTGATGAAATTGATGCATTATACAACCAACTTTGAACTGTCTAGATTCTAGATTGAAACTAGTGTTAAGTATATTGTGTAAACATGGATTGTTTTTATGTCTGAACAGTGGCGTGAGGCTAACACTTGGCCATTTAGTGGTTTAGTCAGGTATTTTTCGCCATCCAACTTAGAATTAAAGTTTCCTACAACTTGGATTATTATTGACAGCACAGAATATCCCGTGATAAAACCTAAAGCTCCTAGAGCTCAGGCAACCTTTTCATCATATAAAAACAGAAACACTGAAAATACTTGTATGTTCGACACCTGGTGGTTTAGTCAACTATGTCTCTAATGCATATGTTGGTTGTACCAGTGACTGTGAAATAGTTGAAAGATGTAGAATAGTTCAATTATGTGATCCAGGTGACAGTGTGATGGCAGACAAAGGTTTAAATTTGAAGATTTGTTTGCTCACTTTTTTCAAAAAAAGAAACAGAATTAGTTCCAAAACTCTTATACGGGATAGAAAAGTCTCCAATTAACACGTGCACATAGAGCTAATTATTGGACTTGGCAAAACATACAAAATTCTAATAAATCCTATGAATGGAACTGAAACAAAACTTTCATCTGAAATAACATTTAGTTGTTTTATGTTGTGTAATTTTAGAACTTGTATTGTGCCAAAGGATGCATAAATAAAAGTGACGCAATGAAGTTTGTTCTGATATATATATATAAATATTATTTACAATTACATGCACATGTAAATTGTAATGCATATAAAAATAAGGAGATGTGGTATGATATTCAGTGAGTTTATCGAACCAAAGTGCATAAGAAATTGGTTAAGCAGTTACAGGTGTTACTGTCACCATACAATCTCCAACAATTAGAAAAACTTGTACCGTGTAAATAATTTCAGAGATCTTACAACTAAGTTTTGTTGTCTCACCTTGACTTTGGTGAATTGTTTATATCTGTTGATGTAAATATAAAAAAGAAGATGTGGTATGATTGCCAATGAGACAACTCTCCACAAGAGACCAAATGACACAGAAATTAACAGCTATAGGTCACAGTACGGCCTTCAACAATGAGCAAAGCACATACCGCACAGTGAGCTATAAAAGGCCCCGAAATGACAATGTAAAACAATTCAAACAAGAAAACTAACGGCCTAATTTATGTACAAAAAATGAACGAATAACAAATATGCAACACATAAACAAACGACAACCACTGAATTACAGGCTCCTGACTTGGGACAGGCACATACATGTACATACAGAATGTGGCGGGGTTAAACATGTTCGCGGGATCCCAACCCACCCCCTAACCTGGGACAGTGGTGTAACAGTACAATATAAGAGCGAACTATAAAAATCAGTTGAAAGAGGCTTAACTCATCAGATGGATAAATACAAATACTAGTGGACGTGGCTGGGTAGTTGTACATCCAAACAACAAAAAGACACTAAGTACAGATCTGAGAGTACTCGCATTTACTGACAGCTAGTTCAAAGCCACAAACAACTGATAAAAAAATCTTGCATCTAAGACTAAATTATCAATCCATAAGCTCCCTTTAGAATTTTATAAATTTTAGATTTTACATTATTGAGTTATGGGGTTTTATTCATTAAAAAGGGGGGGATTTTCCAGTTTTTGGACAACAACTCAAAAATGCTTTAAGCAGTTCGCATGAAACTTTGGTGAATTATTTATAGCTATTGATGTAATCTCCCTATTGATTTTCATAAATTTCAAATATGACATTGAGAAGAAATTGAACTTTATTTGTTTATAGTCTGGCAACAGATTTATTAAGTATTGCGCAACAGCACAGTGTATTGCACAACAGCAAGAAATCTTTAACTGAATATAAATTCAATTCATATAACTGATTTCAAGTTCTTTGACTACATTTATTCAGAAACTATAATATGTCAAATATTTAATTACAATCCAAATTCAGACCTGTATCAAGCTTGAATATTGTGTCCATTTTTGCCTCAACTGTTCAGGGTTGGACCTCTGTGGGTGTATCCAGCTGCGCTCAGCGAATCAGTTTATTACTTAATTAAGAACTCCTTTTTGTCGAGCCTGTGACTTTTGTCGCAGAAAGCTCGACATAGGGATAGTGATCCGGCGGCAGCGTTAGCTAACTTCTTAAAAGCTTTATATTTTAGAAGGTGGAAGGTCTGGATGCTTCATACTTTGTTTATGGATGCCTCATGTTACGAAGTTTCCATCAGTCACATGTCCAATGTCCTTGACCTCATTTTCATGGTTCAGTGACTACTTGAAAAAAAAGTTAAGATTTTTTGTAATGTTGAATTCTCTCTTATTATAAGTAATAGGATAACTATATTTGGTATGTGCATACCTTGCAAGGTCCTTATGCCCGTCAGACAGTTTTCACTTGACCTCGACCTCATTTCATGGATCAGTGAACAAGGTTAAGTTTTGGTGGTCAAGTCCATATCTCAGATACTATAAGCAATAGGTCTAGTATATTCGGTGTATGGAAGGACTGTAAGGTGCACATGTCCAACTGGCAGGTGTCATCTGATCTTGACCTCATTTTCATGGTTCAGTGGTTATAGTTAAGTTTTTGTGTTTTGGTCTGTTTTTCTTATACTGTATGCAATAGGTCTACTATATTTGGTGTATGGAATGATTGTAAGGTGTACATGTCTTGCTGGCAGGTGTCATCTGACCTTGACCTCATTTTCACGGTTCAGTGGTCAAAGTTAAGTTTTTGAGTTTTGTCTTTTTTTCTAATACTATATGCAATAGTTCAACTATATTTGGTGTATGGAAATATTTTATGATCTATATGTCAGTCACGCAGGTTTTTTTTATACCTTGACCTCATTTTCAAGGTTCATTGCTCAGTTTTAAGTTTTTGTGTTTTGGTCTGTTTTTCTTAAACTATAAGCAATAGGTCAACTATATTTGTTGTATGGAAGAATTTTTAGATGTACATGCCTGCCTAGCATGGTTCATCTGACCTTGACCTCATTTTCTTGGTTCATTGGTCAATGTTTAGTTTACTTGGTTAATGTTAAGTTTATGTGACAGTTGTAATAAAGCTTTATATTTAGGACTATCAACATAATATCAATGATTAGTAAAGAAGGCGAGACATTTCAGCGTGTGCACTCTTGTTTCATTCATAAATTACTTTATACTTGGAAATATAATTTTGCTTGGAGTTATAGTTTCTAAAAAAAGTATTGTCATTGAAAGAGTTGACATGTTGCAATGTACATTTATTCTACATAGTTCTATGGTACCAAATCAAAAGTTTATATTAAAGAAAGAAGTCAAAGGTTTCCCATCATAGTTTAGTTACATACATATTTTTTGTACCTGAGGTCGTTGAATATAGATCATTATATAAATAAGGAGATGTGTTATGATTGCCAATGAAACAACTATCATCCATACATTGTACTTACCAGTAACAAACCACATTTGCAAAGTTGAATAAAATACAGTTGATAACATTTACTTATTACTTAAAAGAAAATGCCAAACTATTTTAAACAGTATTTGACTATAAACATAGATAAAAAAGGTACTAACTGGACATAATGCACTAGTTCATAAACAAGTGAGAACAATCGCCTTCATATAGTGCTCAGAATATGACATTCATAAAACTTGTTCAATATCATTAGGGAACTCTAAATCTTAAATACTGAAAGCCACCTCTGATAAGTACAATGTACTATGCAAGATAATGATATAACTGGACTAAAAATACACACAACCTGTAATTAACTGCCTTTACAGCGCTTTCGCGCTTTGATTAATGTATGAACTCAATCTCAAAGTGATATATATTCAGTAATAATATATCTAGAAAAGAAAAAGTCAGAAAAAGTACAAGCAGATAATGTTAGATCACAAATAGATACAAAATTTTAAAAAGGTAAAAACATTATACATGTACCTCCATGTAAATGGATATTAAGGCATTTCAGAAATCTTGGTAAAGGGTCAGAAAGGACATTAATGATTGATTGATGTCGATTGATTCTGAAGATTGACCTTTAATAGAACATGTATTATTTACTGGACAGTAAGAGATTTGTATCAATAATATTCTATGACATAGAAAACTAGTATTTCCTGATGTTCCATTCCTATATATGATAGAGTAACTATTGATAATGTTATTTGTGTGATTTTTGTTTCCAGGGTGATGTATTAGTAAGTGTAGGCATGACAAGGATAACATCAGTAAAACAAGCTGGAAAAATTCTTAGAAATGTAAATGACAGGTAAGCATAGTGTCACTTCATTATATATACCTTGTTCTTTGAACACACAGAAATTAAAAATTAAACTAAGAAAATAACACATGATACATTATGACATGACCAAGTTACTTTTATTACTTGCATATTTTAAGATTGAAGTAAATAAAAAATATGATGAAAATAAAACGACATTTCATCCTCCTATATTCAATAAAGTTTCCAAGTTAGTTTGATATCAGAAAGCATTGATTTAAATAACATCAAACTGTACCAATTCTGCTGCAACATATGTAAATTAGACAATACTGTCTCTTCAGTGATGCTTGTTGCCAACTTATTTGAAAATCCAAAAACTAATACAAATTTTGAAGAGCAGATATAAAAAGGAAAGTACCAAATATATAGCCAAACCTGGACAATGGATCATAGCTATGCATGAGAGAGATACATATCTTAATTTCAAATGATATCTTAAGTTTTATAACAGGTAAATTTCAATAAAGGAATTTCTGTATTTTGATGCCAGTACCATATATAGTACTGAACTACTGGTCTGTTGATATTCCTAGGGACTAGAAGTCCACTAGCAGAGGTATCGACCAAGTGGTAGATGTAAAATTTACTGGTAACAATTTAACTGCACCTGATGCACATTTTCGCAGTAAATAAAAACATGGTAAATTAAATTGCCATGTACAGTGGAAGAAATTATCTCGCACACATTTGTCATTTTTTAAAGGAAGTGCTTTAATGCCTTTCTGGTTGCCGGGTTAATCTTTCCTTCCCCGATATCCAACTTATCTACATGGGGGGTCATTAGGCTCCAAGTAGATCCGGAAATGTTGAATTTTCTCCTCTTCTTATTGTGATATAAAAAATTTTTTGTTTCATTTCATTTACATTGGGAAAAAGAGAAACAATCAATTTGTTTTGTTAGTTTTAAAAACCTTTGATATATTTGTATTTTGCATTATAAGCAGTCAACCGATTGACAAACTAGAATTATTTGAATTCCGTGTGGAAAGAGGTCGGGTTAATTTCGAGTGTTATCTGCAATCTAGATGTTAATAAATCATTTCAGTCGTTGATATAATAATTAAAGGTCGACTGAACATGAATTATATTATACAATTTAAAGCGCATTTCTGTTTATGCACGTGAACCCGTCTATGTTATTTCGCAGTTATATAAAGTAGCAAATTATCGTTCCTGAATAGGTGGCGCCGTTGTAGCCGATCCTGTTCCTCAACTTCCGTTTTCTGCACTGTGCAACTATTGCAGTTACATTTTTAATTAACGATGCCAAGTACTTGTTGTTGTGTACCTGGATGTCATTTAAGAGGAGGACATGCATTTCCAAATGACTTAAAAAGAAGGAAAAGTTGGATCAACGCCATGGCCCATAAGCAGATTGGACGAGAACACGATGAAATCGTGGAGTCCATCTCAATCAGCTGTTGTTTGCAAGGCACATTTTACTGAAAAAGACTATGTGCAGGAAACTATTCATGGTAAAACTCTATTTTCTTTTTGAAATACAAGTTATATATGTAATCGCCATGCGAATAAACCAAATAGATATAAGAAGATGTGGTATGAGTGCCAATGAGACAACTCCCCATCCAAGTCAAAATTTATAAAAGTAAACCATTATAGGTCACAGTACGGTCTTCAACACGGAGCCTTGGCTCACACCGAACAGTAAGCTATAAAGGGCCCCAAAAATTACTAGTAACAAACAGGAAAACCAACGGTCTAATCTATATAAAAAACGGGAAACACTTATGAACCACATCAACAAACGACAACTACTGAACATCAGATTCCTGACTTAGGACAGGTGCAAACAAATGCAGCGGGTTTAAATGTTTTAATGGTACCAAACCTTCACCCTTTTTCTGAAACAATAGTGTAACATCACAACATAGAAAGACACACTATAAAATATCAACTGAAATAGCTTAACTCAATCAAAGGACATATTAACACCATTGAACATACACTGAACAAATAAATTTGACCTATGACACAATGTAAATACAAAATAAATAAACTAAGGGTAGAATAATAAAAGTAACATGTTATATCGGTAAGAAATGTTAAACAATTAAAGAAAAACAATATGCTCGAACAAAAATATCTCAGCCATTTGCAATAATTTTAAACACAGGTAAATGAAAATAATTTTGTTGTGAGGTATACGTGTACAGTACCAATAGAGAAAGGAAATATTTTTACAAAATAAATAATTTTGATGTTCATAGTACGAAGTGAAAATTTATAGTTATACCAAACACTTATCAAAGCTGGTATATAGACCAGATATAACCCAAAGTCTGTTTAAAACTGCAATTATCGTTTTAGAATAAAAGGGGGTGGTTAATTCAAGACGTCAAAATTTTTTGGATTACGATTCAATGTGATCTGTTCGAGATTTTTTGGTGATTGCTACAATTATAATGATTTCTTACAAGAGGTATATCATACTAAGAATTATTTTAGCAGTTATTATGCTAATGTAGTAATGACAGGAATGCATAAGCTATGCCTCATAGACTTTCTTGAAATATATCAATGACAATGTTAACAGGAACAAAACAATGACATGCTCTCATCTATATTATAGTTATTTAGGTACAAACAATGTACGTTTGTTGCATAAGTCTCTCATTGTTTGTCCTTTGGATTTACATAACATACATTGAATCAGGCAAACATAGTTTTATCCAGATTGTAATGAATAAATCTAGTTAATAGTTTGCCAGGTAGTACAAAGTATACATTGTTAATGGAAGTTCATTTAATTATCAAAAAACTAATGTTTTATAACCTTTTTCAGGGCGCAAACCAACCATACGGAGACTACTGCCATTCCCAGCCTATTTTCCTGGACCAAGCAAGAGACTGAATCGTCCGCAAAAAGAAAAATCAGGGCAGTTTCCTGTGAAAACAAAAGAACTAAACTTTTTATATTGTAGTACAAATCTAGAGGAAAGTTTTGATTGTAAAGTTGGTTTTCCTGAAGAAGTCATTCATACTGCAGAAAGAATTTATGACTGTCCACCACCAACTGCCGAGCTAATGTTGAGCTTCACAGATGGAATTACGCAAACACCAACAATGCCTATGTTTTCAGCAGAGAATTTTGAAATGAAGACATGTGACACAGCCATGCATTTTTATACCGGTTTAGAGTTGTATACTAAATTTTTATTTGTTTTGACCACACTTGGTCCAGCAGCACATTGTTTGAGATACATATATTTTCAAATTGATAGGGTGTCAGTTTTTTTATGACTTTATGAAATTGAGGCATTATACAACCAACTTTGAACATTCTAGATTGAATCTAGTGTTAAGAATTTTGTGTATACATGGATTGTTTTTATGTCTAAACAGTGGCGTGAGGCTAACACTTGGCCATCTAGTGGTTTAGTCAGGTATTTTTCGCCATCCAACTTCAAATTAAAGTTTCCTACAACTTGGATTATTATTGACAGCACAGAATATCCCGTGATAAAACCTAAAGCTCCTAGAGCTCAGGCAACCTTTTCATCATATAAAATCAGAAACACTGAAAATACTTGTATGTTCGACACCTGGTGGTTTAGTCAACTATGTCTCTAATGCATATGTTGGTTGTACCAGTGACTGTGAAATAGTTGAAAGATGTAGAATAGTTTAATTATGTGATCCAGGTGACAGTGTGATGGCTGCAGCAGACAAAGGTTTACATGTAAATGTGCAAGATTTGTTTGCTAACTTTTTTCAAAAAAAGAAACAGAATTAGTTCCGAAACCCTTATACAGGATAGAAAAGTCTCCAATTAACACGTGCACATATAGCGAATTATTGGACTTGGCAAAACATACAAAATTCTAATAAATCCTATGAATGGAACTGAAACATAACTTTCATCTGAAATAACATTTAGTTGTTTTATGTTGTGTAATTTTAGAACTTGTATTGTGCCAAAGGATGCATAAATAAATGTGACGCAATGAATTTTGTTCTGATATATATATATTTACAATTACATGCACATATAAATTGTAATGCATATAAAAATAAGGAGATGTGGTATGATATTCAGTGAGTTTATCGAACTAAAGTGCATAAGAAATGGGTTAAGCAGTTACAGGTGTTACTGTCACCGTACAATCTCCCAACAATGAGAAAAACTCGTACTGTGTAAAAAATGTCAGAGATATTACAACTAAGTTTTGTTGTCTCACCTTGACTTTGGTGAATTGTATATATCTGTTGATGTAAATATAAAGAAGAAGATGTGGTATGATTGCCAATGAGACAACTCTCCACAAGAGACCAAATGACACAGAAATTAACAGCTATAGGTCACAGTATGGCCTTCAACAATGAGCAAAGCCCATACTGCACAGTCAGCTATAAAAGGCCCCGAAATGACAATATAAAACAATTCAAACAAGAAAACTAACAGCCTAATTAATGTACAAAAGATGAAAGAATAACAAATATGCAACACATAAACAAACGACAACCACTGAATTACAGGCTCCTGATATACATGACTTGGGACAGGCACATACATGTACAGACGGAATGTGGCGGGGTTAAACATGTTAGCAGGATCCCAACCCTCCCCCTAACCTGGGACAGTGGTGTAATAGTACAATATAAGAACGAACTATAAAAATCAGTTGAAAGAGGCTTAACTCATCAGATGAATAAATACAAATACAAGTGGACGTGGCCGGGTAGTTGTACATCCAAACAACAAAAAGACACTAAGTACAGATCTGAGAGTACTCACAGTTACTGAAAGCTAGTTCACAGCCACTAGCAACTGATAAAAAAATCTTGCATCTAAGACTAAATTATCAATTCCGTAAGCTCCCTTTAGAATTTTATAAATTTTAGATTTTACATTTCAGAGTTATGGGGTTTTATTCATTAAAAAAGGGGGGATTTTCCAGTTTTTGGACAACAACTCAAAATTGCTTTAAGCAGTTCGCATGAAACTTTGGTGAATTATTTATAGCTATTGATGTAATCTCCCTATTGATTTTCATAAATTTCAAATATGACATTGAGAAGAAATTGAACTTTATTTGTTTATAGTCTGGCAACAGATTTATTAAGTATTGCGCAACAGAACAGTGTATTGCACAAGAGCAAGAAATCTTTAATTGAATATAAATTCAATTCATATAACCAATTTCAAGTTCTTTGACTACATTTATTCAGAAACCTATAATATGTCAAATATTTAATTACAATCCAAATTCAGACCTGTATCAAGCTTGAATATTGTGTCCATTTTTGCCCCAACTGTTCAGGGTTGGACCTCTGCGGGTGTATCCAGCTGTGCTCAGCGAATCAGTTTATTTTCTTAATTAAGAACTCCTTTTTTCATTCATAAATTACTTTATAGTTTCTAAAAAAAGTATTGTCATTGAAAGAGTTGACATGTTGCAATGTACATTTATTCTACATAGTTCTATGGTACCAAATCAAAAGTTTATATAAAAGAAAGAAGTCAAAGGTTTCCCATCATAGTTTAGTTACATACATTTTTTTTGTACCTGAGGTCATTGAATATAGATCATTATATAAATATGGAGATGTGTTATGATTGCCTTTACAGTGCTTTCACGCTTTGATTATTTACATATTTTTGTAGTGTTATGCTTAGATTGGAGAGAGCCAAAACTGGGTCTTCTGAAGATTATATAAAGGTTTGTTCATACATCAGTTAAATGTAACAAAACTAGCATGGTCTCTTATATCCAGCTCCTTTTTATAAATATGCATGTATAAGCCTAACTGTTTACAAAAAAAAAAAAACACACAAAACAAAAAAAAATAACAAAACATGAAAATTTTTTTTTTTCCTACAGAAAAATAAAATGTATGAGTAAAAAATAAATAAAAGCATTTGAAAAAATTACAATAGATAGTAAAATGTTGACCAACAATTTAATTTAATTTATTACTGATAAAAACATGTAAAAGTATCATGTTGTTACATCTGTTTTGAAAGTCAACTTTTATTTAAAATTAGGTTACTGATCCTCTTTCATTCCCCGCTACCTTGGCATTAATTCGTATCTGGGGCACATTAAGATGTAGAGTTATTTAAATTTTCATGGATGAATATTTAAGCGTACATATGAAAGTTGGTCTTTAAATGATTCAAGTCTACATCAAAGTAATTGCCATAAAAGTATGATGACAAGTAAAACAAATATGCAAAATCCAATTGTTTAGACCAATAACCTTTGAGAGTTCACCAGGTAGCACCTGTCTTAGTTAGTTTGATAAGATGGACTAAAGCTTTGTAATAATAAGTTACCTTTATTTGTCAATGTGGTACTGTAAATTAAGAAATTTTTACATAGATATAAGAAGATGTGGTATGAGTGCCAATGAGACAACTCTCCATCCTAGTCAAAATTTATAAAAGTAAACCATTATAGGTCAAATTACGGTCTTCAACACAGAGCTTTGGCCCACACCGAAAACAGTAAGCTATAATGGGCCCAAAAATTACTAGTGTAAAACCATTCAATCAGGAAAACCAACGGTCTAATCTATATAAAAAACGAGAAACTCTTACGAACCACATCAACAAACGACAACTACTAAACATCAGATTCCTGACTTAGGACAGGTGCAAACAAATGCAGCAGGTTTAAACGTTTTAATGGTACCAAACCTTCACCCTTTTTCTGAAACAATAGTGTAACATCACAACATAGAAAGACACACTATAAAATTATTGCAATTGACAATATGCAAACTAATCATTGCAATTTTAGGACATTCTGCATAAAAATTATGGTATCTGAATTTTAAATCCAAGTTTTTAATTTTGAAAAACCTGTTCTGTTGAGGACTAAGTCTGGTAAGGGTCATATTTGGCCCCAAATATTAAGTCCAATGTTTGAAGATAAAAAATATTTCAAGTGGATGAATCGGCACGTAAGAAAGTGAAATAGAACTTTTTTTTAGTGTAGCTTTTCTTAAAAAGCCTTATATTTACCCCCCAAAAAGAACAAAGGTAGAGATTTTGACAAAAATTGAATAAAATCCTCAGAATTTCTACCAAATTTAGGCCTAGGAAACATAGAACGCAGACTTTGACAAACTAAATACTGGTATTGAAATCAGATATGTAAAATGTTACAATAAATAATTTGTTAATAAACGATCTTTGTTGTCAACGCAGGTACTCTATGTTACCGGTCAAAAAAATAATCAGAAAATTACCTCTTTAATTTTCATGGAAAATCAATATGTGTGCTATATGTGACATCATGAAAAGTATGTTAATATGTAAATTTTCAACAAGTACAGCATATTTCCTACCTAGTCAATGTTTTAAATATGATTCATAGTAATGTTGGTCAATAAATCCTAATCTGAAATTTAAGCTAGAAATAGTGGCCATTTAAGGGTCTTATTGAACCTGCTCCTTTCTGATTTTACAGTATAAAATGTATATAACATAATTTATAAAAATTGGACAGTTGCTGACTTTTATATTTTATTGTTTATAATTTAATTTTGTTTAGGTACCAGATTCTGATAGTAGCAAAATAAAGGATCCTGCAGTAAAAGATGATTATGTTAACATTGTTATTAAACCATGTGATTCAGATGATAAACAAAGAGAAACAGGAAATTCTTTATCATCCAATCAAATCAGCAGAGACAGAAATTTCAAATCTTTATCAACTCCAAGTAGCCCCCATAGAAAGGTTTTGTCATTGGTCACCACAGGGAAAGAGTACTTAAGAAGGAGGGTGAAAAGTCACACTGTGTCGGAGGGTTCTGTCTCCATGACAACAAGTAGCCAATCAGACTTGAATATTCCTAAATCACCAACAGGTCACAGAATCTCAAAATCAATGGATTCTAGACAGTTGACTAGAACCATTAATGGACAGGATTTAGAAGATGACCAGCCTTCAGAACTTCCAATAGTCACTCAATCTGGAGATTTCTTTAAAAATCGTACGAACAGTGATCCAGGCTTTGTTTTGGTAAGTTTTAACTCACAGATATTCCTCTCTTATACTTGTTTACATAAGTTGCTAGTTTTTATTTGAAATAAAGTTTGTTGATAACACTTCATAAATGAATTTTGTCCTTGTCATCATTATGATTTCACCTTTAATAAATACTGTAATCTGTTCTTTCAAAATTCATTCTTAATTATGTAGAAAACTGCTAAATTATTTGAAAAAAAATGAATTTGTGTTTATTTCTACTGAGCTTACATGGGCTAAATACACACTATAATTCAGAACTGGTATTTGGAAAACCAGTAATTTTTGTTCCATCAGATGAATCATTGCTGACTGTCTAACCAAATGTCTGACAGTCCTTTGATGAATTTTAGGAAGCCTAAACCAATGTGTAGTTGACTATACTTTACAAACTGTTTTCATTTCTCAATTTGTGCAGGAGTTATATAGCAGGGGGCATTTCACTGCCACATATAGCAATTTGTTTCACCATGTCTAATTTAAAAATCCTAAATTCTCCTTTGAACACATAGAAAAAAGTTTGATACATAACACATAATTAATAGTGCCTGGGGATGATTTAAAGCATGACCTTTTAATTTTATACTGTTGTTTATAGACCTCTTATTGTCAGAATTCTCTTTTATCTGTGTATTAATAACTTCTAGAATTTTTATTAAATAGGAATTTGGGTAAATTTGTGCTATGGATACTACATGTATAAGCAGAAGGTCAACTATATTTGGTGTGTTGAATTATTATAAGGTGCACATCTTTCTGAATTCACGGCCTAACAACTAACCCTGTTCATGGCACAGCCTAAGTCAACTAATCCTGTGCACGGTATGACCTAAGTCAACTAACCCTGTGCACAGCACGGTCTAAGTCAACTAACCCTGTGCAGGGCTCGACCACCGTCATCTAACCCCATGCACAGCACAGTCTTAGTCAATTAACCCCTTGCATGGCACGTTCTAAGTTTATTTACCCTGTGCATAGCATGGCCTCAGTTAAATAAACTCAGTAAAAAGTTTTATGACAATAATATAAGCGAATTGCTGTATGTGCACATCTGCAGTGGTAATAGATAAGCTACATCTTACATTACATACATACGGTGAGTCAGAAATCAACAATAGTACTCATTAACTATGTATAGTATGGATATCATGTTGACATGACTCATTTGCATATTCATTTTTGAATACATATTAGGCATAAAAAAATGTCCATAGCACAAATTTACCCAAGTTCCAATTTAATAATAACTCTAGAATTGATAATAAATACACTGTTCTCTATCACTTATCAAATAGAGAGGACTATTTCTATTGATAGTTTATTTATTAGTTTACTGTAAACAAGAGGATATTAATCTTATTGTATTGTTATGTCAGCTTAGTATACTGCTTTTTACACACAGCTCAATAGTGATGATTCAGCATCAGAGGATGAAGATGAAGATCAGGATCAGACAGCTAAGGAACAGGAAGTCAATTCATTACCACAAGATGGCATTAGTATTAAATTGGAGGATGTTGAAAAGCAAGGTCTTGCTGACATGAAAAAAACTAAAGAAGTCAAGGCGCAAAAAGTAATTATCAAACAATTTCTTTTTGAAAAGCACTTAGATGATTAATACCAAATGTTACATATAAGTTTTTTGTCGGGCAATGAAAGTATTTTTTACCTTGTTGTAGGTCAATATGGCTGCAAAAGGGGACAAAGTCTTACATTTGGACACAACTGAAAATATATTGAACTTTTAAAAAAACACACATTCAAATAAATGTAGTACTGAAGGAGTATTGCTTCTTTTATGTGGATTGACCAACAAAGTCGTTCACAAGCAGGGGACTAGGTTTAACAATGTTACGATACATATAATATTTTGATTAATAGGTTCTCCTGTTTATAGGCATGAATTTGGACAAAGTTCAGAATTTTTTTTTCTTTTGAGTAATTTATAGTATGACATTTTTTATCTCTGTTTATTATTAGCAAATTGATTTTCTCCTTTTAAATCTTATTTTCTCAAATTTCCTCAAATTGTCAAATGTTTACAATTACATGCATCAGGATATCAGGAGCCTGTAATTCAGTGATTGTAGTTTGTTGCTGTATATAGTGTTTGTTTTTCTTTAATTGTTTTGCACATAAATCAGGCCGATTGTTTCTGGTTTGAATTGTTTTACATTTGTCATTGTGGGGCCTTTTATAGCTAACTATGCGGTATGGGTTTTGCTCATTGTTGAAGGCCATACAGTGACCTATAGTTGTTAACTTTTATGTCATTTGGTCTGTGGTGGAGAGTTGTCTTATTGGCAATCATACCACATCTTCTTATTTTTATATCAATTGACTTAAACACAATCACAATTAATATTGTATTATATCATGAGTATATGACCTGATTGTATCCCCGTATACTGTTATCATAATTTTGTTCAATATTTGGTTGCTCAAGGCTAATGGCATAGTAAAATATTTTTAAGGAGTAGGATAAAGATCTGTCTGTTTTTTAGCTTCTGAAAGTTAATATTACAGACAGAAAAAAAAACATTTAAAAAGAAAAAAAAGATATAAGAATAAAATGATATTTAAAAATATTCAAAATATTATTTGTTTTAGAATCCAGACTGGAATGAAGACTTTGTGTTTTATACAAGTCCAGAGGATAAATATCTCAATGTTTGTGTCTGGTGTAGGGTACCACCAAAACTTGATAAACATGAAAAAGTAATCAAACCTGGTAGAGAAACTTTGATAGGGCATGTAAGTAATGGAAAATGAAGTTGTAACAGTCAATTCTAAAGGTTTTGAAACTGCTAGTATATCTTTCAAGCTAATAACTTTTGTAATACAATAAAATATATAACAAGTAAGATTTCAGTTTAGAGACTCTGTGACAAATGATAGTGAAAAAATAATTTGCTGAACTTCAAACATGTAATCATTTTAAATCTAGATTTAAGCCTCTTTCCATATCATTTCTATTGAAGACAAGACAAGACAAGACAATATTTTATTTGAGTCTCACCTCTTATAAAACATTTACATAATATTACAACTTCACATATAAAACAAGAGCCACTCTAAAAAGAGTTATGAGAGACTATAAAAATGGTATATACATTTACATATATATACACACACATAAAATGTAAAACATAAAACATAATAAAAAAGTATACATTTTAAGAATATAATAAACATTTTCTTTTCAGTAAAATATCATAACAGATTTTGGCAGTATAAAAGTAAACATTTTCATCACTAAATAAAAATACAAATTTATCGTCATCTGACATACTATTAAAATCATGACAAAAAGAATTAGCATGATAAACAATACAGCACGAAAATCTGCATATAGTGGACATTTCAAAATTACATGTTTCTCATCTTCAATGGTATTGTCATTACATTTAAAACATATTCTTTCATTAATATGTAAGTTCTGATACCGGCCCGTTTCAATTTTTAGGGGCGCAACACCACAGGAAATTTTGCAAAAGCACTTCTATATTTTCCTGCAATAGTTTTACAAATATAATTTTCTACCTTAAATTCTGTTTTAAATAATGTATAGGTACGTAGTTTGGCATATTCATCGAAACCAACTTATTATGCCATTTAGTTTTATATAAATCAATAGCTAAACATTCTATATCCTTAATTACATTTATAGTTAACAATATATCACAATTACAATATGGTTCAAGATTATACTCTTTAAACTTAGTCATTACTCTGAAGCACCAGTTTTTAATTGGGTTATTTCCATACTTATATGACCACATAAATACTCGTTTGTTCAATCTATTATTGTCCATTTTACAAAATCTGGACCATAATCTAAAAACAGCTGTCCATTGCTTTTAATACATTGCATGGAGTCCAGCCCATATCACCATACAGAGATAAGTTTGGTATATATTTTCCTACACCCATAAAAAATCTCATCGCTCTGTTTTTAACTGCATTTATGCAAGAGAATTCTCTTGTTCCCCATATTGAAGCACCATAATCGATGACTGACCATACAAGTGTGTCAAAAAGTTTTGTATAAGTAGAGTAACAAAAACCACCATTTGATTTACATTTTGCGATCAACAACCCAAGAGCTCTACTTGCAGACTTGGCAATAGCTTTTGACATTAAATCATAATTTAAAAATTCTGTAAGATGTAAACCAAGGTAAGTATATTGTAATGCAATTTCAATTTGAATGATAGAAACAAATTAGTTTTTTATTAAATATCATCGAAGAAATAGTTTAATTGATCATCATGTTAATAAGACAAGCTGATAAAAATTTCACAGAGTGTTAGCAAGATTTTACTGTACTTTTGAGAAATTGGTGTAGCTATTTATAGCAAGTTACCTGTGTTGTCACTACATAAATAGACATGCATAAATATGGATATTACTTCGTTTATGAAACAAATAAAGACACAAACTATGGATGGTAGATATTTGTTCAAATAAATAATTAGGAAATTTGATTTATTTAATTAATCAAAGGATTCAAAGGCAGAAAACAAATAGTATTACATAACCAGCTGATCAATTTTTTACTCAAACATCGTGGTGTTGTACCTGAAAAAAATCTAGAAAAAAACACCCTAACCCTTTTCTAAAGCAGTGGTCAGGGCTAGTTACATCTCAGGATTAGGTGAACCCTTTTTTTTGCAGAATATTCAATAAATATACAAATATACTTATACCAAACCTGTCCTAAGTCAGGAATCTGATGTTCAGTAGTTGTCGTTTGTTGATGTGGTTCATAAGTGTTTCTCGTTTCTCGTTTTATATATAGATTAGACCGTTGGTTTTCCCGTTTGAATGGTTTTACACTAGTAATTTTTGGGGCCCTTTATAGCTTACTGTTCGGTGTGAGCCAAGGCTCTGTGTTGAAGACCGTACTTTGACCTATAATGGTTTACTTTTTTAAATTTTGACTTGGATGGAGAGTTGTCTCATTGGCACTCATACCACATCTACTTATATCTATTTATCGTCTAATTTAATATATCGGGTAATGGGATATTTTGCTGACATTTTGTGTATCCGATTTGGCGGAGTCTACTGTATAAAAAGAGAAAAATATATGCCTGCCAAATATGCCCTAGCATATTTATTAAATGTTACCAAACTGATGAAATTATACTTTGTAAAAATCGATTGGTTTATAACAAATAAATTTTATTATCTAAAAATTTTATTTCAGGTAATGGTTAATTTTAATTTAAAATTTCAAACTGAGAAAATTTGAAGCAGTTTTCATTAGTAATCATTCTCCATTTTCCTATCTTTTCATCAACACTTTTTATGTCATGCAATTACTTAATTATGCTTTAACACATTTTTTTAAAATTTTTATTTACCAGTTTGGAAATGCAAAATTATCCAGCTCACTATTAATACCAATTATGAGCTACTATTTTTGGAAAACAATTGAACAAAGTCTGCAAATCACCAATATTAGTATAAAGTGTAAATACAAAAGAGGATTTTTTTTTTACATTTTTACTGTTGTTTTGTCAGTTTTTAAAGTACAAAAAAGAATACACATAGAGAATATTACAACACATATGAGTTTTTATAAGCTATTTTTTCAAAATAATTCAATAATGCATGTAAAAAAAAATTCTTTTTCTACAGATCAGTTTGCCATTAGCAGATATATCTTTAGATTGTTTATTGACAATTCAGAGAGATTCACAAAGATGTGTTAATTTAGTTCCCCCAGAAAATATAGCTGGGGTTAGGTAAGTAAAAAATTTGACTATTACCAAATTCAAAATGTCTGTCACCATGTCATTCTTTAACCAATCAGGATTCATAATCATAGCACATTATTACTTTAAATTCAAGGTAAAGTTGATATTGACCAATAGATTTGTAGACTGAGATGTAAATGAGTGTAAATAAAGATTGAGGTTGCTGTTGGAAGTAGAAAGCTGGATGTTTGCTGAAGTTATTTCCTTTGCAAGATATTGACTTTGCCTTGAAATTTTTATTGGCCAAGGTTACTTTAAAACCATGTCCAATATGACTATATTTATCTCTTATAGTTCATCAGCAATTTTACATGTTAAAAATAATACAAGTAATCTTTGAAACTTTGAAGTTTTACTCTGAAATATCTAATTTTTTTACAGTCGAACAAAGTTCCAGGAATATATGAGCCATCCAGGATTTGATCATAGAATGTGCCATGGTGATATCACCCTTGGGTTTAAGTATGGATCAAGTCAGTCACCAGATACAGAGAGAAGAGTTCCTGAAGTCAAGGTCATCTCAGACAAGGAAAGTTCTGAAGAGTTTGTTTCGTTACCAGATTCACAATTGTTAGGACAAAAAAGCAGGTACTTGATGCTTTCAATTTTCCATTATCATTTAAATGAATTTTCTGAATACATTTCCTGAGACTTCTAGATCAAAGCTATAATTTGACAGGGTTTGACTCAAATAAATAGCTAGGAGATATTGCATATTAAATTTCCTTATGATATGATGCATACTTATGTCGTAATTATCTAAAGGAGAAAAAAGAGACAAAGGAGACAAAAATTAGTTTTATTGGAGATTTTTATGCCCCTACTGGCAAAGGGAAAACAGAATTCTTATACAATTATGTAAAATAAATATATTTCAGATTAGAGATTGGTAAACATGACTTTACAGCTACCCAGTTTACTTCAGCTACTTACTGCCATTTCTGTGGGAAAAAGGTTGGTGTATAGAAAATAAACAAAAGACCTTCAGAAACAAACAAAACAAAGCTCAAACCTGATCAAACAATCAATAAACTCTTGAATAACAGTTAATGCATCTATACAAATATAAGGTTTTTTTGTTTTTTTTTTAAACAAAACTAATGTTACAAAAACTATTATTTAGTGTTTGCATGACTTCATCAGTATTCTATAGCTACAGACTTTTACTTTAATAAGTATGCTTATTATGCATTATGCTGCCACACAAAAAAAAACATGGCCACTATGGCTAAAAGTAGAACACAGGAGTAAAATACAAAATAATCGCCTTTTATTAAAACATATTTTGACATTAAGAATGTCTTTGGGGTTTAAAATCAAAGATGAACATTATCATGAAATTAATTGCTTACTAAAAGTAAAAGATTTTCCATACACAAATGTTTCTGAAAATACATGTAGGAAAAAGAATGTTAAGATGTATGCTCTATTTAAATCATAATGTAAACATGGGTTATTTTACAGAAAAATACATGTCAACACTGAAGGAAAGTGGTATTAGAAGGAATATTTACTTGTATTTAGATTTATATGATGTATCTGTCTTGTTGTCTTTGGTTCTATTATTATTGTTTATTTCTTTTATTATTATTTTTTTTTACATTTTACTTCTACTTCTTGTGTTAAGTATTTAACTAACATGTATAATACATATATTTATATATTTTGGTTGCTAGCTTATAATAATGTTACAACAAAAAATCTGGTTGATGTATATAATAAAGGCACAATAAAAATCTGGTTGATTTTATATAGTAAAGACACAACAAAAAATTTGATTAATTGCATATAATAAAGGCACAACAAAAATCTGGTTGATTGTATATAATAAAAGCACAACAAAAATCTGGTTGATAGTATATATAATAGACACAACAAAAATCTGGTTGATTGTATATAATAAAAGCACAACAAAAATCTGGTTGATTGAAATCTGGTTGATTGTTTGTAATAAATGCACAACAAAATATCTTCAACAGCCAATTATATGAATATAAAGTAAGTAAAACATGATATATACTCTTCTTTTTACCCTATACATTTAGATAATGCTTCCAATACGATTCTAGTCCATAATTGAAATCTGTTTACAGGAAAAATGTGGATCTATTTTTATCAACCAAAAACTCAATTTTGGATAAGCAATGAAATCCAGACAATCTTAAATTGGATTTAGAACACCATATGATATAAATATAACAAGCATTTTTATAATAGAATAGCAAAAAAAAATAATGACATATTGTGGCGAAAATATTTTCTATTTCTTATTTTTCAAAATTTTGAATCTGAAAAAAACCCAAATAGTAGCAGTTGAAGACATTGGGCACAGACTTTGCCATGCACTCTCATTATTTAAAGCAAGACTCATTTATTTTGCTTATAATTTTAATGTTTGTGATAAAATATTATTTCTATATTTTCAGATATGGTTAAAAGATGCCTTCCTTTGTTGTATGTGTTCAATGATTTGTCATAAGAAATGTGTTGTCAGATGTCAGACACAGACACTCTGTACAAAGTATGTTAAAAACATGTCACAAATTATAATATTTTGCAGTCACCTGTTTATTCAACAAATATTTTTATCACACTTTTCTCAGAAACTACTAACTTTATTGACTTCTTGATTGGTTAGCAGCTCAGCAGAAATGAGTTGTAATGTGTGTGAGCTTTTTAGATCTGTTTTCCGATACTTTGAATTATGAGCTTTTTTTTAGCGAGACAAAGTGTGCATTCTTGTTTTTATGGCTTTTTTATTTACTGCAAGTAGATCCAAAGTTACAATTATGATAATAACTATTTGTTTGAAAATTTGTGTTACTTGTTTACTCAGTTTTGAAAAAAAGTAGAATTAAAAAATGTTTATGTTTACCGATTTAGGAACAAAGTGGTAGATATTAATTAAGTTTGGGCAAATTTCAAGTGTCAAAAGAAAAATTTTCCATGAAGTCCTGTTTTAACCTAACAGTTTGCTATTTTGTTGTTAAAATTGGAAATTATTTCATATTTTCAAATTCCTGAATGATTCTGAAGTCCTTGATACAGATTTTGATTGATTTATTTTGGACAATACTTAGCTGCAAATCTGTACATTTTTCAAATGTTATTAAATGACAAGATATGTGATCAACTAAGATAGATTACCAATGCCTCCACTTAAAGTAAACAAATTCTTAAAAAAGATTAAGCATAATGTAGAAATGAATAAATTTTGAAAATCTGAGAAAGACTAATGTACATGTATAAATCATATTTTGACTATGGAACACATAAAACTTCAAAGGGTAGTACACTTTGTCCATTTGGCTATGGGGGTAAGGCATTGTTCTAATGGATTTGATTAAATATTTTACTATTTCTATAAGATTACACAAATAAAATTACATAGCTTATTGGACAAGTTATTTAATTTGCCTGATTCTGTATGTTAATCTTCAAACTTAGGGCTAGCAGGAGGCTGCTGACTTTTACCATTGCCTTTTTTGAATAAGAGTGTATTGTTTTCATATTTAGCAAACAGAATTATGTTATCAAACCAGAAATATTTACTGAAATTTTCTTGTTACAGGGATGGTGCTATGATGAGGTCTAATCCTCAAGACAAATGGAAAGCTCCAATACCAGAATCTAGAAGAAGACAAAGCCATAAATCTGGAGCTGTTGGAATTCTGAGTAAATTCAGAAAAGATCCTAATGTAGAAAATAAAATAGGTTTGTCATACAGAATAACATTTACTTTCTTTAATTTATTAGTGGTGACAGAATAGATTGATGAATATGTGTTCAGCACAAGTAATGTATTTGTATTCACCACAAGTATAAAAATGATAAGATGTGGTATGATTGCCGATAAAACAAACCTCGACCAGAGACGAAATGATGTAAAACTTTTTAACTATAGGTCACGGTAAGGCCTTCCACAACAAAACTAGAGGATCCAAAAAGGTCTAAGTTTAAAGGCCATACCTTCTCGCAATCTCATGAAGTGATTTACTTCAGATTGCATGGAAGAGACAGTAAAAATAGCATCAACAATCTATTTAGTGTCCAAAAATGAGATCTGATGAAAGTTCCAAACAATTTTAATGTTCTATTTTTATTTAAGATTATATGTTTTTTATACAGGATACTATAAAATGCAAAAACAGGTGAGATTAGTGCAGATGAAAAGTCTCTCTAGCCTCCTATCACCAAAAACTAAAAAAAGCACTTGACATTTGCATCAATGGTGTATCATTGTTCATTTCTCAAAATGGTACATTGACTGTCACTGCCAGTAGGAGATGCTTTAAATAAAAAACTCTACTGCAGCCTGCACCGTTTGCCACTAGTCCGATGCCCCAGACTAGTTAAATTTTATTCAGACTAGTAAATTTTGCAAAGCTTTCTTCAGACACATAAGGAAAATGTCTAAATATTTGTCTTCGGACTAGTAGTTGGAAAAGATTTTCGTGCAGACTGCTACTGTCAGAGTATAGTCAAACTATTGATAAAGGCACTGTTCACAAAAAAAATGTTTACCTTCAAAGATTAAGCTGTCCTATGTTCATTTGTTAATTGAATTAATTTTAAATCTATTGACAAACAGATGCATGCTTTGCTTACAAAGATCTTGACAACAATCAGTTCTACTTTCTGTTTTACAGACCTTTCGAGATCCATTCTTTTCAGAAGAGAAATTAGAAAGGAGTGTTGTCAGATTCTTGTAAGGAAAGCATATACACAGAATCTGTATTTCAGTCAGATTGATGAATTTTGATAATATAATTGCACTCTTCCTATAGCTTAATGCATCTTAAAAATTGTAGAAATCACACAGCCTGCACCTTCCCCACAGCCTTCACCAAAACCATCCCCTCAGCCAAGTCCAACGTTTATCCGCAGAAGGAACTCTGCCCCGGGCACAGATGATGTCAAATGTGGGAGCTTCCTTGATATCACGAACATTCCACAGACACGTTCCTCTACATCAATCCAGGCATTGCTTAATACTGGTGTCCTGCCTAGAAGGTTATCAGAAGAATTGTTTGGGGTAATTTTAATTGAATGTTAATGTCAACTTTACTTTTGATACAATTCAGAATGTGAGGCAGGCCATAATCTTGCCGGCGAAATGACGATTTAAGTCGCCAAATAATTTTGAAAATCGCTAAATCTCGCCAGCCGACTGACTTCATAGCGAAGTCAAATCGCTATCAAATTCGGTAAAAGGGAGACAACTTGTGATTGACAAGTCTCACAGGTAAAAAAATGGCGGCTGACAAGGAAAATCGAGATTTTCGAAACGACCCAGGACTTATACTGTCAACGATCAAATTAAATAAATACAAAGGCGACTTTGAACATCCTCGGATATAACTTTCAAAACTGTTCAAACGGAGAACTGACCGTATGTTTAAGTTATCATTTTACGATGATTTTCATCTGAGGATGTTGCGTAATCACTCAGCTGATTTGTTTTATTTTTATTACTTACACGAGTCGAGTCGATCAATTTTACTATTCGGTAGGTTAAAGGTGGGAATTAACGGTAGATTTATTATATTCATTGAATAAAAATTGAAACATAAAAGGTAGAAAGACAGCTGATGGATAATGTGATTGCAAACGTACGACACTCGACCAGATTGTGATCAGCAGTGGATTTTTTCTCATGACCACTTCGTTGATATGGATGATATTTCAAAAAAATTATAGAAATTAGCTCTTTATCGGATAATTAATATGCGATTGAATAATATTTTCATTCATAGACTTACAATCTTTAACGATAATCTCAATTTACAACTAACACAATGTCCTGGACATTCAATAATGATTTACAAAATAATGACAAGTGGTGATGTAAATTAAATTCCCAGTCATGTGAAATTCATCTGGTAAACTGGGAATCATATTTTTCTGGAGTTTTAAAAATAAATTGAGGCAGATGCACATGAATTTAATGCATCAAAATCATGATAATATTACTAGGCTACTCCCTCATGTCCCAATCAACAAATTTTATTTAGAACAGTTCAACACAATGGTATCAATAAATAAATAACAACTATAAATTGTCTAAACCTTTTTATTAAGAACTTTCTATATATACATGGTGTACAATAACATATGAAAAAACTACAAGTATATCTTTTATTGAAGTTAAAACAATTTCCTTAGTGATAATCATGAAAACACGATGCACCCGAAACGGTAATGGAATCTCACTTCTCCAAGAAATTGACCACTTCTCCCTTCTCTCTCATGGAAGGAGAAGTCACTTCTCCCTCTTCAAAATCCTAGATTAGGCCCTGATGTGAGGCACTCTTTAGTTATAATTTATCTCTCTTGTTGATGATGATTGCACTTTTTTATTGACTATCCTGTTATGGTTAAAACATTAAATATTGTGTACTTTATAATTATGTAAAATGAACTTACTGTGAGTAGAAAAAAGATAGAAAAGAACTCATTTTATTATTGAAAATGTTTTTCACTGTATATATATTACTTTTGAAATCTGACATTTATACCTAATTATACAATTTATTGATTAAATGTAAAATTATATGGTGACTCTATTTGAAACAACATGTTTGGTTTATTAATTCTTCACACAAAAACCCTACACACAATTAAAAATAGCTTTATATAATTATAGAGTAAGTACAGAGGTGATTCGTCAGAAGATTCAGATTCAGAATCCAGTTTGTTACAGTTGAGTAAACAAAGGGCTAAAGGTCAAAACCTTGATGAGATGGTTGTGACAGCTGCCAAAGAAATGGGAAAAGAATTGTATGCTGAGCTCTCATTGGAAGAGAGGAAAGAAAAACTTGATACCATGGTAATTGTTTTGTTTATTTGCTGTGTCTTTTTCATTAAGAAGTATATAAAATTTTATTCAACGGTGGAAAATAGGGTTATTAATCATATATATAATAGCTTATTATACATGTAAGGTATGATAAAAAAAGATGAATATACTGTAAACACATTTTTTTGGGGCAAAAAAAAACTAGAGGCTCTAAAGAGCCTGTGTCGCTCACCTTGGTCTATGTGCATATTAAACAAAGGACACAGATGGATTCATGACAAAATTGTGTTTTGGTGATGGTGATGTGTTTGTAGATCTTACTTTACTGAACATTCTTGCTGCTTACAATTATCTCTATCTATAATGAACTTGGCTCAGTAGTTATAGTGGAAAATCAAAATTTACAAAAATTTACAAAATTTATGAAAATTGTAAAAAATTGACTATAAAGGGCAATAACTCCTTAAGGCGTCAATTGACAATTTTGGTCATGTTGACTTATTTTATTTGTAGATCTTACTTTGCTGTACATTACTGCTGTTTACAGTTTATCTCTATCTATAATAATATTCAAGATAATAACCAAAAGCTGCAAAATTTTCTTAAAATTACCAATTCAGGGGCAGCAACCCAACAATGTGTTGCCTGATTGGTCTGAAAATTTCAGGGCAGATAGATCTTGAACTTATGAACAATTAGCCCATGTCAGATTTGCTTTAAATGCTTTGGTTTCAGAGATATGAGCCAAAAACTGCATTTTACCCTATGTACTATTTTTTAGCCATGTCGGCCATCTTGGTTCACGGGCGGGGTCATCGGACACATTTTTTAAACTTGATACCCTAATGATGATTGTGGACAAGTTTGGTTAAATTTGTCATAGTAGTTTCAGAGGAGAAGATTTTTGTAAAAGTTAACGGACGACGGACGCCAAGTGATGAGAAAAGCTCACTTGGCCCTTTGGGCCAGGTGAGCTAAAAAGAGGCTCATAAAAAATTTTTAAGTCATTATTTGACCTCCATTTAAGGTTAGGTAACAACTCATAATATTATTTGACCTGATAGAAAGATTAGGGGAATATGATAGTTTTTTTCTTTCAATTTTATGTTAAACATCCCTATTTACATGAATAACTGTATTAATTCCATACATTTTTTTTGGTATTTCTTCAGGTTTCCAAGCTGCAGAAAGAAATAGATATTGAATCTGAAAATAAAACAGAAATGATCAAAGAGGAGATGGAGTCAGTAGATTCAAGTCAGAAAGAGGCTTTACAGCTAAAAATATCTAAATCTGATGAGAAAGTTGAAGCCTTGATGATGATGATGCTGCACTACTGTGCTGGTCTTCAATATTGTTTGGAGGAGGAAGAAGAAGAACGAAGGAAAGGTAAAGAAAAAGATCAGATGGCAATGTTAGAACAAACAATGGAGGTACAAAAGCTTACAGAACAAATTCACAAAGACGCAGAACAAAGCACATCTGAAAGCAGAGTGTTTGATTGTATTGAAAGTTCTAGTAGTGACTCAACATTTGACAATATACGATCTGATATTATATCTAGTTCTCTTGATGAGGGAAGTTGTGATATTAATACTGCTGTAAAAGATGGAACAACAAAGGAGTTGGACAATGGGTGTATACCTGAAGAAGAAAACCTTGAAGTAGAATCCACATTTTAATTAAGGCCTTTTTTATTGCTAACATACTTGTTGTATTCCTCTATTTTACAGTAATTGTTGTTGTATCCATAAAGTTTTTTTTTTAATTTTTTGTTAAATGCATTTTTGATTGTATGATTATATGCTTCCGATGTTTTATTGTAAGTTAAGGATGAAGAATATGTATGTACATATATGAACAAATTATTTTTTATTTATTTTAGATATATAGTTTAAGTTTAAATTTTGATTAGACTTGAGTCTTTGATATAATTTATTTTTGTATAATCCTATCCTGTAAATTATGATATTTTGTTATTGGCATAGATACAAGTAGAAAAATAGGCATACATAATTCTTGTTTGATACTTGTGGTGCACAAATGACTTAACAGCATGAGATTTAACAAAAGGTCAGCTTGATATTATTCAATACAGTTGGAGGATATTTTTATTACCTGAAAAATTTTCTGTCGTATTTTGTGAAAAAAAAATATTTTGAAAATAATAATGAATGATCTCATTTAGTGTTATTTCATTTATTATAAAAACAAGCTGTGAATTGCTATATAACCCATAAATAATAAATATAATTATGAAGAATATGTAAAATAAAAAGTAAAAATTCCAAGTTCGCTGCATTCGAAACTATACGATTAGATGGTAAAATCGAATAGTAAATGTTTTTAAGTACAAACATGAAAGACATATCAAATAAAGATAATAGCTGTACAGGTATTAAAGTAGTTTGGGTGTCAGAATTCAAAACGATGTATATTTTTTTTAATTTGGCAAATTATAGTTAATGTCATGTTTTTTTTTTTTGAAAAATCAAATAAAAAGTTTGGGTCGGAGAACTTCTTTTGCAAGATACAGGTTGTGCAAAATTGTCTGATTTTGAATAGATTAACCATGGAAAAAAAAACGATTTTGTGTGTTAGAAAGATAATTAAACAATAGAATTTTAAGATAATATATGAAAAGATAGCTCTTATGATGTGCTTTTAGAAAACAAAGAGATTAAATGGGGTCATGGGATAAATGTGTTCTTTCTACAAAACAAAACAGGAAGATTCACTACACATTCCTTTATAAAAGTTAGATATTCTAAATAATCTTTCCTTATATGGCTAAGTTGAAGAAAAAAATGAATCAACTAAAAGTATATTAGTTTAAAAGGGTTGATTTAAGGTTGTTTACCATGAAGTTGTATCTCTTATGAACCCTTTCACCTGATATACTTTTAGTTGATTCATTTTTTTTCTTCAACTTAGCTAGAAATATATAAACAATCTTTGTTTGACACATGCTTATCATTAATCCTACTTTTAGTGTCCATGTTTAGTAAGTACTAAGTTTCAAGTTGATGAGACCACAACTTCTTGGTGTACTACCTTATACCTAAACTTTAACCTGAAACATTTCTGTGTTCAGTGAATGGCAAAATCTGGTTCAAAGCCTTATTTGGCATATACTTTAAAAAGTGCACATCATAATGAACACTTAGTTTAAGGTTTTGAACTTTATTTTTGACAAAATGGACATTTTCCTCATGTTTACAGTGTAATTCATGAGTTGTAGGATTTGTGAGTATCAGCTCTCTTTCTGGTTTATTTCCCAACATGTACTTCTAGTGATTTTTTTTTTTTATATATATTTCTTAAAATAAAAAGTTGAGGTATGATTACCAATGAGTCAACTCTCCACAAGAGACCAAATGACACAGAAATCAACAACTGTAGGTCACTGTACGGCCTTTAACAATGAGCAAAGCCCATACCGCATAGTCAGCTATAAAAGGCCCCGAAATGACATATGTAAAACAATTCAAACGAGAAAATAACGGCCTAATTTATGTAAAAAATTATGAACGAAAAACAAATATGTTACACAGCAACAAACGACAACCACTGAATTACAGCCTTCTGACTTGTATGTACAAGTAAGTACCTAATACTGTGCAATGAGTACAGAGCAGTTCAGAATGTAGTATTTCTGTATTTATGCTAAAAAAAAGCTGTTATCGTGTCCTTTTACAGAAAGCAATAAATGTTCTTAAATTTCATAATACATATAGAATACTTCCAGACTGCAATTTTAGTAGAAAAATATCTATATTTTATAAAGGATTACTTGCAGGGAAAACACACATGGGAGATAATCGGCAAACATTTTAGGGCAGAAACTTACATTTTAAAGTACTTATTATGAGAATCTATGTGAAATAATTACCTCAGATAGTTTTAATACTTACATATATATATATATATATTGTCACTTTGTTCATTTGCTGTCACTCCATTCCAATATACCACATACAGATTTCATATACAAGATAATAAGACATTCCATTATGAAATATGTAATTATAGCACCTTTAACATGTCTTAAGATAATTCATGACTTATATCCAGTTGTACGTCAATATTGATGATAATTTGTATAATTACACCCCACTCTAGAAGTGAGCCAATATTGCATTCACCGTATCCATCTGTTGGTTTGTCCAACAAATATTTCCATCAATTTTTTTCTCAGATACTCTTGAACAGAATGACGTTATATTTGATCAACATCTTGGCAGTGATGAGTTGTAACATGTGGGCACTCTTCAGATCTGTCAGAAACCATTTCCGGTTTAAAGTTGCTTAGATTATTTCAATATATTGAATGAACTTAAAAGTTTTCATCGCACATATATTCAATACTACAGAACAGAATGACATCTTATTTGGTCAAGAGCGCAGTAGTGATGAATTGTAATGTGCATGCTCATTTTAGAACTGTCAGACACCTAATTCCTGTTTTCCAATACTTTTGAAACACAAGTGGGGGTATGCTTAGCTTAAGTATATTCTTCTTGTACTTGACTTTAAGTCTAACCAAGGATTGAAAGTTATATATTTGTTGTAAACTGATTAATCTTTTGTGTATGGTATTTTGTAGTATGGGTGAGGGAGCAGTTATTTACATAATTATGTTGTAAAAGGATTATGAGAATTTATTCTATATAAATTTTTTGATTTGCATAATGTGTAAAAAAAAAATACTCATACACATGTGTTTGAAAAAACTGTTCAAATGAATTATGTTTCAAGTTTTTGATTTAAACCTTTAATGGAGGAATATGATGCCACTTTTATTGCCACTTGAATTCAAAAAGTATTATAAATTGATCAATTAGAAAATTTCAGATGTTCATAAGACATAAGACAGTATTCATATTTTGAATTTAGTTTAACATATCGGGGTTACAGCCTCAAACTTCATATATTTAGTGCAAAACTGCAAAAACTGCAAAAATAGTCTCATTTTGAGATCTTATCTTTAAAATTTATATATGAAACAAGGCTTTACCATGAAAAAGATATTTTGCCACAAGATGTATTTTACAATGATATTAATGTGTCTAAAATATCTTTTAAGGTTATTTCTTGGCTCATATCTACATTGTGTATTTTAAGGTTATTTCTTGGCTCATATTTACATTGTGTATTTTGTTTCAAAACTATGCTTAAAAGGGCAATTCAATATTTAGGATCAAATACCTTTCATTTGTCAGTTATTGTATTTATAGCACATATGTTTGTTTTTTAAACCCCCTTTTGATGAACATGATTTACTGTAGCTTATTAAACATTAGATTTGTTTGCATATCATCAGTACCAGAAATTGGACCCTTTTGGGGGAATATCACATGACAATGCAGGGTTTTCCCTTGGGTCAATTTTCCTTTTCGCCACCCTTTTCGCCAAAACAATAGTTTTTTCGCCACTTTTTCATTATTTTTGGCCAATTTATTTTCCTTGCAAACAAACTAAGTTTCAATTTGCAAATTTGTCGTCTCATGTACATCTGGAATTGATTATAACAAACATGTAATATTAAGTCCCAGGGTACGTTTAACCCACATATTTATATTTCATAAATCAGAATGGATTTTGGAATGCCAATAATTATATTTGTACCCAAAACATTAGCAGGTCAAGATTTGTCTTAAAACAGTTTATCAGACACATCCAGTCTAAATGAAGGGATCTGAATAAAATCAAAGAGTTTTCTTAAATATGCATGTTCTACTTTAAAAAAAAACAACCATCTTTTCCTGTCTATCGGTTAAAGTCAAACATAAAATTAGGTTTAAACTTGGAGTGCCAAAACAATTGTGAAGTACACTCTTCAAAAGGATTTTTATACACCACACAATAAAAATTTGCATAGGGTATAATGTTTTTGACTAGTCCGTCTGTCAGTCTTGTTCTTGTCATCGAAACTCATATGAAACCACACTACAGAATTTCATGAAACTTTGTAAATAATATAAGGACATATTATGTAGATGTGCATATAGACATAAAATTTGCTTGCTCACATATGTTCTTTCATGTTTATAAAAGTTGTACAACTCATTTAAGTGACATGTGAAGCCATTGACAATGCAGTTTTATTAAACCATACAATTATCACCTTTTTTTGATTTGTTGAATGCTGATAGCCATCAAATGCTTGTACCTTTTTACAATCAGCTGATTACTGATTTTCTGTCAAAATCAAAACGCAGGTCAGAGTATTGTCTGATAAGGGAAAAAGTCATAGAAGCTCATGAAAATGGAATGATGTTGACTGTTATACAATGTAATTCTTTTGTAGAAAAAAAATCCTGAAAAATTTAGCATACAGTATCAATTTTTTGTTTTCCTGATCTTATATGTGATATCCATTTTTAGTAGACCTGGTAGAAAAATTTGTAATATTTATAAAAGCACAATTCAAGTAAATATTACTCCATCACATGTTCACCAAAACATATTTAAACATACTTAGTATAAAAATTTTGCTTATTTATAAAATGTTATCATATATGATTGTTTTCATACAAGAATAAGTTGTCTCTTTAATTTATTATATGTACATCATTCTGCATCTCTCTTGGTTTTTCTAGTGATACTCTAATCCCATGAGTCTTTGCCATGTGCAAATATTCACTTGCTAATCTTGCTTAATAATTGTCGCATTGCCAATCCATCCATACCTATATATTCCTTATATAACTCATAATTTAGAAAGTAAATTAATTCAGGACATGGTACTTTCTGCCCTCAAGAAAATTTTAATTTTAATTTAGTGCAGCCCTTATTTGTTTATTGAGGGGAAAATTATAACACATTGTTTGCAGATATCTGAATGCAAAGGAAAAGTTTGTATACAAAAGACTTGTCACAAAATGTTAAAGCCTGCTAAATGTCATTCTTAATATTTCATTCAGGTTTAGATATATGGTACCATAATTACCTGGAATCAGTAATGGCAACAAAAGGGAAGTAATTCATACAATACATTTCAAGAAATATATGTTTAAAAAAAAAATTATAAGAAGTTAGTAATTTAGCATATTACCATTTATAACAAAAAAATGTAAAATATGAGAGGGTCTGGTTGGGAGTCTTCATTTCTGTAGGCCATTTTCTCCATTCTTTATTTTGTCCATTATTCTCTATTCTTTATATTTATTGCGAAAGAAATGATACTTTTCCAGATTCACTTGAAGGTTATCTGTCGATTTAAACTTTTGCAAGTTCTTTTGTCCCATCAAATAAATACAATAGCTATTGTTCTCTGTGGAGTTTATTCAATGGGACCTTTAAATTTCTTCCAAGAGAAATCTATCACTCACTGATAAATTTACCAGGAACAAAAAAAATAAACTTTCAATGATGAAAATACATGTACCAATACTAAATAAGGACTCACACAACTGCATATGATGTTGTATTTATTCAATATCAATAATACATTTTCAATATGTTCAATATAAACAGTGATTCAAAAATTAAAATTTGATTTATGATCAAATTATCAATATTTCACCTATTAAAATTTGCTTTTTTTGTGTGTTTGACAAATAAAAACTTGAAAATGATGTTTAAATTAAGGCCTTCATAAATGTATTCTTTAACTAAACAATCACAAAAAATGTGTGTAAATTCATTGGAACCATACTAAATATTTTGTCAGAAATAAACTTTTTATAATTATTGCGAACCCAATGAAAGTTTTCCACAGTGCCATCTCTATCTTGACCAGGTATTTAAACTTTTGTAAGTTCACCTGTCCTATTGAATAAATACAATAGCTATTGTTCTCTGTGTAGTTTATTCACTGGGACCTTTAAATTCCTTCTAAGAGAAATCTATCATGCACTCATTGATTAATTTACCTGAGTAAAAAAAATTCTTCTAAATAGAGGAAAATACATGTTTTATACTCAAAACTGCATGTGATGTTATATTTATTCAATATTGATAATATATTTTCAATCTGTTGAATGTAAACAGTGATGCAAACATTAATAAAAGTTGACTTCTGACAAAACTTTCAACATTGTTCCTTAAAAAAAAAAATTTTTGTGTTTGACATGAATAAAAACTTGAAAATTATGATGTATTCTATAACTAAACAAAAAATTTCAATAGGAACATTGATAAAACTTTTGTTAGAAATCAGCTTTTTATAATTGAATCAATGTTTATATTGAACTGATTGAAAATATATTATTAATATTGAATAAATACATCATCACATGCAGCTAATGAGTATAAAAAAACTATTTTTGTCTATATCTAAGATAATGGTTTTACTCAGGTTATTTAATCAATGAGTGATAGATTTCTCTTAGATTACACCCCAGTTCTATTGTTATACTTCATAGTTTCTATTTCTGAAACAAGTGTAAATTGAATAGATCTATTGTTACGAATAACAAAGGATTTTGACCACAGGGTGTGACGAGCGGGGTTTCTGGAAACCCCTGCTTCTACATCCCGTAAACAAAGTCCATTGTTATTCGTAACAATAGAAATTGATTATTTTTTAAATAGCATGAACATAAGAAATTACTAATAGTGTTCACTACAAATTGTTTCAAGATATTAAAAAAACACATTTTAGGAAATTCCAATAGCGAAAAAAAGAATTAAGCATCTATTTTGAATACAAAAATAATCCTTTAAATACTCCTTTGCTTGAAGTAATTTTTTTTATCCCAGTCATATGTCTCTATTCTAAAGCATTGGTCTTTAAAAAAATGAGGATTCTAACTCCCGGGATCCCCCCCCCCCCCCCCCCCCCCCCCCACCCCCCGGTTACCCATTGGCCGATCTGGGGTGGGTTTCCGCGGTTTGGACCCAAAAAGATCAATGCATTTGAATGGTTGGACCCCCCTTTTCTGTTGAGTTGGGAACCCCCAGCTGGATCAGCCCCTGTTTGCCCCCCAAAAAGGGAGTTCCTTAATATTAAATCTGTATCTTTGTATGTTGAGCGTGTCTGGTAGTCGGGTCACACCTATCCCTTAGTATGTCCGAATATGAATGTTTGTTTATTCTCGAGAAGAGGGGGGGGTTATAAAACCATAAGATATAAAATACAGTTATGATTACCTTTATTACACTGATACCGGTCAGTACTTTGGGTTATAATATTGTCTTTATCTTAAGTCTCTTCTACCAAATCCAACGCTTGCCACAAAATGTCGTCCGTCTTATACCCGTCCATATTGACAACTGCATACAAGGAACATGAGGTATTGTTTGTTTGTAATAAGAATACACGAAACGGTCAACCTTGACCCTCTGATCCATATTAGCACAGGATTTAACGGGAATATGCAAAACAACTTGGCATTTGTAAAATATACTCACTTGTCAAAGTTTGAACGAAGGTAACCAAAGAAAGGTTACTAGTGGGGTTTCATGTAATAAAAAAAAATTCTTATAAATCATGGTTTAGTATTGTCAATAAATATGCTATCGTTTTTTTTATTCATTTAATAATCAATGTTAACAAATATAGGGTTTAGAATGGGGTGTAAGTTAGTTATACACCTCGGGATACGGTGTGTCTGGATAAGAAACCCCTCCGGCCTCCGGCCGACGGGGTTTCTTATCCAGACACACCTATCCCTCGGTGTATAACTATTACAGAAATTTAAAGGTCCCAGTGAATAAACTACACAGAGAACAATAGCTATTGTATTCATTCAATAGGACAGGTGAACTTACAAAAGTTTAAATACCTGGTCAAGATAGAGATGGCACTGTGGAAAACTTTCATTGGGTTCGCAATAAAACTGTTTATATTGAACAGATTGAAACTATATTAATTTATTGATAATGAATAAATACAACATCACATGCAGTTTTGTGAGTGTAAAACATGTATTTCAATGAACTATGTAGATAATTTTTTGGTCAGGTAAATTAATCAATGAATGATAGATTTCTCCTAGGAGAAATTTAAAGGTCCCAGTGAATAAACTCAAGGTAGGTATAGTGTCCCGCTAGGATGGTTGTTTTTCAAGTGAATCGGTCCACTTTTTTCGAGTGTAGATCTTTTTTTTTCGAGTAATAAAACATGCGATAAGGTCAATTAACTGCTATTTCATAATTATAATAGTTTTTTACATGACTACCCATCTTATTTTGAATTCTACACATGTTTTGAGCAACAAAGAAGCACAATTTCCTTGTATTTAACAAATAAAGTCAGTGTTTAATATTGTCCGTGTTTTTTTGAGAGCAACTGTGAAACAGTCCGGGTTTTTTAACAAATGGTCCGGGTTTTTTAAAGAAAAAAGGTATTCTTGACTTTAAAAAATGACTTTTTCTAGTTTATAACTGTAATTAAGTGAAGAACAATATCATATATTCCCAACAAATCACCAAAACATATTACTACAATGATAAAAATTAACCTTTTTCAATTTAATGCAAATTTTCTGTTTGGAAAATGTTCTACCACAACTTTCCAGTGTTAAATTAGAAATTACTGGATCCTTTATAAAACGGCCTTTGGAACATAGTGCAGGGACTCATAATCTTTTCAAGTTCATTTCATGCTACTTTTTTTTTTACAGTTAAAAATATTTTTTTGTGGTGAACCCTGGAGTTTTTAAAAAAGGAGTAAGAAACCTACTGGACAGCAGTGAAGAATCAGAAAAATGATATGTAATAAAAAATATTCTACTGAAAGAGGCCTGCCCCCGCCCCCACAAAAAATTATCCATTGATAAAAAAAAAAAACACACACACACTTAATCCACCCCATTTTTTTTCCCATTGACAATAAAATTTGAATTAAATTTCATATATAACTAACAATGAAATGAATAGTTCATCAGCTTAACACACTTTATATATGTACATCTCAATCCAAATTGTCTATGCTTACATTAGATTGTTGTCATCACGAATATATACTGTACATGAAATTTATAAGATGTGACAAAGAACAATATATACAAATGAATGATACTTGTTTATAAAATGTAAGTGTTAGTACACCATTATCAAACTGATGAATGCATTGGTTTCATGTCTTGAAAAGGACTTAATTTGAACCTTTTTTTATTGTTTTTAAACGTAAATACACTGACACATAACATTTTAAGCTATAGGAAATTTGTTTAATCACTCGATAAAACCTGGACGCACTGGAAAAAACCAGAACTGCTCTCGAAAAAACCTGGACATATAGAAATGAATTTAGTCTCAAAATGTCGTTCTCAATGCAATAACAAGAATTTTTGTAAAGTGTCTGTATATCTAAGGATATATGGATTGCGTGTATGCATTTCCTTTGACATTTGCATTGGAATGTGTATAAAAATGGCTTTATTCTGTATTTTGGAATAAAAGCATTGTAAGGCTAAATTTAACTTTTTTTAACGAAAAATAATGTCAGATTGATAATATATTTTTATCTCAAATACTTACATACCTTGTATAACCTTGTATATTAAACTCAAGCTTCTATATCACATTTTGTCAGAAAGGAAGTCTGTATGTTTACATTTTTGATCATATTCACTCGAAAAAAAGTGGCCACACTCGAAAAACCCTGATCAAATCACTAACCACGATCCTAGCCAAACACTATACCTACTGTGAAACTACACAGAGAAAAGTAGCTATTGTATTTATTCAATGGGACAATAGAACAGACAAAAGTTTAAATACCTTGACCAAGGGCAGATGACTCTGTGGAAAACTTTCATTTGGTTAACAATAAGAACCCAATTATTCTCCATTCTTTAGTTTTTTGGTCTGTTCTTTAATTTTTGGGTACATTATTTTTGCCCTTTTGCCCAATATTCTCTTTTCTGTAAAACCCCTCCAGATCCTCATTTGTGGCCTTTGAAACAAATGTTGCTGTTATGTATTAAGTGCTAGTATTATTTATCAAGCATAAATATTTTTGCTGAATATGCTATTCTGTAGTATTGTATAATGTTGGGTAAACTCTCTGTGATACCATGTGACGATCTATTTGGTCACATGATATAATTTTTGTGCTGGTCACATGTGTGCAATATGTATTTTTTTTGTTTTATCAAATAAAATATGTACAATTTGATGTGTTAATTTTCTGTGTAGTGATTCCATGACTAGTTAATAGTTGTTTTCATAGGTACCAACAGTTTGTAGTATTCAGTTGTTAAGGTTTGCACTCAAGTAAACTGAAGTGGTATCCTATGTGTAAGGAGTAATGCATACAAACATTTGTAAATCAGCTTTTTAAGTAGTCTGCCAAATGAACTATGATAAAATTGGATGAATACAAACATACAAACTACTACAAATGGGTCACATATCAAGAAATTGGCAAAAAACTTGAAGTGGAAATTAAGATGGAGCTGGGAATCGATTAATTTATTTGTTGCTTGTTTAATGTCCAGTTGCAAATATTTTGTGCATATTCAGGACAAAACCAAAAAGAATCATTACAATAGTTAGGTTCTGTAATAACTGAAAATGCCCTGACGCTTTGTACATTATAGTTCTATGGTGTGGGGGAATAGGTTCTGTAATAACTGAAAATGCCCAGACCCTTTGTACATTATAATTGTATGGTGTGGGGGAATAGGTTCTGCAATAACTGAAATGCCCTGACCCTTTGTATGTTATAATTGTATGGTGTGGGGGGAATAGATTCTGCAATAACTGAAAATGCCTCAAACCTTTGTATGTTATAATTGTATGGTGTGGGGGGAATAGATTCTGCAATAACTGAAAATGTCCCGACCCTTTGTATGTTATAATTGTATGGTGTGGGGGGAATAGGTTCTGCAATAACTGAAAAGGCCCGACCCTTTGTACGTTATAATTGTATGGTGTGGGGGATTAGGTTCTGCAATAACTGAAAATGCCCCGACCCTTTGTATGTTATAATTGTATAGTGTGGGGGGAGTAGGTTCTGCTATAACTGAAAATGCCCCGACCCTTTGTACGTTATAATTGTATGGTGTGGGGGATTAGGTTCTGCAATAACTGAAATGCCCCGACCCTTTGTATGTTATAATTGTATGGTGTGGGGGGAATAGGTTCTGTAATAACTGAAATGCCCTGACCCTTTGTATGTTATAATTCTATGGTGTGGGGGGAATAGGTTCTGTAATAACTGAAATGCCCTGACCCTTTGTACGTTATATTTGTATGGTGTGGGGGAATAGGTTCTGCAATAACTGAAAATTTCCCAACCCTTTGTACGTTATTATTCTATGGTGTGGGGGAAAAGGTTCTGCAATAACTGAAAGTGCCCTGACCCATCGTATGTTGTAATTGTATGGTGTGGGGGAATAGGTTCTGCAATAACTGAAATGCCCCGACCCTTTGTACGTTATTATTGTATGGTGTGGGGGAATAGGTTCTGCAATAACTGAAAATGTCCCAACCCTTTGTATGTTATAATTGTATGGTGTGGGGGAATAGGTTCTGCAATAACTGAAAATGTCCCAACCCTTTGTATGTTATTATTCTATGGTATGGGGGAATAGGTTCTGCAATAACTGAAAATGCCCCGACCCTTTGTACGTTATTATTCTATGGTGTGGGGGAATAGGTTCTGCAATAACTGAAATGCCCGGACCCTTTGTACGTTATTATTCTATGGTGTGGGGGAATAGGTTCTGCAATAACTGAAATGCAATGACCCTTTGTACGTTATTATTGTATGGTGTTGGGTAATACAACATAAAAGTATCATTTCATGGAAGTAAATTCTTACATCATTTACAGATCTTCAAATACTTGAAAAGATTGGTACATTAAATTTTTTCCTTGGTTTACACTTTGATAGACTGGTACCATTTTGCTGAAACTACTTTCGGAATCTCTGTAGCTATTGTCTATTTAACTTTGATATATTTGCATGATACACAAATCGCATGGTTCCAAGAAAGTTGAATTTGAAAAAAATAAATAAATAACTACGGGTGATTTCAATATAGCAGTACCATAATATTATTCACAAACTAAAATTTGAACACAATTAGGAGGTTTTAACATCAAATTGGTGGATTGTTTCAGAGGGGAATATATTTAATTTTGAAGCAAAAATGCAAATGGCAGGGGACAAGTGCTGTCAAATTGAACAGCAAACCCAGTTTTCCAAATTGTGAAGTAACCATTATATGTCCATCCACAGTTTGAATTGCTTGAACAACTCACAATTGAAATCACCAGAATATATGCCAAACAATCCAGGACCATAACTCCAGAATGTAGATAGGGAAAACCTCATTATGGAACTTGACCTTTAAAATTTACCATGCATCTATTGAACTGTTCTCATGTTATTGCAAAAAAATGACAGGAAGTAAATTTTTTTTAACCACTTTCCAATCAATCAAGGACCAGAACTCCTGAAAGTAAAAATCAATATTGTCAATCTTGACCTCCATTTCTTGTCTCGCCTTTTTCGTTGCAGTATGTGAGACATAGGTATTGCCATCTGGCAACAGCATCAACTATTTGTATAAAGCTTTATATTTCAGAAGGTAGAATACCTGGATGCTTCATACCTTGTATGCAGATACCTTATGTTCTGAAGTTTCAATCTGTCCAATGTCCATTGTCCTCGATTCATTTTCATGGTTCAGCGACTGCTTGAAAAAAATTTATATTTTTTTTTCATGTGAATTTCACTTATTATGAGTAATGGGATTACTATATTTTGTATATGGGTTCCTTGCATGTCTACATGTCAGTCAGACAGGGTTCACCTGACCTCGATCTCATTACATGGATCAGTGATCAAGGTTAAAGTTACATGATAAGGTCCTTTTCTCAGATATAAGCAGTAGGTCAACTATATGTGGTGTATGGAATGATTTTAAGGGATACATGTCAGTCTGGCAGGTTTCATCTGACCTTCACCTCATTTTCATGGTTCATTTGTTAATGTTACGTCTTTGTGTTTTGGTCTGTTTTTTAAATATTTTTAGCAGTAGGTCAACTCTATTTGGTATATGGAATGATTGTAAGGTTTACATGTCTCTCTGACAGGTGTCATATGACCTTGACCTCATTTTCATGGTTCACAGGCCAATGTTAAGTTTTTGTGTTTTGGTCTGTTTTCAAATACTTCAAGCAGTAGGTCAACTATATTTGCTGCATGGAATGATTATAAGGTGTACATGTTTGTCTGGCAGGTATCATCTGACCTTGACCTCATTTTCATGGTTCATTGGTCAATCTTTATTTTTTGTGGTTTAATCTGTTTTCAGTTACCATAAGCAAAAGGTCAACTATATTTGGTGTATGGAATAATTGTAAGGTGTACATGTTTGTCTGATAGAATTTATCTGACCTTGACCTCATTTTCATATTTCATTGGTCAATCTTTACTTTTTGTGTTTTAATCTGTTTTCAGTTACCATAGGCAATGGGTCAACTATATTTGGTGTATGGAATAATTGTAAGGTTTACATGTCTGTCTGATAGGATTTGTCTGACCTTGACCTCATTGTCATGGATCTTAAAAAATGTAAAGTCTATGTGATGCTTGTAGTTAAACCTTTATCTTTAAGACTTTCAACTTAAAGTCAATGGTCAGCTTTAAGCAGGCGAGACATTTCAGCGTGTGCACTCTTGTTTTATCAGTAACAATATATTAAAATTTGGAAAGCATCAGTTCAAAGGTTATCAGGTTAAAGCATGAGCTGCCAGCCCGCTGTACAACCCAAAACCAATAACCAATCATTGACAAAACAATAAGATATTAAATATTTTAAAATTTTATTTTTTATAAAATCAGATCTTTATGTATAAAGTATAACGATAAAATAAAAATGTGTATAAAATAATAATATTGCACATCATAGAATACATGCTCATATGTACAAAGACCAAATGAAAGGTTCCTTTTTGATTAAATAGTCTATTTGCCAATACCACTTTGAGTCTGTTATTACACACTTTTAACACAGATTGTGTCCCTTGGTGAATTATAGACTGGTTCTATACTGGATAAAATGGGATGCTGCCCATGTAAAGCATAATAAGTTGAAAGTAATATATAGGTGTTTTAACTAATATTTAATAATCAAAAGTTTGTAGCTTAGCAAATGATTAAATGGAATGAAAAGATTTGAAAAAACTTAGATTGCACACATTACGCACAGATAAATTTGGTATTTCTGCAAGCTCTTCATTGTCAATGAAAAATTTTATCAGTCCTAAGGGAAGCAACTAAAAATAAAATGCTTCGCCGAGCGCAGCCTGATTCCCGCAGAGATCGAACCCTGAACAGTTGGGGCAAGTTTGGACACAATTTTCAAGCTTGATACTGTCTGAATTTGGATTGTGATCAAATTTTTGACATAAGATAGGTTTCTGACACAAAATAAATGTGGTCAAAGATCTTAAAAATTTGAAATGGGACTTTTTATTTACCTAGTACAGTCTGATATCCAAAATCTAACAACATGGTTATATTCAGCACATTTAAAAACACCAAAAAATTCATTTTAGTTGAAATCAAACAAAGTTAAATTTTGGACCCTTCAAACCTTAATATGGACTAATGTGAAAACAGGGCCCAAAATAATAAATCTAAATGCACAATAAGATTCAGCATATCATAGACCCTCAATAATCCAGTTTTTGATGAAATCAAAAAGTTTAATTTTGGACCCTTTGGACCTCAATGTAGACCAATTTAAAAGATTTGAAGATTTCTTGCTATTGCGCATAATGTGCTATTGCGCAATACTGTGCTATTGCGCAATACTGTGCTATTGCGCAATACTGTGCTATTGCGCAATACTGTGCAATTGAAGATTTCTTGTTTTTGCGCAATACTGTTAATCTGTTATATATAATAATTTACACACCCTGTTTGGTGTGTATCTCCAGCCATATCAGTATTTGTTGCTTTTATATATAAATCAGAAATAATCTGTAATAATGTAAAAATGGAAAATTTTTGGAAAAAAAATCCAAAAAGTATGAAAAAAATTTCAGAGAGATTAATACACTAACACACAAGTTATTGTCCTGAAACTACAAAAATGCTTGTTTTTGGCCCCTTTTTGACCCCTAATTTCTAAACTGTTGGTACTATAACCCCCAAAATCAATCCCAACCTTTCTTTTGTGGTATTGAACCTTCTGGTAAAATTTCATAGAGATCCATTCACTTAAACTAAAGTTATTGTCCTGAAACTAAATGTGTCTTCTAAAGACGACATGATACCATTATACGAACGCAAATTTTTTTTTGCGGTCGTATAAAAATAAGCTGGTTCTCAGCTGAATACTACACTTGAGTTCAAACGAAGCAATAAAATTATAAAGGATTCCAGTTTGTTAAAAAATGGATCTCTAATTACACGGTAAATTACAGAATTGGCAAATTTACTTTATTTTTTTTATCACCAGTAAAGAAATACGCCATTTTGATGATTAAAATATATTAAATTTTCATTAGATTATTTATGAAATTATTAGTAGATACCAATTTGTTTTTCATTTTTGCTGCTTACATTTTTTAAATTATTTTTTTCAGAAGAATATGAAAAAATGTCAAAAGTTGAAATAATCCTCATTAAAGGGCAATAACTCCAATTATGAATAGTAAATTGACAGTTTCAGTCTTGTCACTTGTAGATCCTGTCAAAAAGTTTCAATTTTTCAAAATAAAATGCAACAACATTTAAATTGGTAAAAGGTGTCTTTAGAGTACAAGGAGCAGATTGATTGGTTTAATTCCATTTGAATTTTTTTTTTCATCATTTTTGCTGTTTAAAGTTCGTCTACCAATTATAGTTTTCAAAGTATGGTACCTGATAATAATTTTGGTAAAAAAAAACATATCTAAGGATAACTAGAGGCTCTCAAGAGCCTGTGTCGCTCACCTGATTCTACTTTGGTTTTGGAAATCATGTAAAAATAGATTAAAATCATAACAGATACCCTAATAATGATTGAGGCCAAATTTGGTTTTAATATTGGCCCCGTAATTTAATAAAAAATCCTGGTGGCCATCTTGCACAGTAAATCAGCAACAAAGTAGCAACACTTCATCAGTACCTCATAAGGAACAATTATGCCATGTTTGGTTTCATTCCATTCAGAAGCATTTGTATGTATTTCCCATAGGGTGTTATGTTAAACTAAGTCCCCTGCTGGTGGCCATCTTGGATGATGATTCGGCTACAAAGTAACAACACTTGGTCAGCACCTCATTAGGAACATTCATGCCATGTTTGGTTTCATTCTATTCAGTGGTTCTCTAGAAGAAAACTTTTGTATGTATTTCCCATAGGGTCCTATGTTAAACTAACTCCCCCTGCTGGCAGCCATCTTGGATGACAAATCAGATACAAAGTAACAACACTTGGTCAGCACCTCAAAAGAAACATTCGTACCATGTTTGGTTTCAATCCATTAAGCGGTTTTCTAGAAGAAGACATTTGTATATATTTCCCATAGGGTCCTTTGTTAAACCAAGTTCCCCGTTGGCAGCCATCTTGGTTGATAGATTGGCTACATAGTAACAACACTTGGTCAGCATCTCATAAGGAACATTCTTGCAATGTTTGGTTTCATTCCATTCAGTGGTTCTCTAAAAGAAGACATTTGTATGTATTGTCCATAGAGACCTATGTTAAACGAAGTCCCCCCGCTGGCGGCCATCTTGGTTGATGGATTTGCTACAAAGTAACAACACTTGGTCAGCACCTCATAAGGAACATTCATGGCATGTTTGGTTTCATTCCATTCAGTGGTTCTCTATAAGACGACATTTGTATGTATTGTCCATAGTGTCCTATGTTAAACGAAGTCCCCCACTGGCAGCCATCTTGGTTGATGGATTGGCTACAAAGTAACAACACTTGGTCAACACCTCATAAGGAACATTCATGCCATGTTTGGTCTCATTCCATTCAGTGGTTCTCTAAAAGAAGACATTTGTATGTATTGTCCATAGGCTCCTATGTTAAACGAAGTCCCCCCGCTGGCGGCCATCTTGGTTGATGGATTTGCTACAAAGTAACAACACTTGGTCAGCACCTCATAAGGAACATTCATGGCATGTTTGGTTTCATTCCATTCAGTGGTTCTCTATAAGAAGACATTTGTATGTATTGTCCATAGTGTCCTATGTTAAACGAAGTCCCCCACTGGCAGCCATCTTGGTTGATGGATTGGCTACAAAGTAACAACACTTGGTCAACACCTCATAAGGAACATTCATGCCATGTTTGGTCTCATTCCATTCAGTGGTTCTCTAAAAGAAGACATTTGTATGTATTGTCCATAGGCTCCTATGTTAAACGAAGTCCCCCGCTGGTGGCCATCTTGGATGATGGATTGGCTTCAAAGTAACAACACTTGGTCAGCACCTCATAAAGAACATTCATGCCATGTTTGGTTTCATTCCATTCAGTGGTTCTCTGAAAGAAGTCATTTGTATGTATTGTCCATAGGGTCCTACGTTAAACAAAGTCCCCCCCCGGCGGCCATCTTGGATGATGGATCAGCTTCAAAGTAACAACACTTGGTCAGTACCTTATAAAGAACATTCATGCCGTGTTTGGTTTTTATTCCATTCAGTGGTTCTCTTGAAGAAGTTCAAAATGTAAAAAGTTAACAACGACGACGACGGACGCCAAGTGATGAGAAAAGCTCAGTTGGCCCTTTGGGCCAGGTGAGCTAATAGTCTATCAGGATTCAACAGACGAGCATTTTTGTAGATCTTGTATTGCTGAACATAGTTTTTTTCATGATAATTTTCAAGATAAAAGGCAAAATGCTGAAATTGATTCATAAGCATCGTTCAGGGGCAGTTAGTCTTTCAAGGAGTAATCTGATCAATTTTCAAGTATGGTAATCATGGTAATGGCAAGTAGGTAAATCATGTTATTTCAATCCATTTTACCCCATCAAATTATATCTATCTACATGTATTATGATTTCCCAAGGTATTAGACAACTATTTGTGATTTACCCATATGTGTAAAAAATTGTCAATTCAGGGTAATAAGTCTTTTGACAAGTCATGGTTGGTTAGAAGTGACTATTACAAGATACCATTTAACTTCAAGGGGGGGGTTATGGTTTTTTGTCTGAGTCAGGAAAAAAATTTTGCACAAAGCACAATATTTTATTTCAGTTTCAGCGAAAAACGCTATCAATCAAATTATTTTAAAAATTTAACACTATAAGGTATGGGGAAAATCTGGATTCAGAATATTTTTTTTTTTTGTCATCTGCTTGACCACAATATTTTTTTTCATCAAATTGGAGATCAGAATATTTTTTTAGGAAAAACCCATAACCCAACCCCCCTCCCCTCCTGAAGTTAAATGGTCGTTCCCTAGGGATTATTGAGCCCAAGTTTGGTTGAACTTGAGTTCAGTGGTTTCTATGGGAGATTTTATTTTAATTGCATGACTGATTGCAAGGGCGAACACCTAATGCATGGTTTGATAAAATTAAATATTGAGAATACATTCATGTATAAAAGCTGTGCCCCTATAAAAATTAAATATTGAGAATACATTCATTTATTAAAGCTGTGCCCTAGAAAAATTAAATATTGAGAATACATTCATCATGTTCATGTATTAAAGCTGTGCCCCTATAAAAATTAAATATTGAGAATACATTCATTTATTAAAGCTGTGCCCTAGAAAAATTAAATATTGAGAATACATTCATGTATTAAAGCTGTCCCCCTAGAAAAATTAAACAAAAAAATCCTTAATCAACATTTTGGGATTGTGCGATTATGGCAATTTAACTTCTTATTTTCTGATACATCAAGTTATTTCCCTTCATCACAATTCTACATGAATTTCAATTGTACCCTAATGGGCCTAATAACAGGTAAATTGTCTGTTTATTATTTGTGTCCACCTTTCTTAATTTTTTTGAATATTTGTCGTACATGAAAAATTATATAAAATATAAAAATCTTAGAAACAAAGTGACTCTTTCAACATAGAGCAAAAGCTAACTGATGTATCTCACTGCAAGTTAAAGATGACCCCTAACACCAGATTGAGTACTGTAAATCATAAATATTTGCGTTCATTTATTATTGTGACGGTTAAACAATTGAAAAATATGTGAGATTATTATAAAAATTCGTATAGGTTCCACGGAACCCAGTGTCTCGCCTACTTTTGCTGTTAATCCCAGGCTCAACAAAAATGAGGAAAAAAATCAATAAAAATATTCCTTTAGATACTATCTTTTGATTGTAAGACGCTTCTGTCAAAATTTGGTATAAATCCAGGATAGTTTATGAATCTAATAAATGTATGAATCTAATAATTGTTTTAAAAACTTTAACTGCAGACTGTATTTAATGTTAACTGGAAGAAAAACTAAGTCCATTTATAAGTAAAATACGGATAAACAGGTACAAAATTTTAACAAAATTTCCTTCTAGATACTAGCTTTTGATCATAAACAAGCTTCTGTCCAAGTTTGGTACAAATCCAGGATAGTTTAAGAAAATTATTAAAATCTTAAAAACTTTAACCACAAAGTGAATGTATTATTTCCTGGCAGAAAAACTAAGTCCATTTATAAGTAAAATACGGAAAAAATGATTTTTCTTTTTTAACAAATTTACTTCTGGATACTATCTTATGATCATAAACAAGCTTCTGTCCAAGTTTGGTACAAATCCATGATAGTTTAAGAAAGTTATTAAAATTTTAAAAACTTTAACCACAGAGTGAATGTAATGTTTCCTGGCAGAAAAACTAAGTCCATTTACAAGTAAAATACGGAAAAACAGGAATTTTATTTTTACAAAATATACTTCTGGATACTATCTTATGATCATAAACAAGCTTCTGTCCAAGTTTGGTAGAAATTCAGGATAGTTTAAGAAAGTTATTAAAATTTCAAAAACTTTAACCACAGAGTGAATATTTGTGGACGCCACCGACGACGACAACGACGCCGACGGAATGTAGGATCGCTATGTCTCGCTTTTTCGACTAAAGTCGAAGGCTCGACAATAATATAATGAAATGCTGCATAGTCAGAGGGGCATACAAATTATACTTTCAAAATTTGAAAATGTGTTTTTTTTAATTTTTGAGAAACCAGCTATCATGCCTAGTTTTTGCAATAATAAAAACAATGCAAATTTCTGAATTTACATAAACTGTTGATCAAAATGTTTACACATTCAATACAATTTAAATTTACAGCAAATCTGCATGATACAAATATTTTTGTTATAAATACATGTATATATATATATATATATAAAAAAATAAGAAGATGTAGTATGATTGCCAATGAGACAACTTAAGAGACCAAATGACACAGAAATAAACAACTATAGGTCACCGTACGGCCTTCAACAATGAGCAAATTCAAACTTAATTTCATGTATTTCATCCAAGATGATTCCCTGAAAATTTTGCCATTTGAAATCAAGTAAACAATAATCAGTCAGCCTAATGTTAAAACATATATCTGTTTTATGAATCCTAGCTGCCATATAAAAAATACAGTTGTTTCATGATACAATTGATACATCTGTTTTACGTTAAGTCTCATGTTACAAAGTTCATATATACCAATACTATTCTTCCCTTTTAAAAACATTACCTACTTTTAGCCATTATAAACTACTTCAAACGAAAAAAATCTTTTTAGGAACCTATATCAAATACTTTAAAGGTCAAATACAATAAAATTTTATTTTTTTATTTTTGGATATTGCTTTTGACAGTTTTATGATTGCTGGACATCCATCTTCCACTAATTTGTTCTTTGACTACTATAAAACTAAAAAGAGTACAGGAAGTATAATATCATTTCACTTGTTTTAGCATTAAGCCTTGAAAATTAGTCATGTCAGTACTTGAATACAAAGTATTTTAACACTAGAAAGACTTGCCACTGGACACCAATCAATCAAAAATCCATCAATACACAGTACTTCACAGTTTTTAGAAATATTATACAAAAATTAATATTCAAACTTAATTTCATCTTAGTTTCCTTCCAACACTTTTTTTTTATCATTTACTGGCCTCCCTCTCTCTATATATATAGCTAGTTATCCAAATTATCTACCTATCCTTCTGCTCCACAGCCACCTAATCATTTTCTTGTTTGATTTTCTATCTTCCTAAATATGCACCTTATACATAAAATATTTGCTACTAAAAGTTTAATAAATTTGTCAAAATAGGGGATACTACAGATATGGATCACTTCAAAATATATATATCTCATAAGAATCATGAGATCAGATTGGCTTAACCCCAATTACAAGTGTCTATAAAACATTATTAAAAGCTCTTCTACTTGATCGGCCCTAAACTTTGCAAACATGGTAAAGTGACTTTCTATAATACAGTCAGTCAACATCATATTCATTGTTCTTTAATAAATGTAATTCCTAAACATTTCTATATCTTACATGTTGGATAGGCTCAGGCAATAGGTCTGTATGGGGTTTACAGAAAAGAGAATAACCAAATGATATAATGAATAGAGAAAAATGAACAAAAAAAATCAAACAATTGTTGAAAAAAATAATAGTAAAATCATTTTGAAAATTCATGAGAATTTTACAGAATAAGCGCTATTTAAAAGATAAGGAAAAATGACTTAAAACTTTATAGAATACGGAAATTAAGGATCCCCATCCAGATCTACACTCTCAGCTAAAGGTCAATTGCTATAAAATAAAATAAATCAAATTACAAAATCTTTTAAATTCATTATTATTCAAAAATACAATCATATGACACACAAATTTAGCAGTTTTCAGATGTTTGATTTATTTTGCTGGCACATAATTATGTCAAATCTTTATACCAATACATTTAAGGGGCTTCAGTGGCAGGGTGGTCTAAGTAGTCGAACTACTGCATCACTAGCCAGTCAACACTGAGGTTGTGAGTTCGAATCCCACACTCGACTCCAATCTTAATTTACTAGGATTGTCAGATTTCCTACCGAAGGTCGGTGGTTCAATATACCGGGAACCAATACAGGGCATTATTTTTCACTTATATGGCTTTTGTTTTCATGCAGTTTTTAGGAAGTCATTTAATTTATATGTTGTAATGAGCACTTATCCATATTATAATTTCTTGTTGTCTAAACAAATAGTATTAAAGGCCAAAATAAAATCAATTCTGGTAACATTTTAAATAAAAGACTGACTTGTTTAAAAAAAAACTGTTGTGTTCCCATACATAAACATGATAAAGGAAGATAACTCCGGAAGTAAACACATTTTGACAAAATGAAATGATTTATGACAGACAGTCATTAAAGAATACTACAGCTAGACTTATTTTTTATTCGCAGTTCTTCTTCTCTATGACACTGATCAAGTTCTTCCTTTTCTCTCTTGAGTTGTTGGTCATTTTTATATCCGTATAATTTTCCGACAAATTCAGAATCCTCACCATGAGCCCTGATTGCCACAATAATGTGTTTATTAGAAATTTCCACATGATCTTTAAGTAGATGCAGTGATTCATTGTTTCCAAGATGACAAGCAGCCCACATGCATTTTTCTCTTGTACAAAACCACCATTCTATTTCTCTTGCTGAATCTTTAATAGGTGGATGCATTAATATATGGCTTGCAAGTCTTAATTTTGGTTTTTCCTGATGAAATAAGTACCATAAGAATCCATAAAACTGGGATTTTTCTTTCTGTAATAATTCTACATAACTATCAAATTTATTAGTGATGAGATGCTGTTCAATGAAGTCAACAAAGGCCTTATCATCTAATGCTTCGTGTGTTGCTACATTGTCAATATTTCCATCTTTTATCTCCTTAATAAATCTTTCCAATAAGATTTGAAAATGTTTTGGATAAATATGTAAACATAAATCTCTATTTTGATTGTTAATATGATTTCCATGTACTGTAGCAGTTCCTCTATTACGATTTGATTTTCCAACACGCACATATTCTATAAGAAATTTACTACTACATTTATGCAAAGCAAGTGATAAACCTTCAAGTGAGACAGTGTTTAATCCAAGTGTCAAACAGACTGCATCACCAAATGCTTTATGGACAAATTCACACGAATTCTCTTCTTCATTGTATTTGAAATAAATACCATTATACCCTTTAATGGTGAAATTTGCTAAATGATTAAAAATTTCAGAACTTTGAGATTCTTTTATTGAACAAATTTTGGCAAGTTCTTTGAATATCAAGTTTTCTTCATTCCTTAAAATGTTTTCAACATGTTCAATAAAAACCTTTCCATCCTGACTTAGAATTAATAACAGCAAATAAAAGTGGTACTTTTTTCCTTCTTGATCTTCCATTTGCTTTTGCAAATATGTCACTTTGTCGATAAAAAGCTCTAGTGGGTGGTGAAAAAAATCAACACCCCTTCTAAAATAATGGTCATTACATACAAATTTGTAACAACACTCAATGAATCCTACAGGTGTATATATTCGTGAAACATGCCTGAGAGTTCTGGCAGATATTCTTGGGTTTTCCGATTCAAGGTCTTCATCCCTATAATCTAAGCATATTTGTACCTTAGTTAAATCTTCTTTCAATGCATATTTAAAGTACTCATTTATCATAAGATATCGCTCATTTTCATCAAAAGTAAATTCTTTTTCCATATCAAATCTGAATCTTTCAAAGTCTTTAAAAAATGGAAAATCTCTGAGAGAATTTTTATGTTCATTCCAAATGCTGTTCGGCATTGTTGTTACAATTAATATTAAACGAGAACGTTTTATGTATTCTAACATATTTGACAAAGGGCATTCCCAGTTTTTTGAAAATGTATGTTTGTTGAATGTACCACTGGATCCAAACATACCTTCTAACCAAATGATAGATTTATCGTTTGGATGTATATGTATACATGAATTCCATTGCTCGGGTGATGAAATTATCACAGGATTCAAATGGTTATCTGCTATCTCTTCATGAGTGTAATTGTACAATAATTCCTTAACCATAGATTTTTTTCCACACCCAAAATTTCCAGTAATGACAAGGAATTGTTCTCTTTCCAATTTTCTTGTGGCCTCTAGAAAAGCAACTGTTTTATCCATTCTTATGCCTGTGTTTATGTGATTCTGTATGACAACCTTTGTTCTTACTAAAAACATAATATTTGAAATATTAAAGTAGAAGTTTATTTGAGGAAAATTCATGTAGGCACCAATTATTACTGTGCATATTGCTGTGTGTTTGTTTTTTCTACATTGGCTAGAGGTATAGGGATTTAGGGTTGAGACATCACAAAACATGTTTAACCCTGCCGCATTTTTGCACCTGTCCCAAGTCAGGAGCCTCTGGCCTTTGTTAGTCTTGTATGATTTTTAATTTCAGTTCAATTATATGTTTTGGAATTTAGTATGACGTCCATTTTCACTGTACTAGTAAACATTTTGTTTAGGGGCCAGCTGAGGCCCGCCTCCAGGTGCGGGATTTTCTTGCTGTGTTGAAGACCCATTGGTTGCCTTAGGCTGTTTTCTGCTCTTTGGTCGGGTTGTTGTCTCTTTGACACATTTCCCATTTCCATTCTCAATTTTATTTACGATATGCATTTTATGTGTGAGAGGAAGGAAGGCTGTTTTTTTTTTTTGGAAAAAGTACTTTCAAATCCATTAGTATTGTTATTCCATTCATTTCATAATGCATAAATTTAGCTCCCACTATCATCTGGTGTTTTGTCTGTGATGATGATATACATTGTATGGAATGATTACATAAAAAAACAGAATTTAAGCTTATTGCATTTAAATTGAAATACACAATAAAGCTATACACATTTATGTCTTTGAACTTCACTTTTGTTTTCTACCAACCCACTCAATATTTTACATTAAAAATATGTAAACCAACAAATTAAAAAACCCTGGCCTGGCCCTTGCAAACATATACAGGACTAAAATGCAACAAAACCCAATAAGGGCCAATTTAAATAATAAACTGTTTGATAACAAAAGATATGTCTTGTCTGTGTAATTTTTATTAACCTTATTACAAAATTAAACAATAGCTTATGCCAGAAGCACATGTAAGTCTCGTTTCCATGAAATTCATCATTTTTAGTTCCATTTATTTTAAAAGAAACTATGACTTAAATTGCAGTGCTGAGAAAATATGGCAGAAATTTGTTACAGGCAGACAGACAGAGGTTACCCAGTATTTCCCAATCTTTTTTTTTCATTTGTCTGTGAGTTTGACCTAGGGCAAAAAAAAATTCTTTACTTTTCAAAAATGTGTAACTTACAATCTAAATTATCCAAAGTCTCACTAGTATGGCTGTCTGTTCTTTCCACAGGAGCAGCTGTTCATATAACAATTACATGATTAAAAGATAAGAATATTTTTATTCATAATCAGTATATTTATTATGTACTTACATTGACTTATATTTAAGAAAAAAGCTGACCAAATAAACTAATCAATATTATATATGTATCACAATTATCAAATTTATTACATTATTGTGTATTGTCCTGCATTGTCCAACTTGTGCTTATTTCAATGTTAAGATTTCAGAATTTGACTTTATGCTGATATTTTGTATTTTGTTTTTAAGGTTTATCAGAAGGAATTGAAAAATATGACCAGTTTTTTTTCACCCCCTAAAAATTCTGAGTACAGATAAACATCACCATATTTGGTTTATTTTAAGGCTTAAATTCTTTAATTAGCAAAGCAGTGAAACATATAATTTTTCACTTCAGTGGCTTCATTTTACACACTGGTTTGAACTAGAATTTTATTAGCATATATATATACTCTTGAATTGAAATCTACTCACTAGTAATTTTTGTCTCACCTTGATGGAGTCAAAAAGCGAGAATTAGGTATGCTGTTTCTGACGGCGTCGACAGCGTCAACAATGTATTAGTTTGTGATTAGGTCAGTTTAAGAAGAACAACTAGTGGTAGGTCTATGATATTTGGTATGCAGTTGTATTAGCATTGGCACATCTCATTTCCATGGAGATTATTTGGTCCTGTCCCCTCAATCATGGTACTTTTACTTACTTTACATGTATTAGTTTGTGATTAAGTCAGTTTAAGAAGAACCACTAGTGGTAGGTCAACGTTATTTGGTATGTAGATGCATTAGTATTGGCTCATCTCATTTCCATGGAGATTATTCAATCCGCCCCCTCAGTCATGGTTTTTTTACTTTGAAACTTTTGTTTACTTAACATGTATTAGTTTGTGATTAGGTCAGTTTAAGAGGAACCACTAGTGGTAGGTCAATGATATTTGGTATGTAGAAGCAATAGCATTGACACATCTCATTTCCATGGAAATTATTTGGCTCAGCCCCCTCAGCCATGGTCTATTGACTTTGAATGTTTTGCATAATTTACATGTTAAGTTTGTGATTAGATCAGTTTAAGAGGAAACGCTAATAGTCATCGAACAATTTTTTTTACCTAGATACCCAAATAACGATTGTGGCCATGTTATGTTAAATTTAGATTTGTAGTTTTAGAGGAAAAGATTTTTTTTTAAAGTAAACTGACAACGAAGACAATGGATGACATACGACAGACGACGGACACCAAGTGATTGGGAAAGCTCACACTGGCCCTTTGGGCCAGGTAAGCTAAAATGCATCTGGTCACTTTAATTCTTCAATGCCTGGTTCTTAACTGAAGTGAAGTTAGTAGAGATTGGTCCAGGATTCCTGGCTCAAACATTTTATGTTAAATAAGAAAGAACTATCCATATGCAAAATTCAATGGCATTTTTCTTCAAGTTCAAAAGGAGATAAATGAAAAAATCTAATAAAATAAGAGGAGAACTTGAATTCTATCATTTCAGTGTGATTTTCATCACCTTTGGTCTGTAATGTATATCTATGAAATATTAAGAATCAATTCAAATTGAATAAAATGCTCCGCTGGGGCGCAGCTTGATACGACCACCAATTTTTTTAACCCCCTTATGATTCATCACCACCAAACTCAATCCCAGCTTTCCCTTTGTGGTATGGTACCTTGCAGTACAATTTCAGAGAGATCCATACACTTGAACACAAGTTATTGTCTGGAAACTAGAAAAATGCTTGTTTTTTGGCCCCTTTTTGGCCCCAAATTCCTAAACGTTTAGGGCAATTACCCCCAAACTCAAACCCAGCTTTCCCTTTGTGATATGGAACCTTGCAGTACAGTTTCATAAAGATCTGTCACCAAGGTCCCACAGAGCACTGTTAGATAAGGGGGAGCTAACTCGTATGTGCTGGAACCAAGGGACAGGGGGTCAGTCTATCGCTAGACTTAATGTTCTGATAGGCATAGCTAAAACGCGAGGAAGGTTTTCATAATTTAATTAACGATAACAATTTTGATGAATGATGATAACAATCAATTAGTAAACAATGCCAAATAATAATAATAATTAAAGTACAAAGTAAAAATCTAAATATCAACTCCAAAGTAAAACTATTTCTCCTTACAATGTAAAATAAATGCCAAAACTACTAAATCATAAAATGAACTTAATCTCAAAATCAAAATGTAAAAGTCTAAAAAATAAAAGATTCCCAAAAGTATTTTCCAAAGTTAAATTATGAGTCAGAGATAAATTTTGTCTCAACACTACACAGTCAACTGGTAGACTGGTAGACAGTCTTATAGGTCCAGTATCATGACGTGAGTAGTGAGAGGTTACGGTTCCGAAACACTGACTGTTTTCTAAAGTTTTCTCAAAAATAAAAGGTGAGTCAAAAATACATTTTTGTCTAAACACTACAAAGTCAACTGGTAGACTGATCAACAGTCTTACAGATCCAGTATAATAGACTTTAGCAGTGCAAGTTAAGGTTTCCGAAAGGTGACTGATTTTCCTAAATTTCAGAACGCTATTTATACTAAATCCAAAAATAGATCAATAATACTCGACATGTAAATATTACTCTCATTAGCAAAAATAAACTTCTGCTGTTGTCTGTTCTGTGGTCGGGTTGTTGTCTCTTTGACACATTCCCCATTTCCATTCTCAATTTTATTTAATTAACAAAGCCTAATCCTATAATGTTTTGATAAAATCTTAAACTTTCAAAATGACATATGCTAATTACAATTAATATTTCAAAACAAAGTGCTTTGAGCAAACTGTGACACTTCAAGTATTAATGCCACAGCATAGGTAAAAATCAATTAAACCAAAATTAAACAAAAATGTTACAATATACAAACTTAAAATTTTCTTTCTAAAAAATAAAACATATTTTTAATCCAAAATAACACTAACACAAATATAAGCCAAATAACACACCATGACAGATCCATACATTTATACATAAGTTATTGTCCTGAAACTAGAAAAAATGCTTGTTTTTTTGCCCTTTTATGGCCCCTAGTTACTAAAATTTTGAGGGAATTACCCCCAAAATCAATCCCAGCCTTTCCTTTGTGGTATATATGGTACCTTGCAGTACAATTTCAGAGAGATCCATACATTTGAACACAAGTTATTGTCTGGAAACTAGAAAAATGCTTATTTTTGGCCCCTTTTTGGCCCCTTATTCCTAAACTTTTTGGGCAATTACCCCCAAACTCAATTCCAGCTTTCCCTTTGTGATATGGAACCTTGTAGTACAATTTCATAAAGATCCATACACTTACACACAAGTAATTGTCAGGAAACTAGAAAAATGCTTGTTTTTTGCCCCTTTTTTGCCCCTAATTCCTAAAATTTGGAGGCAATTACCCCCAAAATCAATCCCAGCATTCCCTTTGTGATATGAAACCTTGTGATACAATTTCATAAAGATCCATACACTTACACACAAGTTATTGTCATGAAACTAGAAAAATGCTTGTTTTTTGCCCCTTTTTGGCCCCTAATTCCTAAAATTTGGAGGCAATTACCCCCAAAATCAATCCCAGCATTCCCTTTGTGATATGGAACCTTGTGGTACAATGTCAGAGAGATCCATACACTTTCTTACAAGTTATGTCTGGAAGTTACAAAAATGCTTATTTTTGGCCCCTAATTCCTTAACTGTGGGTACTATAACCCCAAAAATCAATCCCCACCTTCCATTTTTGTGGTATTGAACCTTATGGTTAAATTTCATTGAGATCCATTCACTTAAACTAAAGTTAGAGTGCGAAAACTAATGTGTCTTCGGACGATGACGATGACGACGACGCCTAATCGTCATACCAATATACGACCACAAAAATTTTTTTTTGCGGTCCTATAAAAATTCAATGTTTTTTTTCAATTTCAACATGTACAAAGCAAAACAATTGAATTATGATAATAAATTTGAAATTTTTGGGACCATACAGACATTACATGTCAGTTCAGTGAACTTACTTCAGGCAAGAGTTCTTAAACATAGTTATAAAAAATATTTTCTCTAATTCTTCGTCAATTTATCCCTTCCTGCACCCATTGTATAAAAAAAATTTAATCAACGTGTGGTTCGTTCGATCTCAGTTCTTCATTGGTTAAAATCCGATTATGACGTCAAATTTACTTGCTTTCCTCTGAATTTCCTATTGTGACGGCATGAAAAAAGGCGACCATGCCTGATGACGTCACATAGAAAGAACACATCTTTTTACAGATCATTCGAAAAGACGGAATAAGTTTGCCTGCATATGGTTTGAAAATCATTAGAGAAAAAGATTCCACCACCAAATCTTGTGTAATATGATATTTATCCACTCTCGACAGTTAAATTTTAAATATTTAAAACGCTCGGCGAGCCTTGCGTTTTAAATTTGAAAATTTAGCTGTCTCGAGTGGATAAATATCGTATCACACTCGATGCAGTGTTTGCATGATTTTGTCCAAAATAGTTAATGCTCTTTGTCCATTTATATTGTTGACATTGATAAACATGATAAAATCAAATATTAATATCATAAAAAAACTTTTTCTTTTTCTTTTATTTATAAATTCATTACTTTTGATTTGATTGAAAATTAAATTCATCTTTATTTCTTTAAGTCTCTTCTTTTCTCTTTTTTTTTTTTTTTGGCATGGTACTCATTTTTGTTGATTTCATGTGTGTATATGGACCACAAATTAAAGTGTTTAAAGAAATACAAATTTCCTATATAGGCTTGAAATTTCCTTGGATTCTTTTCAAATTTCCTATATATTCTTTTCAAACGGGATGTATAAAGACACACCCACGTTCGTTTTGATCTATAAAGAGGTTAAACTCCTAACTATCCTACTGTCTGTCGATACATTTATTTTTGGCATTGCACTAGTCATGTTTTCTTTGACTGTCCATGACGTTAAAATACTAAATCCCTGGGATGTGTTATAGTTGATTTTAGTCTCTGATGCATGATTTTTTATTATTAATTGTTTTGGCTTTTAACTAGCTGTCAGTAACTGCGAGTACTCTCAAATCGTACTTTCTTGTTTATTTGACCTGTTGATACTAATTGTATTGCTTTTTTGTTATTTAATGTTATTCAGGGTTATATCTGGTCTATATACCAGCTTTGATAAGTGTTTGGTATTACTATAAATTTTCACTTCGTACTATGAACATCAAAATTATTTATTTTGTAAAAATATTTCCTTTCTCTATTGGAACTGTACACATATACCTAACAATAAAATTATTTTCATTTACCTGTGTTTAAAGTTATTGCAAATGGCTGATATTTTTGTTCGAGCATATTGTTTTTCTTTAATTGTTTAACATTTCATACCAATATAACATGTTACTTTTATTATTCTTCCCTTAGTTAATTTATTTTGTATTTACATTGTATCATAGGTCAAATTTTTTGTTCAGTGTATGTTCAATGGTGTTAATATGTCCTTTGATTGAGTTAAGCTATTTCAGTTGATATTTTATAGTGTGTCTTTCTATGTTGTGATGTTACACTATTGTTTCAGAAAAAGGGTGAAGGTTTGGTACCATTAAAACGTTTAAACCCGCTGCATTTGTTTGCACCTGTCCTAAGTCAGGAATCTGATGTTCAGTAGTTGTCATTTGTTGATGTGGTTCATAAGTGTTTCTTGTTTCTCGTTTTTTATATAGATTAGACCGTTTGAATGGTTTTACACTAGTAATTTTTGGGGCCCTTTATAGATTACTGTTCGGTGTGAGCCAAGGCTCCGTGTTGAAGACCGTACTGTGACCTATAATGGTTTACTTTTATAAATTTTGACTTGGATGGAGAGTTGTCTCATTGGCACTCATACCACATCTTCTTATATCTATTGAATGTAGGTTTGTCAAATCCTTGAATTTAAGTATCTACGAAAATCCTTTTTTCTCTCAATACCCCAAAAAGGACATATCCACAAATGCACAGTATATATATAAGAGAGGGACGAAATATCTATATATATATATAGCGCATGATTATCTATTTCTTCATTTATAATGCCTATCATACCTGTAGAAAAGTTGATATTATCAGACTGCAATACAGTAATCTGGTTTGTTACTGATGTACCTACAGTAGAAAAATAACAGGTTACTGACATCACTGATGTCCCTATATTGAAAATTTTACAGGTAACTAATGTACCTAAAATAAAGAAATATCAGGTAACTGATGTACCTACAATGGAGAAATATCATGTAACTGATGTACCTACAATAGAGATATATCAGGTAACTGATGTACCTACAATAGAGAAATATCAGGTAACTGATGTACCTAAAATAAAGAAATATCAGGTAACTGATGTACCTACAATAGAGAAATATCATGTAACTGATGTACCTACAATAGAGAAATATCATGTCACTGATGTACCTACAATAGAGAAATATCATGTCACTGATGTACCTAAAATAAAGAAATATCAGGTAACTGATGTACCTACAATGGAGAAATATCATGTAACTGATGTACCTACAATAGAGAAATATCATGTCACTGATGTACCTACAATAGAGAAATATCATGTCACTGATTTACCTAAAATAAAGAAATATCATGTCACTGATGTACCTACAATAGAGAAATATCATGTAACTGATGTACCTACATTTTGTACAATAGAGCAATATCAGGTTACTGATGTACCTGAAATATTAGGTAACTGATGTGCCTACAATAGAGAAATATCAGGTAACTGATGTACCTACAATAGAGAAATATCAGGTTACTGATGTGCCTACAATAGAGAAATATCAAGTTACGGATGTACCTTCAATAGAGAATTATCGGTTTCATAACAAGTGAGAATAGGATATCTCTTGATATCAACTCAAGTTATTCAATTTCAATATATAAATAACTCGAGTTGATATCAAGCAATATCCAATTCTCACAAGTTGCTTAATCTATTTCTCTTATGGTCAACACTCTCGTTGTGTTAAGGTAGCTGGGGTGTCTTCCTCCAGCTTGGGTTTGAAATAGCAGATAACAATATTAATTGGTCTAGATCTTTAATGAAATTTTCAAATTTCGAGAGCAGTATGTAATTTATGTGTAAGACTTTTCATGTTAATATAGAAAATTATGTGTTTTATCATATTTACGGCTGTATTTTACAAAAAAAAGAATATTTTTGTTGATTCATTTTTTTCAACTTTGCCATATAAGGGGAAATAACTCAGATAAAGTAACTTTTACAATAGAAAGTGTTGTGAATTTTTTATTATGTAGCAAGAAAATAAGTCTGGTGACCCCATTTTTTCTTTTTCTTATCTGAAAGCATATTGTTAGAGCTATCCTCTCATATTTTATCTTAAAATTCTATAGTGTAGTTTTCTTTTTATCTCACAAAATCGGGTTTTCCATGCATAATCTATACAAAATCTGACAATTTTGCACAACCTGTAGCGTGAAAAAAGCCTGGTGACCCATACTTTTTATTATATATTTGAAAAAGCATGATATAAATTACATTTTGACAAATTGTTAAAAATTCCATGGATCTACCTTAACTTAAAAATTCCGCAAATAGTTGATCGAGTCTTTTGCACATACAAGTATCACGTCATATGTCCTGTTCCGGTGTCAAACTTTAACATCAGACAATTTAAAATTTTTGGTACGCTTCATGCAGAATATAATAAAATTTGACATGGTCATGATGGTTGACAAAAAGAAGATTTTCAGGTGAAAAGTGTGATTGTTTTGTGTATTATTGAAGAAATCAAATATGTCTGTTGCCATGGAAGTAATGTATATCCTCTTAACCTTTGAAAGTCATCAATGACCTAACGAATAGCCAATGGAAATGTCGTTATATCGTCTCATGATGCTGGATAAGCCAATCAAATTAACGCAGATTTTCATATCACTTTTTCGTATCACACTCCTTGCAGTGTGATACGAGAAATATCTCTTCATGCAAGAAATAGATAACAGGCCGCATCCATAAGGGAAAGATTAGGTGACTGATGTACCTTCAATAGAGAAATATCAGGTACCAGTAACTGATGTTCCTACAATAGAGAAATATCAGGTTCCTAATGTACCTACAATAGAGAAATATCAAGTAACTGATATGCCTGTGTTAACCTTTCAAAGTCATAGGTTATGATATAGAACATCATGCATTTATGTGTACAATTTCGTACATACATGAAACTACAAAGTAAAAAATATGTTTAAAAGCATACAAAATCAAATCAAATATAAAAAATGAGGACTCTAAAATCTTCACCAAATTGGTTAAAAAATAGATTAAACTTTAGTTCATTTATAGGACTCGGAGGTGCAATGGGGACGCTGAAGTACGATGGTCACGTTGAACTGCGATGGTCCACGCAGAAGTACGATGGTCCTTTCGCTGAGGTGCGATGGTTTAGCATGACGTTTGAATATTGTGACGTTTTCAAATACAACATGGATTCGCAGGCAGGAAAATAAGGTTTTGTAGATGAAGGTTTCATGCTAACAAAGGAAAGGAAGGGAAAAAGAAAGTAACAAATGTTTCAAGTCCCAGTCAGTTTTGAGCATTACATGTGGAGGCAAATCATGGGGCGCAAAGTGGCTGAAAGATGAACTTGGTCAGCAAATGGGCTTACCAGTGTTCGGAATTATGCCGCAAACTTCTTGCACGATATATAAAGTATATTCACTTTCCCTCTGGTATCTTTCGCCCCTCTTTTATGTTTTGGAGTTTAGTGTGACGTCCATTTTCACTGAACTAGTACACATTTTTGTTTAGGGGCCAGCTGAAGCCTACCTCCGGGTGAGGGATCTTCTAGCTGTGTTGAATACCTGTTGGTGGCATTTGGCTGTCTTCTGCTCTTTGGTCGGGTTGTTGTTGATCTCTTTGACACATTCCCCATTTCCATTCTCAATTTTGTTACACAGTTTTAGCTGCTGGGTCCCAATTATTGTCACATTATCCCAATATGTCTGTTTGGGTTGCTTACCCAATTTTGTCAATGTTACAGAACTATAAACAACTGTCATGCATGTTTGAGGTTTAGCTAGCTATAAAACCAGGTTGAAACTCTTAATTTTTTTTTAAAAATGCCTGTACAAAGTCAGGAATATGGCAGTTGTTTTTAGCGTTTGATTTTGTCAGTTTTCATGGACTTCCCCTTTTTGAATTCGAGTTCAGTATTTTTGTTAAACTTTTTTAAAGGAAGATTATGAACATTCTCCTAAACAGCTAGTAAACATAGGGGCTTTTAAATTTAACAACAAGAACTCAAGGATTAAGGCCTTTATAGTTATCACTTACCTTCCTGTGATATGCATGATAACTGCTGCTGAACTGTATTTGCAACATTCAATGCACGATTTATCTTTTCTGGGCTAACATTTGAATTTGTTAGACACAATTTGCCTTCTTTGGAAGTTGAAATTGATCCTACATCTTCAGCAAATTGTCTGCTTTCAGTTGAATCATTGAAAATTGAAACTTGTTTCTGGTTCCAGTTTGGAATTTGAATTGGTGCTGACGATCCATTTTCAGTTGGAACTAGTTGATTTTTAGATTCATTTACATTAGATTTTTTGTGTGTAAAAGTATATACAGGTCCAAAATGTCCACTATCTGTAATTTCTTGCCATGATTCAAGTGATTGAGTATTATGACACACTTCATTTTCAACTAGAACAGAACAAGGATTGTTTATATCTTCATTTAAAGTTCCATCCTTCTTGTTTGCTACAACATTGTGTAATTTAACACTATGTGTATCACAATATTCTATGCTGCTCTCAACATCATTGTCTGTGTAACATGCAGCTGCCCTGGCCATTTTAGACCTTGAAAATACCACAAGAAAATTAACATAAATTCTTTTTGAAGAGGAATTGAAACCAGAGGCTCCAGATCTAAAAGGCATCTGTAGATCACCATGGTCTATGTGCATATTCAACAAAGGACATTCTCCAACATTGTAGACGAGAATTCAATTCACTGGGTTTTTTTTATCTTGTATTGCTGATAATTAAGTCTGTTTAGTTTCTCTCTATCTTCTTTAGTTTTTGCTCAAAACACAAAAGAAGGTAAAAAAAATCCTCATTTAAAGGCAATCACCTCTATAAATAGTGACAGTCTACTAACTATATCTGCAAAATTTGACTTGTTAGTAGATCTTGCCTTGCTGATCATTTCTGTGATTTAAAGTGTCTATTTTTATCTTTTATAATCTGTATTGTATATATAAGGCAAAACGCAAAAAAAAATGGTAAAAATCGTCATTAAAAGGGCAATAACTCAATAAGGAGTCGTCGGACGATTTTCTCAATATTGCCTTAATTGTAGATTTTGTCTTGTTGATCATTTTTGCTTATCTAAGTTTCTATCTATCTATTACAAATTTTAAGATATAAGGCAATAATGCAAAAAAATGGTAAAAATCGTCATCAAAGGGCAATAACTCTAATAAGGAGTCGACTGACAATTTGGACTATGTTAGACTTAATTGTAGAACTTGTCTTGCTGATCATTTGTGTATTTTAGGTTTCTCTCTATCTATTAAAATTTTCAAGATAATAGGCAATAAACTGCTCCGCCGAGCGCAGCTGGATACGACGGTAGAGGTCCAAGCCTGAACAGTAGGGGCAAAAATTGACACAATATTCAAGCTTGATACAGGTCTGAATTTAGATTGTAATTAAATATTTGACACATTATAGGTTTCTTACACAGAATAAATGTAGTCAAAGAATTTGAAATTGATTATATGATCTGAATTTATATTCAATTGAAGATTTCTTGCTTTTGTGCAATACACTGTGCTGTTGCACAATACTTAGTAAATCTGTTTTCAGACTATATACAAAGAATTAACAAAATAATTTGTGACCCCAAATTTTTCTTTGGAAAATTGACAATTTCTTAAATCTTGAGAGAAAAAAAATCCCCCCCCCCCCCCCAAAAAAAAAAATTTGTTTTTACCCTTGAAGAAATTTTCTTTTTAATTTCTTAAATCTTGTGGAAAAAAATTGCCCCCCCCCCCCCCCCCCAAAAAAAAATTTTTTTTACCCCCCAAATTTTTTTTATTTTTTTTTTTTTATTTTAGCCCCCCTCCCCTTTCCAAAAAATAACATTTGAAGAAAATTTCTTTTTGTATAATGTGGTACAATTTAAGAGACATCAATACACTTAAACACAAATTATTGTCTGAAAACCAGAAAAATGCTTGTTTTAGACCCTTTTTGGCCCCTAATTCCTGAACAGTTTGGGCAATTTCCCCCAAAATGAATCCCAACCTTCTACTTGTGGTAATTTGAACCTTGTGGTACAATTTCAGAGCAATCAAAATACTTATACACAAGTTATTGTCCTGAATCAAGAAAAATGCTTGTTTTGGGCCCCTTTTTGGCCCCTAATTCCTAAATGGTTAAGACCATCACCCCCAAAAACAATCCCAACCTTCCTTTTGTGGTATTGAACCTTTTGCTTAAATTTCATAGATTTAGAGATCTATACACTTAAACTAAAGTTATCGTCCGGAAACCAAATGTCTTCGGAAGACGCTGATGATGACAACGCCGATGTGATAGCAATATACGACCCCAAATTTTTTTTGCGGTCGTATAAAAATGAAAAAAAATGGTAAAATTTGTCATTTAAGGGCAATAACTCCTATAAGAAGTCGTCTGACATTTTTGACGTATACGGACAATTGGTAGAGCTTAAAATTCTATACATTTTTGCCCTAGTCAGATTTTCTCTATCTATAACGGTTTTCATAATAATAGACAAACTTGCATTTTACCCCTATGTTCTATTTTAAGCCATGTTGGCCATCTTGGTAGACAGACAAGGTCATGGGACAAATTTTTTAAACTTGATAACCCAATGATGATTGTGGCCAAGTTTAGTTAAATTTGGCCCAATAGTTTAAGAGGAGAAGATTTTTGTAAAAGTTAACAGACGACACCAGACGCCAAGTGATGAGAAAAGCTCCCTTGGCCCTTTGGGCTAGATAAGCTAAAAAAAAATTCAGTAAACAAATTAATGTCTTTCAATATACCATTAATTGAGAGCAGGTAGACTCATGTACCAGTTTGAATCAGACTTACCCACATTGTCTGATGAAGATACATTTACTTGTACAGGTAGTTTGATTATTGAACAAAACTATATAATTGATTGATTGTTGCTTGTTTAACATCCAGTGGGAAAGAATTTAAAAGGAAGAGTATTGATACTAACTGGCCAATGAGTGATGTGAGATTTTTTGCTGCTTGTCGATGGCCTCACTTTGACTTTCAGCTGAAGAACATACATGACATAAGTATTATACCCTTTACTTCAAACTGTAGTGATTTTCTTGGTTTTTGATAAAAAAGATTGGTACTGTTTAAAGTTCAGTGGCAAAATAAATGTATATTAAGGATAAGAACATGCCAATCTAAAATTTAAACTTACTTTGTATTAGACTGACAGACAACAAGTAATTTGAGAAGTAAAACTGTAAACACTTTTAAAAGTTATATATAACACATTTTCTTGATATTTTTCTGACAAGCTTGATCTTTTTATTAGTTAGAAGATCAGGATTCCATTTAAAAAACCTACTATATACATACCTATTAATGTAACCTCTATAAAGACGGAGGAAAAAGTTTAATGATGACATTATCAATATTATACCGTGTTTTTGTAACTTAGATAATTTTGATAAATTTAGATATTTAATGAACTGTTTGGAGACTGATGTTCTCATCAGATTTTTTTTAAATATAGACAAATGTATTTTGATTAGAAATTCATCAGTGGGAATAATTGCATAATATTGAAGTGGTTGTTTTGTCTATTGTTTGTTATAAGTGTCACAATTGTTGTCTCTATGTTTTATTTTTGTTTTGTTTTTCTATGTTTTCATGTATTTCAGCGATGATCCTTTTGTACTGGATTTTTATACTTAATAAAATTAGTTAGTTAGTTACATACAGAAATGTTCTTTTGCTCAATGAGCCTTTCAGTTTTAACAGTTTCTTTGAAATATGCATAAACAGGAATAAATTTTAGATCAGGACATAACCTTAAAGTTGGTCATTGTAAGTGTAAAGAAGACCAATTAGGTTACTTAAAATTGTTGACCTAAAGGCTAAATTTGTCTGGTTGCATGAGAAGTCAATGAATGATTGATTACAGAAAAATTCCCATGGGTACTTTTTAAAAGCTTTAGAGCATTATCGATATCTGACAACAAATGATTTAAAATGTTTAACTGAGTGAACCGTATCAAGTGAAACGCAGGGGCGTGTTTTTTTGTTCTTTGGTAGTAAACCAGAAGAGGTCCATTTCTATTTTTTTGAATAGGGAAGATCTTCTGGCTCTCTTCCACCTCTTCTTTTTTGATAGGTAGTTTAGACGGCAGAGGCACATAACAAATATGGCGTCGTTTAGTCTAAATGACATTAATAAATTTATGAATGCAGATATATTAGAATGTGAGCCGTGTTATAAAGTTGTTATGGTATGACAGTCTTAGTAGGACATCCCTGTAGGACGATAAGCTGGATAAATATATTAACTACACGGACAACAACAGTTAAGGGACAACTATTTGATATTCTAGGGAAGGGATTCTGATTGATTGGTGTTTAACGCTACTTTCAACACTAAGTTGGGCTATTCCGTGGTGGTCAGTTTAAATTTATGGATGAAGAATGGGGAAGGGAAGAGGGCATTATTAACTTTTTTAATCTGTCGCTAATTATGCCTATTTTTCAGCTCTTACCAGGCAACCATATTCATATATGAAATCCTCCTGTCCCCCACCCCAATACATAAATAAATATCAAATGTTTTTTTCTTCTTATTTAACACAAGTTTAAATCGATTGATTGTTTGTTGCTTATTTTAAACGCCCAGTGACAAGTATGTCATGCATGTTCAGGACTCGGTTCAGGAAAACACGAGTTTAAAAGTCAGGTATATAATATAAAAACGAAGAGATGTATGATTGCTAAGGAGGCAACTTTCCACCGGAGTTCAAATATGAAGTGGATGTAAGCAATTATAGGCAACCGTAATTAAGGCCTTCAACAATGACAACACCCAATACTGTATTAAAAGTCGTCTACAAAAGGCTCGACGTGAAAAGTGTGAGAAACAATTCAAACGAAAAAACTAACGGCCTAATTATACATAACAAAATAATTTACAAAATATCAAATATGAGTCGAGGCATGAACCAACGACAACAACTAAACTATAGGCTCCTGACTTGGGACAGGCACACAAAGAATATGGCAGGGTTGATATAAAAACGAAGATTGCCAATGAGACAACCCTCCACAAGAGACCAAATGACACAGCAATTAACAGCTATAGGTCACCGTACGGCCTTCAACAATAAGCAAAGCCTATACCGCATACATGTAGTCAGCTATAAAAGGCCCCGAAATCACAAATGTAAAACAATTCAAACGAGAAAACTAACGGTCTAATTAATGTACAAAAAAATGAACGAAAAACAAATATGTAACATCATGAACATAGCAACAAACGACAACTACTAAATTACAGGCTCCTGACTTGGGACAGGCACATACATACAGAATCATTGTGGCGGGGTTAAACATGTTAGCGGGATCCGGCCCAACCCGCCCCCTAACCTGGGACAGTGGTATAACAGTACAAGAACATGTTTGTGAGCGCTCAACCCTTCCCGAAGCTGGGACAATGGCGTAACAGTACAATATAAGAACAACCTGCACAAATCAATTGCAATAAGATTAACTCAAAAGATCGGTACGAGACACACAAAAAAAAACTTACATTAAGACAATAGACACAAAGCACCGAAATAAGAGTATTTGCAATTACTGGAAGTTTGTTCAAAGCTTTAATAACAACTAGTACTGAAATAAATCTTGTTCTCCCAGACTGAAGTATCAATCAGTACACAACCAACGGATTTATTAAAAAAAAAAGAAAAAAAAACAGTCTGAGAAATGTCTGGTATACATTGTATACTTGCATATTGATACATATACAATGACAATTCGAAAAGTGGTGGTCCGAAGGTTTTGACCATCGAAATTTTGCAATAGAAATAATAGTTAGGATCAGAAGATTTTCTTCAAGGACCACCAGAGAAAAATGATTTTGAGAACTTTCCGATATCTTTGCTTTATACAAAAATAATCAAGTTTGGTTACTTAAGATGTCCTTTTTGAAAACATTGACAATTTTTTTTGCAGTTTAAGATTATTCTTAAAAATCAAATAGTGGGGGTTTAAGTCAGATTTGTCTAGCAAAATTGAATTAGAGGAAAGAACAAAGAAAAATGTCACGAACAGAGCACACTTTTACAGTCATGTCTACCGGACGGATCTTAATTTTCTATAAAATCATCGTAAACTTCATTTATGTCATCCAACATAACAAAAATCTGCTATATTCGACGGCAAATTGAATTTTTGTTTTATTGATCTTCCGTAGAATATCTCCAGAAGAGGTCCAGGTTCATTTTTTTTTTACTCTTCACCAGAAGACATTCTGGAGATGTGCAGAAGAGACCAATAAAACACGCCCCAGGTGTTTCAAAGCAGGAACAATTAGAATATTGTGCACAAAAGTAAACAAAATAAATAAGTCTGCACAAAAACAGGTAAAAATAATACAATGAATTCATCAATGCTCAAAAGATCAAGAAGTAAGTGTTTCTTACTTTTTTGTCAACTCGAATTACTCTATTCTACCAGTCTACAGACTTCAAACGGGCACTTCAAACACATACTTTCGTTTTAAGACTGAAAGATAAGACTTAGAACCAAAATTGTTAATAAAAACATATACAAAAAAGTACCTAAATGAAAGTGTAAATTAACAGGGGCGTAGCTGCCGTTAGGCACTTTAGGCACTTGCCTACGCATAATTTTTTCACAAATATATTTTTTCATTAAAACAAAAATAATGACAACGTTATCTGTAGATGCACGTGAAGTTATGGAAAGCCTCAGCTGTCATATATTAGAGATTTACAAAACGTTATGCTGAAGCTTAAAATGTAAAGTTAAGACAGCGTGATGTTGAATTGAGTCACCAAAATGCTAACTCTAAATTACAATATGCTAAGTTGAATTTGCGCAATGTTGACTTGCAATGACAAGTGCTTTAGTCGTGATAGTATATATATAATGATAAGTCACGATGTTGTGATGATATGCCAAACACGCGTAACGTTGGGTTTAAAGTACATGATGTAAAGTTGACGTTGCATGATGTTAGCTTGCAGATTGATACTGCTCAGTCATCCACATCGACATCTATGATAACAAATAAAATGAATAGCTAAAATGTATGGTGCTGACTTGTTATTAATAAATGTTGAGCTGAGATAGTACGATGTTATATCATTGTGATATTACGATTGGTCTATCATGCAATCTGTTGATTTAAAACACCATGATGCACAGTTGAAAGTACATGATGTTAAGTTAAGATAACACGATGCTACACCACTATATTGAAACGAAAGGTTTACCATACAATTTGTTGACTTAAAACAACACGATGCAACGTGTTAAGCTAAGATGCTCACTGGAAACTACAGGACGTACAGTTGAAATTTTGTAATGCTAAGCTACGATAGCACGATGTTATATCATTATAATGTCACAATAGGCTTATTATACAATTTGCTCATTTAAAACTACACAACGTACAGATGAAAGTACGTGATGTTAAGCTAAGATAGCACATTGTTATATCATTAGACTGTCACGATAGGCTTACCACACGATATGCTCGTTTAAAACTACACGACGTACAGTTGAATGTACGTGATGTTGAGCTATGATAGCAATATCTTATATCATAATAATATCACGATAGGCTTGCCATACAATATGCTCATTCAAAACTACACGACGTACAGTTGAAAGTACCGTGTTTTTCAGCTAAGATAGCACGATGTTATATCATTATAATGTCACGATAGGCTTATTATACAATTTGCTCATCTAAAATTGCACCACGTACAGCTGAAAGTACGTGGTGTTAAGCTAAGATAGCACTTTGTTATATCATTAGAATGTCACGATAGGCTTACCACATGATATGCTCATTTAAAACTACATGATTTTCAGTTGAAACTAGGTGATGTTATGCTAAGATAGCATGTTGTTATATCATTTGAATGTCACGATAGGCTTACCATACAATATGCTCATTTAAAACTACACAACGTACAGTTGAAAGTATGTGATGTTGAGCTATGATAGCACGATGTTATATCATAATGATATCACGATAGGCTTGCCATACAATATGCTCATTCAAAACTACACGACGTTCAGTTGAAAGTACGTGTTGTTGAGCTAAGACAGCACGATGTTATATCATTATGACGTCACGAGAGGCTTATCATACAATGTGTTGACTTGAAACTACACGATGTAAATTTGAAGTAGTTTGGTCTTGACTTGAAACAGTAAAATGTTAAGTTATAAAAACAGAACGTAAAGTCAAAATAAAATAATGATAGGATGACATATACTTGTGCAGAATTGAAGATTTTTGGTGTTGACTTCGAATATAGAACAAATATTAGATCGTTTTATGTTAAATTGAAAGACAATAATGATGCGTAAAACATTACAGAATTATGTGAATTGAAACTGCAATTCTATGGAAAAGAATGAGGGACAAATCCCCAGGATTTTTTCTTCTTCATTTGCAAGTTCGGAGGCAAAATGATATACAAAGAAAGTTTTCCATAAATTCATAAAGCAAAAGAATTACCCATCGCTATATATTACACTTGAATATAGTTTTGCCGTATATGTTACATGTTTTGTTTGGATTTTTTTTTATGATTAAAAAGCAGACTTTTTTTATGAACAATATTTAAGAAAATATTTATCTATGTTGTGTGTTAATATCATATACAACATAATATTGTGCGTATAAGACTCATGACTGTGAGGGTCAAATTTTACTCATATAAAATCACATCTATGTAAGAGTTAACGGAGAATTTGTATTTACCACTCCCGTTTTCCTCGAAATAAAACATAAGAATCTGGAGTCTTAATCTTAAAAAAACAAAGATCAACTGATATGACAAATAATACGATTATAGCGCAGGACTGAGAGGGTCAGAGCTATATCAGAATGTGACCCCCCGGTCTTGTTAGAGGTATCTGAAAATTTGAATTTTCTTTTTCATGAAATAAAACAAAAGAATCTGGACTTAATCAAAAGCGATGCGATTACGATTTCCATAGAATGTCAGAGACAGTTTGTCGACTAGTTCGTTGAAAATTCGGCTAGGCAAGTAAAGTATGTCTTGTAACAAAGCAGGGTTTATTTATATTCATATCACACTTACATATTCTAGTCCTTATATGCATGTGATATTTGCCACTGTACACTAAATACAAATACATTTTAATCAATTCTTTTTTTATGAAAAGGAGCCTATCTTAAACACGTTCATCGATTTGACACCCTGTAGTTTATGTTTTTTGGGATTTCCTCGAAAATTATAACACATTCCTTCTTTACCACATATGAAACAGGATCTGCTTACCTTTCTGGAGCACCTGAGATCAACCCTTTTTTGAGGGTTTCGTGTTGCTCAGTTTTTGGTTTTCTATATGTTGCGCTTGATATACTGTTGTTTGGCTTTTGATCTTTTTTCTCTCGTTTATTTCGGCTCATGAGTTTTTGTCATGACATTGTCAGTTTGGTTAAGATTTTTACTATCCCTTTTGTATCTTGCCTTCTTTTATCCATTTTTGTGTATTTTTTTTGTCGATTCTCCCCTCCCCCTGAACAGTATAATAGATAGATAAATGAAAACAGAAACCCTTTTCAACAAAAGGAGATCTACAAATAACACGACGTGACCGAAGTTGTAAATTTCTTCCTCATTAGACATATTGCCCTTAGGGTAGATCGGGTGTCTTCCGCCATCTTAGGGAGCTACCATTTGATTTTTATTGGGGCTAGAATGAAATTTGAAACAAGAGGCTCTCAAGAGCCTGAATCGCTCACCTGTATTTCAGAGGAGAAGATTTTTAAATGTTGGCAAACTTGATGAACAAATTGTGTAAAATTGTCTTTAAAGGGCAATAACTCCTTAAGGGGTCAATTGACAATTTTGGTCATATTAACTTTTTTGTAGATCGTACTTTGCTGAACATTATTGCTGCTTACAGTTTAATATATCTATAATAATATTCAAAATAATAACAAAAAACTGCAAAAATTTTGTTAAAACTACCAATTCGGTGGCAGCAACCCAACAATGGGTTGTTCGATTCGTCTGATAATTTCAGGGCCGATAGATCTTGACCAATTAAACAATTTTACCCCATGTCACATTTGCTCTAAAAGATTTAGTTTTTGAGATATAAGCCAAAAACTGCATTTGACCCTTATGTTCTATTTTTAGCCATGGCGGCCATGTTTGTCGATGAATCAAAACTTCGGATAAAATTTATAAACTAGATACCCTAAGGAACATTTAGTTAAAGTTTGAAGGTAATTGGCCCAGTAGTTTCAGAGGAGAAGATTTTTTAAATAGTTTACGACGACCGACGACGACAGACGACGACGACAGACGTCGGACGACGACGGACGACAAGTGATGGCATAAGCTCACATGGGGCCCTTCGGGCCTCGGTGAGCTAAAAAGTCAGAATAAACTAATAAAAAAAAAGCAGGACCGAATAGAGTGAAAAATAAAAAGGCAGGACAGAGATTACAACTTAAAATGCCTAAAAAAAAAAGGCAGGACAAAATTTTTCGTCCTAGCACATAAAAATCACACGGTAGCTCCCTTAGATTCTCATATAGCTCAACACAATCGGTTTAGATCTAAAAAATATACACACATTTTTAGAGAGGAATGTTATTCATATGTAGTACTTTTCATCTTGATGAAGAAAATTATGAGATTCATCTGATTAAAACAGCTATTTGTTTTTGAATAAAAGAACGTTTTTTGCATATGTTTTTCAACTTTTCCATATAGGGGAGATAACTCGGATAACATTATTTTTTGTCGTTTTTTATTTTTTTTAATTTTTTGCCATGGCATTCTGAGTCTGTTTTCGACTTATGAGTTTGAAATCCCTTTGGCATATTTCGTCTCTAATGATGGAATGTGTAGGGACTTTATCTATTTTGTTTTGTAAACAGAAAACGAGTCTCGTGATCCCAATTTTTATTTTTATTTTCTAACATTGAGTTTTCCATGTATAGTTTATACAAAATCTGACAATATTGCATTACCTGTAGCGTGCAAAATGCTCTGTGGCCCAAACTTTTTATTATGTTTTTCAAATTAGAATAAACTACATTTTGGCAAATAATAAACCGATTTTAATTTAGACCACACTCATGAAAACCATGAGAGAGAGAGAGAGAGAGAGAGAGAGAGAGAGAGAGAGAGAGAGAGAGAGAAACTGTTGATACCAAAATAATTCATGGACTTTAACAATTTTTACAGATTTTTAATTTTTTTCTCTTTCTTTGAAAACACATATAGATAGAGAGAAGCTGCAAAAAACCAAGAAAATCACTATGGACAAGAAAATAAGTGACGGAAATCATTAATTGGCTTCTTATTATAAGTTATAGGGGTCATTGTCCATTAATGACTTTACCAATTTAAAAAAAATAAAATATTTTCTGAGTGGATATATACATAAACCTGGGCACTATCTTACTTGGTGCTGGAAAATGGTTGGCACTGCTGTAAATGATGTATTTTTTTTGAAAGTTGACGATTTAGACTGGAGGCTCTAGGTCAAATTTCATTAGGTTTCATATAGACTTCATGTATGAGCGAAAAGTATACAACAGAATCTACCATACTTTATGTTTGGGTTGGCCCCATGCAGTAGGATTCTATCACCTATCAATTCTTTTTGTTTTATTTCGTGGAAAAGAAAATTCAAATTTTCAGATACCTCTAACAAGGCCGGGGATGGGGGTCACGTTCTCATATAGCTCTGACCCTCTCAGTCCTACGCTTTATCGTATTATTTGTCATATCAGTTGATCTTTGTTTTTTAAGATTAAGACTCCAGATTCTTATGTTTTATTTCGTGGAAAACGGGAGAGGTAAATACAAATTCTCCGTTAACTCTTACATAGATGTGATTTTATATGAGTAAAATTTGACCCTCACAGTCATGAGTCTTATAAGCACAATATTATGTTGTATATATTAACAAACAACATAGATAAATATTTTCTTAAATATTGTTCATAAAAAAAGTCTGGTTTTTAATCATAAAAAAAAATCCAAACAAAACATGTAACATATATGGCAAAACTATATTCAAGTGTAATATATAGCGATGGGTAATTCTTTTGCTTTATGAATTTATGGAAAACTTTCTTTGTATATCATTTTGCCTCCGAACTTGCAAATGAAGAAGAAAAAATCCTGGGGATTTGTCCCTCATTCTTTTCCATAGAATTGCAGTTTCAATTCACATAATTCTGTAATGTTTTACGCATCATTATTGTCTTTCAATTTAACATAAAACGATCTAATATTTGTTCTATATTCGAAGTCAACACCAAAAATCTTCAATTCTGCACAAGTATATGTCATCCTATCATTATTTTATTTAGACTTTACGTTCTGTTTTTATAACTTAACATTTTACTGTTTCAAGTCAAGACCAAACTACTTCAAATTTACATCGTGTAGTTTCAAGTCAACACATTGTATGATAAGCCTCTCGTGACGTCATAATGATATAACATCGTGCTGTCTTAGCTGAACAACACGTACTTTCAACTGAACGTCGTGTAGTTTTGAATGAGCATATTGTATGGCAAGCCTATCGTGATATCATTATGATATAACATCGTGCTATCATAGCTCAACATCACATACTTTCAACTGTACGTTGTGTAGTTTTAAATGAGCATATTGTATGGTAAGCCTATCGTGACATTCAAATGATATAACAACATGCTATCTTAGCATAACATCACCTAGTTTCAACTGAAAATCATGTAGTTTTAAATGAGCACATCGTGTGGTAAGCCTATCGTGACATTCTAATGATATAACAAAGTGCTATCTTAGCTTAACACCACGTACTTTCAGCTGTACGTGGTGCAATTTTAGATGAGCAAATTGTATAATAAGCCTATCGTGACATTATAATGATATAACATCGTGCTATCTTAGCTGAAAAACACGGTACTTTCAACTGTACGTCGTGTAGTTTTGAATGAGCATATTGTATGGCAAGCCTATCGTGATATTATTATGATATAAGATATTGCTATCAGTGGCGGATCCAGAGGGGGGCGTAGAGGGCGTACGCCCCCCCCCCCCCCCCTTTGCTTGAACTTTTTTTTTTTTTTGTAAAATGATGAATCAGACTAGACTTCGTGAACTTTGCCATTTCCCGGTCGTGTATTTAATTTTTATGCGACAATTCTTTACTTATAAAGATATTTTTCGCTCGTATTTACTGTAATATATTATTGATTATGTCAGTCATATGTTTCGCTACTGTGGAGTTGATCTGTACTTTTGAAACGTCACTCAGTCATTTTGAAATTCAAATTACAGTAACACATTGCTTAGGCGGAGGATGACAAGCATGACGCCTTCAAAGCGACAAAGGATTGAGCAAGAACGTATTGACTTCTATTTCATATGTCCACTCAACAGAAAGTAATACTCTATTACACTCTCATGAAAAAAAAAGTTCCACGGCAATATTATTTACCTACGAAAATATGTTTAACCCCACACGCCCCAGCCAATTAATAACATTGCTGAATAAGGTACGGACCATTTGATTTGATAGGGCAGTCTGAGATATTTTAGAGAAAAAATTCTTACCCTGATTTTTGCCTTTAACAAAAATTCTTTTTTTTTTGGAAGGGGGGGGGGGGGGGGGGGGGGGGTTTGCATGTAAATCCCATATCTGACCGGAATGTCTGTTTCGCCGAACTGATATACTGAATACTTTTTTCAAGGCCCAACTGCAACCTGCCTGCTGGGTGTGACCTTTATGTCTCCATTTGTCGACCGTCATTCACAACTTCGTTGTCATTTGATTTTCAGACTCATTCGTAGCCGTTGGTTGATTTGGAACCCCTCACTTCCCTTGTTGAGTGAAACATTTCAACCAAACATTTGGATAAAAATTGCTTGTTTGTCTTTGTTCGTGTCGGTCGTATTATAAACTTCATTGAATAGCCGTATATCATGTTTACAACAAGTAATCTGTGAGGTTATGCTAACCGTTAACCATACAACAAACGAGAATTTTCCATGTCCATTTTTTACTGACAAATCTCACATCAAATATATTAGTACATAGCTTTAGATCCATTCAATCATTTTATAATAGACAACTAATGGGGAGAATGCGGCATCAAAAATGTTCAACCCAAGCTTACCGGCACTTTAACTATAAAATATACATACCCCACGTTAGGAACCGTCACTAAAAATGTGCATTTTACACTTATTTTATGTTTTGTAGCCAAAAAAAAAGGTCCGCTCGGCAAGTATTACATACTACGCCCCCCCCCCCCCCCCCCCCTTTCCAAAATCCTGGATCCGCCCCTGGCTATCATAGCTCAACATCACGTACATTCAACTGTACGTCGTGTAGTTTTAAACGAGCATATCGTGTGGTAAGCCTATCGTGACAGTCTAATGATATAACAACGTGCTATCTTAGCTTAACATCACATACTTTCAACTGTACGTTGTGTAGTTTTAAATGAGAAAATTGTATAATAAGCCTATTGTGACATTATAATGATACAACATCGTGCTATCGTAGCTTAGCATTACAAAATTTCAACTGTACGTCCTGTAGTTTCCAGTGAGCATCTTAGCTTAACACGTTGCATCGTGTTGTTTTAAGTCAACAAATTGTATGGTAAACCTTTCGTTTCAATATAGTGGTGTAGCATCGTGTTATCTTAACTTAACATCATGTACTTTCAACTGTGCATCATGGTGTTTTAAATCAACAGATTGCATGATAGACCAATCGTAATATCACAATGATATAACATCGTACTATCTCAGCTCAACATTTATTAATAACAAGTCAGCACCATACATAAACCCAACGTTACGCGTGTTTGGCATATCATCACAACATCGTGACTTATCATTATACTATCACGACTAAAGCACTTGTCATTGCAAGTCAACATTGCGCAAATTCAACTTAGCATATTGTAATTTAGAGTTAGCATTTTGGTGACTCAATTCAACATCACGCTGACTTAACTTTCATTTTAAGCTTCAGCATAACGTTTTGTAAATCTCTAATATATGACAGCTGAGGCTTTCCATATGAAGTCGTCAAAACTCTTTAATTATCAAATGTCATTTATACACTAGTCTATCATCCTTAGGGAATGGAGTATTGGATAGAATTGTATGTAAATTATATTAGAGCTTTGGTTCAGATCATTTCACTTCTATCAACAAATACATGAATGAACCTTAACATGCTCAAAACCATGACATTTTATTCTTAGATGCATGATTGTTTTATTAGTTGTTGTTGGCTTTCAACTAGCTTTCCACTTGGTCTTCATCCGACCTACACTAAAACCCTTGCCAAGTGGAGCGTCCGTTTGGCTGTGCGGGATGTATAAATACGCAGTCACGTCTGGACAGAATGTGGACGTCAAATCCTATGCCTAGTGTAGAGAGAATGCCACGCTCTCGGCACGTTAAGAACACTTGCAACAACTCATTGAAGGGTCCGTAGGTGGTCTGCTGAAAGGCAAAATGTCTGTACCTATCCAATAAACCCTCAATTTCCAATGGCATTTCAAGACCTTCATCCTGGACGACTCCTATTACAGGATCTACCTGTTGTATTAATTGTAAAATTTGTTTTTGTCCTGAACATGCATGGACTGTTTGCCACTGGACGTTTAGCATTCAATTAATCAATCAGCTAGCATTCAGTAACTTCCAGTACTCTCAGATCAACGTGTAATGACCATAATTATTCAAATTCCTTAGGTAGGAATTTTACAGTACAGGATATCAGAAAATATGAACTTCTTGAATTTTGTTAGATAGTATGAACAGAACAGAACTTTAACTTCTGGCTTTATTAGGCATCGACTGTGTGTGTGTATGTGTTTGTGTGGCCGGGGAGAGTAAAGGTTTAAGAATCAAAAGATGAATGGTCGATGCCTAGCTCAAAGGATAGTATTATTATATAGTAGTCTCAGTGTTTACGTGCATATTTTTTAATGAAGGATCGTCAAAATGTACTATCTATTGACGTATATATATATCAATTATCCTCAATCAAAAAGGAATAGATATGAAATAACTAAACAGGATGTACTGCTTAATTAAAGGGCTACGCTGATCTACGCTGGACAATGCATATTGTAAATATATATTTTTTTAGATTTCCGATTGTACTGCGTAAATTCATCAGTCAGATGTTATTGTAAAATTATTTATAATTCTTTGAACTTTTCTTCATGTATACTATGATAAAATTACCAGTAAATTTTATGTTTTTTGTACACAAAATTTTGCAACCAAAAATGATGAAAACGTTTTCCGTCGGTGTGCCAACAGTTTATTGGATACCTAACTACGCCCCTGATTAACTCTCAAAAACGCTAAACCTGCTGATATCGTACCACCCTTCAATTAAAGATCGTTCAGCAAACCTCTGATACTTATCAGGAAATAGTAGAATTTCTGAAATCATATCCAGGCTGTAAAGTAACCTTTCTGGAAATTCCGCCAAAAAAAATAACCCTCAGGGACAGCTACATGTTCAAACTCTACAGGGACGGAGTTCACCAAAAACAGACGATTTCAAAAGTCTGGTTTAAGAAACTGGCAACAAAGATACAAAAACAGTGCTGGGGTTGATATCATACCCAACGGTTGGAATATCCACGACGTGCTCCCTGGCTCAACCTCTACATCTGCATGTAAAACGATCACCATTTCAGCTTTCAAGGATTTTGGCTATACACTTATATTTTGGGATCTTGACTTGTATTGCTCTCACCTACCGCATATAATAATTGCTTCAAACAATTGCTCTCCTGAATCATTTATTAATACATATCTGCAGCTAAACCCGTCACCAAACAGAGCCTTTCAACGGTGAGAATATCCACAACGCGTCGGCTCTTTGGCTTTTCGATCGTATTCATACTCGTCTGAATTAAATATATGACTTTGGCTTACATCTCATACAAATCCTTAATACACTGCTTGGTGTAATACGCTACTGATCTCTCTGCTCTGCTCTGCATTTTCATCTAATATATTTGTATATACAGTGCCTCATAGATACACCTGCTTGCACACCTCCTTTCTCCTTAGTAACTTTTAGGCCGAACAATTTAGATCAATATAGATTAGAATAATGGCTTCATCAGAAGTTAAAACAAGACGGATTACCCGTATGAACCTCGAAACCTCACATTGAATCAACAATGAAATCTGGAAATAATTTGGTATTGGAACTTAGTACAGCAGCTTATGAGTATGCTAGGCAATGTCTCATCACAATACTTGATTGTTCTACACAATATACTGGGATGGTTAGACATAGTGAGGAAACATCTGGTGCAAAGGTTGACACATGCATTAAGGTATTTAATCGCAAAACAGATAATTCACAGGGCAAACATCTAAAATTCGTTGTTAATCTATACCATACAAGTTCAACAATGGTAGTTAATGGCTCTAGAGTAGATCTTTATTTGGCTGATATTCACGAACTATTATGTGATGAACTCTCCAAAAAGGGACACATGCTTACATCACTAAATGATTACATTACATCTACAATTTCAAAATTCATCAGTACAGTGCCAAATCTAAATCAAAATCTTGCTGCGGCAAACACAAACTATAATTTGGATGATCTAGCTATCGCATTTAGAACCGATGGAAGCAAAGATTTAAATGAGGATATAACTGACATATGTCCAATCTGCAACAAAATACCACTTCTAGAAACAATTGAATGTAGTGAATGCTCACTATGGATACATTATGAGTGTGCAGGACTCTTACAATCAGCCGTTAGTGCACTGAACTCCTTAGACTTTGTTTGTGCACTATGCACCGACAGTATGCTGTATGAGGAAGTCACAAATGTCGGTACCAAATCACAGAATCTGCATTCCGAAATGAACTCTTTAATAGTAAATGACACCTCTCCTGATACCTATGTGCGATTTCCCTCGCCACCTACTACTCTACCAGAATTTGATAAAAACTCTAGATCTGGAACAGATTTATCGGATGAAACTACTTTGGCGAAGGAAATTTATAACCAACACTATATTCTAGACAATACCACCTCTACATTTATCTCCAACTATAAAACACATGATAGGTGTCCCACCAATATTTCAAGTCATGTACCTGTCAGTGCAAAAATTGAAGTCAAAACAAACGTAAAAAATGAAATAGTCAAACCAAACTTTGCCAGACAATACAATCTTCAGTGGAAAGATCTATAGACTCCGAAACCTTTGATGCACTGATAAACGAAGAACTTACTCAATACAAGATAGAAAGTCACTCCTTGGAAGAAAACATTAAATTTCTGTGCAACTGTCTGAAAAAAGCGGCTACAGTTGCTGTACTATCAAAAATCATCAAACTGAAAGGTCCTAAATTCAAGGCATTACCTACCACTCTCAGCCTACTCCAAATCTGTAAGGAAGAATGTCATCTTTGGAAATCATATTGAAAACTTCAAAACAGACACAATTTTGGCTCAACGTAATCTAAGAAAACATACACAGATAGGGCACAATTTTATAAAGAAGTCATGGACAACCCAAGCAATGAAATGTTCCATAGACTTATTCGTCGTAAAAGAGGCAACCTCTGTAATGTCTGGCACAATATCATCCAAGAACTTTGCGAACAGGAAAATATTACACCAAAATTCAGTACTCAAAATATCTGCGATGCCATTAAGCAGCTTCATTCCGGCAAGGCAATAGATGAATTAGGTCTCGCTGCTGAACATTTTAAAAATTCTCCAGCAATAGTCACACAATTTCTCACAGACTGTTTTAATACCACCATGAAAGATACACTTATTCAACATATATCTAAGTCTGGCATTGTAATACCTGTACTAAACAAAGGGAAAAATCCAATTTTGATGGACAACTACAGGGGAATTGCCGTAACACCTGTCGTTTCAAAGCTTTTCGAATGTACCATACTGCCATCGCTGACTCAGAATTTCAAACAGTCGACACTTCAATTTGGATTTACAAAGGGCATGTCTATGCTTATGGCTGGGCTAATTATCACTGAGGCTAGAGCGGAAGTAAAACATCTCACAATTGAACCTCTGTATCTGGTTACTGTTGACAGCCAGAAGGCATTTGATGTGGTGGATCATATAATAATGCTGGACGCACTACATGATCACACCCAAAACCATCCCCTTTAGACTGTAGTAAAAAACCTTTACAGTGGTCTGGTCGCGAAGGTTAAATGGAAAGGAAACATCGGTGACAGCTTCCATATGCATCAGGGGGTACGCCAGGATGGAATTCTCTCACCTTTTCTGTACAAAGAATATGTCAATAATCTCCTTGAGGATCTTAAATCGCATAGTTTAGGACTTAAAATCGACACAAATTATGTTGGCTGTCCAACTTATGTAGACGATATAGCCTTCAATAGCAACTGCGAACAGGAATTACAATGTATGCTGTCAGTAACCAATCATCATGCCAATCAGGCTAGAGTAACCATCAATCCTTTAAAGACTAAGGCAGTCATCTGAAATAAACCTAAAGATATTAACAGATCCGATTTACAATGGACTCTAGGCAACAACTCTATATATCCTTCAGAAGATACAGTACTACACATCTTGGTATAATTAGAGCAGAAATAAAGGAAAATGAATAAAATATTGACGCACGTATCGGCATTGCGAGACGAATAGAATTGAGAATGGAAATGGGGAACTCTGTATTCCTTGATGAACAGTCTGGTTTGCACGGTACAAACAGCCTTAATCCCACACATCATACAAAATTTATCAGAGCTACGTCATTCCTCGTCTGTCGTATGACATGGAGATTCTACCACTTAACCAGAAACAATTGGGCATCTTGACACGCTTTCATGTAAAAACTTTAAGAAATTTCCAGTCAATGCTACTGGAGCTGTATTCCTCCTCTTAGGTGCACTTACAATTCATAAAAGACAACTCTCAATCCTTTACAACATTATTTCTTGCGACAATTCAACAATACAGGATTTGGTAGACAAACAACTAATTATGAATTTGGATAATCATCACAGTGTCTTCTGTAAAACTGGCTCTCCAAGATTATTGGTTTAAATTTTTTCACGAAGAAATCGAATCTAAAACTACTTTGGCACACTTGGATAAAACTGTTTTAAAAATTGGATCTGTACACCCTGTTTGGACCAGCTTATCATAAACTATTTCAGATGTTAAAAGAGGAGCAATAAAAATACGTCTCTTAACAGGAACTTACGTTTTTGAATCAAATAAACACAAATTTAGTGGTGGATGAGAGTCTTCTTTATGCAGATGCTGTGGAACCTCAATTGAGGACTTAACACACTTTTTACTTCTATTTCCAGCATTACATCAGCAGAGAAAAGAAACAATCTCCAAACTAAAGTCGATAGTGATCTCCATTATTGGTACTTCAGGATGGACTACAAAGTCTAAAAACAGTACATTTTTGTTGCCTGAGATTAAAAGTCGAAGCGATCTAGACAAAATTCGGAAAATGTCTACTTATATGTGCTATAAGCTGCATACCCAGAGAACTTGTATTTCACAGAAAACATAATTGGAAGTTAATTCGCCTAAAAGAAGAAGAAGATCGGTGACTGTCAAAGTGGATTGCATGCAGAAACCTTCAAAATCAATAAAAGAAGACACTATCAATTGTGCAAAGAAAATGTGACAATCTCGACTAAATATATAATTAACCAGATCTCCGTAGTCGCTCTTTTTTTGCTTGGTTGATGCGTGGAAGCACAATATATAACTCCAATCAATTCTCTGTAACCACCGACCATTTCATATAGGGGGTCGGCATGCATAGTTACCAATTTTCCGGAAACTTAGCCTGACCATATAATTAGGTGAAAAAGTAAGAAAAATGCATCCCAGTGTTGCTTGGCCACGGTTGCCATATGAACCAAGTCATTGAGTTTTCCCGTACATTTTGGGGGGATCTAGCATTCAAAAAACTACTTTGCAGGCATTCTGATGCAAAACCAGATTTTATTTAATGATATTTGTTAATAATTTTCAGAAACATGATTCTTAACAAACATAACACCAATGTCATATATAAATAACATTTTGTCTGAATATTGTCACAACCACAGGAGCAGAGGTCATTTTTCATTGTATTTGTGAAGGCAAATTATACACATTTAACAATTACAAAATATACAGTTTTGTATCCACCTCCATTTAAATTCTGGTAATGAATATAAAGTATCAATGTTTCTAGTCAACAATTTACGACAAAATATTTGGGATTCAGGGTGCTAGGATGTTTGCTATGGAAACCAAATTGTGTCATTTTTGTTTTTATCTTCAGAAATTCGACCATGTTATTAAGACTATCCGAAAACAGTAATTACTATTGAATTACTATGCTGTGAATGTAACAGTGGTTTGATTCCGCCAGTGTACTTTATCCGGCGGAAGAAATCCCCAGTGATTTTTATCCACCAACGAAAATTCACTAGGTTTTTCTATCCGGGTCCAGTGTAAAACATCCACCAGTCATTATAAGGTTCTAAAAAGGGTTTTTTGAAGGGGAAATATATATAAAATGTGGCTTTATAGTTTTTAGTGTATTTGGAACTTGCATAGTTGATTTATGTAAAAAGTGGAGAGTTTTCATCCAAGGAATGTTCACACTAGTGTTTTTAAACAAGGAATGATTACACTAGTGATTTTGTACCGGAATGATTGCACTAGTTATTCTATACCGGGATTAATTACACCAGTGCTTTGGATCCATCCATACATTGATGAAGTGATAAGTACTCATTTTCAACGCACGATATAAACACAATAATGCTTATTAACGAATAAGATTTAAATAATTTTTCTATGCAAATCTATCAAATCACATGCTTTTAAAATTGTCACTAATTGTAATATTTATTTTTACTGGATTGCCGAAGTATTTCTGTGTATTTGCTTTTCAGTCGACTTGGAAAGAAAATCATATCTTCTATGTCAATATAAAAGGATGCTTCTATAATTGAAACTTTATGTAAGAACAAATCTGCTCTTTAAATTTGGCTTGTATCATGTTCAATGTCCTGATCATTGATAAAGTATTTTGAGTTATAAAACATCCTCCTCATTATCATCAATATTATTTACTAGATTGACTCAGATTAATTAAACTGGTTCCTTGAAAATCATTTTAATTTTAACCCATTTATTTATGTAAACAATAAACCGGTCTAATATCAACAAAACAACGATATCAAGATCGACGCTTTCACACTATTTACACTATCCAATATTCTCTAGTGAAAAACAGTTACCCGGAATAAATACACGGCGGAATGAAAGTACGCTTACATGAACACTGTTGAGCATTAAATGATTCAATTTAAACCAAGATGACCTTTGATCTTGCGTATATTAATTGGATTTTGTCAAATTAAAAGTGCAACCACCCTTATTTGATACAAAAGAACCTAGTAACGATATATGTTTTGATTCAGGACTGTATGGATTATTATATAGACCAGGGTCAGGGGTAAATGTTATCACACTAGTCCTAAGAAACCTTTCATTTATAGTGTAAAAGTACCTAGCAACCATTTATTTATACTGAAAAATTGCCATGCAACCATTATTTTATATTAGAAAAGTGTCTAGCCACAATATTTACGGTTTCATTGAGACAAAAATCAGAAAAAATTGATATCAAACATGCAGTTTTCTTTAAATTAGTAATCCCTTTGAAGAACACACATTGTATGTACCGAATTGTTTAATAACACCAACTTGATTTTACGCATGCATAATCCAGAATAGGTTTAAAAATAAGGGGTTGATTACAATTCCAAATACAAATATAAGATGTGGTATTATTGCCAATGAGACAACTCTCAACGAGAGACTAAATATTATGTTTAAGACACGTCCTTTAAATCTACAAAAATAAGGCGAAACGAACAAAATTGCTTAGAGAACGAACAATTTATTTCTTTGCTTAAGGTTTGGCTTTTAAACAATCTTGAGGTTTTGTGTGGACAACCGTTAGAAGACTGGATTACTTATTTCATTTTTTTTTCGTCGAAAAAAATATTTTCCGCTGTGTTCACACCAAATTTTTACTTTTTTCAAATCGTATGTGCATCTGAATGTACAGAAAATTCATTTTCAGCATGTATAGGGCAAAATTATTGATCTTCATGTCTAGACACCATCACATTCATTTCATTCAGCATCCCTTATCCCAATCACAAAATATAGAATAAAATTGAGAATGGAAATGGGGAATGTGTCAAAGAGACAACAACCCGACCATAGAACAGACAACAGCAGAAGGTCACCAACAGGTCTTCAATGCAGCGAGAAATTCCCGCACCCGGAGGCGTCCTTCAGCTGGCCCCTAAACAATAAAATTGAGAATGGAAATGGGGAATGTGTCAAAGAGACAACAACCCGACCATAGAACAGACAACAGCAGAAGGTCACCAACAGGTCTTCAATGCAGCGAGAAATTCCCGCACCCGGAGTCGTCCTTCAGCTGGCCCCTAAACAAATATATATACTAGTTCAGTGATAATGAACGCCATACTAAACTCCAAATTGTACACAAGAAACTAAAATTAAAAATAATACAAGACTGACAAAGGCTAGAGGCTCCTGACTTGGGACAGGCGCAAAAATGCGGCGGGGTTAAACATGTTTATGAGATCTCAACCCTCCCCCTATACCTCTAGCCAATGTAGAAAAGTAAACGCATAACAATACGCACATTAAAATTCAGTTCAAGAGAAGTCCGAGTCTGATGTCAGAAGATGTAACCAAAGAAAATAAACAAAATGACAATAATACATAAATAACAACAGACTACTGGCAGTTAACTGACATGCCAGCTCCAGACTTCAATTAAACTGATTGAAAGATTATGTCTTCATCATATGAATATCAGGCACAATCCTTCCCGTTAGGGGTTAAGTATAATACCATCATAACATATATGAGAAGAACATAACCCGTGTCATGCCAACAACTGGTTTTTTAATAAATGTGTTTAGTGCCGATGCAAAGACCCTATATAAGTGAATCAATATTAACGCCAAAATATGCAATCTTTCATGACCTGACAACAGTATCGTAACTATATCCCTATTTAAAGGTTTTGTTAGCTTCAGAGGTGAATACTGACATTTTTGTGCTTTATAAAGAATATTTCCATAAAAAATTGGATGTGAAATACCTGAACGTATAAGAAGTCTGCATGTTGAGCTATATTTACGAATGATGTCCTTATACCGATGATAAAATTTAGTAAATGTTTTGACTAGTTTGTGATATCGAAAACCCTGGTGTAATAATTTTTCAGTAATACATAAATTTCTCTCGTTAAAATCTAAAACATTGTTACATACACGAGCGAATCGTACAAGTTGAGATATATAAACACCGTAAGATGGTGACAAGGTAACGTCACCATCTAAAAATGGATAATTAACGATAGGAAATGAAAAATCATCTCTTTTATCATATATTTTAGTTTTAAGCTTTCCGTTAATGATATAGATATCAAGATCGAGGAAAGGGCAGTGGTCATTGTTAGTATTAGCTTTATTTAAAGTAAGTTCAACAGGATAAATTTCTTTAGTATATATACTGAAGTCGTCATTATTAAGAGCCAAAATATCATCCAAATATCTAAAAGTATTATTAAATTTGTGTATCAGATGTTGTTTCGATGGGTCTTTGCTGATTTTTGTCATAAATTGTAACTCATAGCAATACAAAAAAAGGTCCGCAAATATATATACTAGTTCAGTGATAATGAACGCCAAACTAAACTCCAAATTGTACACAAGAAACTAAAATTAAAAATAATACAAGACTAACAAAGGCTAGAGGCTCCTGACTTGGGACAGGCGCAAAAATGCGGCGGGGTTAAACATGTTTATGAGATCTCAACCCTCCCCCTGTAACTCTAGCCAATGTAGAAAAGTATACGCATAACAATACGCACATTAAAATTCAGTTCAAGAGAAGTCCGAGTCTGATGTCAGAAGATGTAACCAAAGAAAATAAACAAAATGACAATAATACATAAATAACAACAGACTACTAGCAGTTATAACTGACATGCCAGCTCCAGACTTCAATTAAACTGATTGAAAGATTATGTCTTCATCATATGAATATCAGGCACAATCCTTCCCGTTAGGGTAATGCATGGTCCTTCTTTAGCTAGTAGAACTACTTTGAATCCACTCAATTGCTACTTTTGTATTCTGTGGATAATAAAAAAAAACACCTTCTAAAGAATAAATACATTGTATGTTCTACAAAATTTACTTTTTTTCATGTAGATTTTGTCTTGTTGTTCACATTTTCTCCCTATCTATTATAGTTTTTAAACTAATTGTTAAATCTCAAATTAAGTTAAAAAAATTCTTTTCGGGCAATAACTGCTAAAGAAAGTTGATTCACAATTTCAACAATGTTAACCCATTGCTATATCTTATCTTTAAGCTCGTTTAAGCTGTATATGTAAATGCTCTTTTGTTCCGACGTTGGAAAGTTCCGGGCGGAAAGAACTAACTAGGCGAAAAGTTCCGGAGGAACTTATTAACTAGTTACAGTTAACTTTGTTCTTCCTCTGGTTTAAAAGTTCCACCGGAACAAAGTGACTAGTTGTAAAGTTCCAACGGAACATATCAACTAGTTAGAAAGTTCCTTTTTGCCAAATTAGTCAAAACCGGAACTAACAAACTAGCCCAAAAGTTCCAACGGAACTTATCAACCAGGCAGAAAGTTCCATTTGGAGAATTGATGCAAAGTAAAAGCGCAACATATTATATTTGAACCTTTCAAAGGGAAACCAAGATACTGATTACAAAAGTCAAAAGGAACTTATCAACTAGCCACAAAGTTCCTCTTTGGCAAATAAGTCAAAACCGGAACTAACAAACTAGCCCAAAAGTTCCAACGGAACTTATCAACCAGTCACAAAGTTCCATTTGGAGAATTGATGCAAAGTAAAAGCGCAACATATTATCTTTGAACCTTTTCAAAGGGGAACAAAGATACTAGCCACAAAAGTCAAACGGAACTTATCAACTAGTCACAAAATTCCTCTTTGTTAGGGTTAGGGTTAGGGTTAGGTTAGGGCTAGGGTTAGGGTTAGGGTTAGGTTAGGGTTAGGGTTACGGTTAACTATTCAACTAGCTACATTGTTCCGGGACTTTTCAACTAGCTACTTTTTTCCGGAACTTTTCGACTGCACTCGGAATAAAACAAATAGTTGTAAAGTTCCATCGGAACGAAATAACTAGTTGAAAAGTTCCGCCTGAACAAAGTAACTGACGGAACATAGTGGCTGTTACATATATTCCTCTTTTTCCTATTAAAATTTTCAAGAACAGCAAAAAAAAAAAACAAAAAAAAAACAATGGTAGTTTTAGTTTTAGTTTACTCTCATGAAACCATGCAAGTACAAAGGTCACAAAGAAGATACAAACATGCATACAAAATATTAGGTGTGATAACATGAAAAAAATTTAAATAAAATGTTAAACAACAATAAAATAAATAGAAATAGATAAAAATAAATAAAATATATACACACACAAATAAAGAAAATAACCATGTTTAAAGAAATAGTTTAAGTGTTTAAATATGTTGCAATTATGGCTGAGAAGAAGGAGTAATTTTACTGTTGATACATCTTATGAAATTGCAAAACTGTCTGGGTGTCTTTGGTTTTTTGGAGTTAAACAGTGTGTTGAATTCTAAAACATTATGTCTCCTTATTAGTTCGTTTGGTATAAATCTTTTCCTTTCATCTTCTAAAGCCGGGCAAACAAAAATATTGTGATATTTGTCTCTGATATCTATATTCTGGCATATAGAACACTTTCTGTCATTTCTGTCAATATAATACAATCTTCCCTTTTCTGTTGGGAGTGAATAACTTGAAGTTCGGAATTTCCAAAGTGTATATATATATCTCGGTCATTGCTAATATTAAAATAATTTTCAAATTCCAAATTTTCCTTGAAAAGCCTATATGTGATGCATTTACGAGTGTTCTGGATAGCCGATTTCCAAATTTGTTTTAACTGGTCAATCAATCGAAGTTTGAAACTTTTCGGTAACCATTTTGTTAAGTCGGTATTTTGCACATGTAATGGGTTTGAGAATTCAGCATTGTCCAATATGGTTTTATGTACTTTATCCATACAATATCATCATTGCATGTATGATACCGAAAATATGCAAATTTACATAAAATGGATGATAACTTATTTTCATTTACCAGCAATCTGTACAATTATGATATCATTCTACAATTAATGCTAATTTCTAATGGATATCGTCCGGTTTCCGTGTACACGATCATGCTTGTGGTAGATCTTTTAAGATGTAGTAAATGCTTCAGGAATTTAAGGTGAACTTGTTCGATAATGTTATTTTTTTTCCAAATCCCCAAACTTCACATCCGTAAAGAAGAATTGGTGTCACTAGTTTATCAAATAAATCTATCTGACATTCTATAGATAAATTACATTGTCTTCCCTTTTCAGTAAGTACACTGTACACAGCCTTCAATTTTAGTTATGTCAACGTATTTTAACTCTTTTTCGTTGATCTGTTTTTCTGAAAGTATATTTCTATCTATCTTAGTTCTTAAAATAAAACACAAAACGCAGAAAGGGAGAAAAATCATTATTTAAGGACAATAAATGTTAAGGAGTTGATGTCCTATTAGCCTAAGTTATCTTAATTTATTTGCTTATTTTATATGGCTGATCTAATTCCGCTAACATTGTCTTCAAATCTATACTACTTTTCAAGAAAATAGCCATAATGGGCAAACATTATTATTTTTTTCAGTGTATTTAATTTAATTGGCAATCTATACAATAGCCATTATAAGGTGAAGTTTCTAAAACAGTAGTGGAACCCTATCTATACGATGCCACTGCAAAATGTAGTTTCTAAAACTATAACACGACTCAGTCTATTATATGGCTTTAAAAATTGAAGTTTTCTATTTTTTTCTTTTTTGTACAGTTTATTTATTTATTTATTTATTTAGCGAATAAAAGTCTTTAATGTCTTCATCAAAAGAAACATGTTGTTTTATGGTATATAACAGGAGTATTTAGATTGATTTAGATTGTACAGTGTTCAAATGATTACTTGTTTTACTTAGAAAAATAATCTAAAAACTATAACGATAAAATATCAATATAATTTGCACTAGAATGCACATGTATATGTACTGTTCTTTTTTTTGGGGGGGTGAATATCTTTTATTTCAAGTTACCTGGATACATAAACCCTAAGCAGTCCAGGGCAGCTGACAGAGGGGTCCCTGCTTTAATTTTACATATCCCATTTGCCAGGGAAAATACAAATGGGTGAAAAATACACTCTACATAATGATTATATTCAATATAAAAACCAACATCTGTTTTCAATTAGTTACTGTATTCTACACACCATGAAATCTTGCATTTTCATAGAAATTTATCCTTTTTAAATACAATTATAAAAATATATATAACTGTTATGTTTTCGGGTTCATGCTTATATATTGGCGAGTTTTGGATGTGTCTATGGGCCACTCAATATCTCTCGGCCGGAAGTCGGAATAAAATTCTCGGAACGTCTCGAAAGTTTTCGATCATTTATACAGGTAGTTATCTACGTCTTTGATACGGTCCCTCTATGGCTAGGCTACCACGTGACATTAACAATCAACGTAAATTGGAAAGTAAAACAATAAAGACTAAGTTGCAGTCAAAAAATCATTTAACTATTAGAACCTATTTGCCTTTTCATAAAACATGTTTTTTTAATAATGTAAATGATTATTAAATATTAAGTGTAATGATAACGCAATTATAGTATTCATGCTTTGAGACGATCCCTCTTCTCGTTGTGTGTAGTATTAATAAACCTGGGAATAGTTTATTGACATATAATGACCCAGAATAAACTGATTATTTCTGAACATTTAACATTTGAGATTTAGTATTGGGCTATTCCAGAAATAATCACCCCCCCCCCCCCTATGGAAGACATCAGCTGTGCAAAAAAAATTCCATGGAAATATTTTTCACCATTACCAAAATTTTCCGGAATTCCAGCATTTGGAATCATAATACAACTTAGAAATACTGGAATTTTTTTCATGACGCTATCAATTTGTCTGGAAATTTGAGTGTACAGGTTAGAAGCAATATTTATGGAAGACATCAGTTTTATATTTTTTGTCTGGAATTTATCTGTTTCTGTCTAAATATGCAAAAAAATCCTGGAACTTACTTAGTAATACATGTATATGCAGCCATAACCAAAAGAAGCGTAATTAAAAGTGAAGCGCAAACATATTCCTGACTAGAAACTACATTTTTGTATGTTTACCCGTGTATATATGTACACCACCATTCCAGGAGAACTTGGATCCAGCACTGCACATACCCCATCCTTTTTATATCATATTTTTACCTATCAAAAATGTATATCTGTCATAAAAGCATATAAATGTATTTATGAACAAATAATAGACCTATAGTATATTAAACTGATGAAAGTTACATTGCCATTTCCTCTAAACACATCAGAATTTCTTTTTATGATAGTAATGTAGTGTTTCATTAAAAGCACAAACAGCAAGTTAATAGCTGGTAAGAAATTGCATGGGAAAATTGATAGAGAGATAATTGATTTGACCTCTATTGGATACATTTACAACTGTTGTTATTACCCCATCAAAAAATTCTGACATCTGATTAGTTTCAGACATTTGTGATATAAACAGGCAAGTTAAAAACTTGACCTTCATCTAAATTTCCAGATTTTATCATATGTAATGAAGCTTGAAATAGTGACCATGGTGACCAGCTCATCCCTACCACTCAAAACATAGTCATTGAAATTGGATTTCCTGTTTGAAAATGTAAGTTATGCAACAACACTACCTGTTTAAGTTCACTTATGAATGCAATAATCATTCCATAAAATTTCTAGACCTTGAAATCTTCAAAGACGAACATTTCGAAAATGAACATCACAGTTCCTACAAAATATTTCAATGTGCAGAACTAATTAATGACCTTCATCATGTAAACCACACAAGTAAACTGATATTCTTAGGACAAAATTCTTACCATGAAACACTTAACATTAATTCAACATTTATTGAAATAGGTTGAAATAGTTGAAAATCAAAAAATCAAGTTCAAATTCAAATTTAAATTAACAAATTTTGAAATTATAATACATTTTTTGTAAATAAAAAAAAATGTTAACAAAATTTTTAAAAAAATTAAAAGAAATAAAAAAAAAATGAAAAACAGAAGGGTGGTCTCTGCTGAAAGTTTCCCTTTAATTAACACATTTCCGGAAAAACCCAAAACATTGCTACATAGCACAGTATCAATGAAAGGCCAGAGAAATAATTTGCACTAAAAATTATAGGTGGATATTGAATCTATTTAAAATAAACTGCTTCGCTGAGCGCAGCTGGATACGACCGCAGAGGTCCAACCCTGAACTGGACACAATATTCAAGCTTGATACAGGTCTGAATTTGGATTGTATTAAATATTCGACATATTATAGGTTTCTGAATAAATGTAGTCAAAGAACTTGAAATTGGTTATATGAATTGGATTTATATTCAAATAAAGATTTCTTGCTGTTGTGCAATACACTGTGCTGTTGCGCAATACTAAGTAAATCTGTTGTCAGACTATGAACAATTAAAGTTCAATTAATTCTCAATGTCATATTAGAAATTTATGAAAATGTAAAGGGAGCTTACATCAATGGATATAAACAAATCAGCAAAGTTTCATGAGAAATGCTGACAGCATTTTTGAGTTATTGTCCGAAAACTTTAAAATCCCCCTTTTTTTAATGAATAAAACCCCATAACTCAGAAATGTAAAATGTAAAATTTATAAAATTCTAAACGTTGCTTACATCAATAGATATAAACAATTCACCAAAGTTTCATATGAACTGCTGAAAGAATTTTTGATTTTTTGTCTGAAAACTGGAAAATCCCCCTTTTTTTATGAATAAAACCCTGTAACTCGGAAACGTAAATTCTAAAATATATAAAAATTGAAAGGGAGCTCATGTCAATAGATATAAACAATTCACCACAATTTCTTGCAAGTTGGTGAAAGCATTCTTGAGTTATTGTCCGAAAACTGAAAAATCCCCCTTTTTTTAATGAATAAAACCCCATAACTCGGAAACGTTAAATCTAAAATTTATAAAAAACGAAAGGGAGCTCACGTCAATAGATATAAACAATTCACCAAAGTTTTATGCAAATTGGTTAAAGCGTTTTTGAGTTAATGTCCGACATGTTGACGACGGACGGACGGACAGACAGACGGACAACGGTATACCATAATACGTCCCGTAAACGGGCGTATAAAAATTCTATTTTTTACTCTACATGTCAGGTATTTATAGAGTATGAAAAATCTTCTTTAAAAGTTTCCTGATATTGCTTAAAGGTTTGAGGAGGTTATTGATATTTTGTTAACTTCAACACTAGGCTGTATCTAAATGTTTATTGAACAAAAATAAGTCTAATCATCAGTAAAATACAGAATAGATTAAAAAAAACACCGTTTTTTCTAAAGTTGCTGTTTTGTCGAGAATAAACTTCTGTCCTTGTTCTTGAAATTCTATAGTTATATTGATGTCTAAATTCTTTAGCCCAAGACTATATCTAAATGATAACTTCAAAAATGACATTTTAATATCAGTAAACAATAAAAATTGAAACAAATATTTTAAAATTTTACTCTTGATCTTGAAGAAGCTATTTATATCATTCCAATGGCTTAAGTGCCCAAGTGTCTAAGTATTCTAACTACCGTATCATTGGCTCATTGCATAGGCGGATCCAGGGATGGGGCCCCCCTTTTGTGGGAAAAATTTTGTTGCTTATATAGGGAATCACTACGGGTTCTATCTACAAAAGACTCATTAGTGGCGCTCGAATCAAAAAGTTTAATAAAAGGCCTAATAAAGTATGAAGTTGAAGAGCATTAGCCCAAAATTTCAAAGAGGTTTCGCCAAATAGAGCTACGGTAATCAATTCCTGGAATAAAAAAATCTTTAGTATTTTGAAAAATTTTAAGTTTTGTAAACAATGTAAGTGCAAAACAAATTTAGTCCATTATATCAATGAAATATTGAAAAAAGAATACAAATCTGTGGATGCTATCTTTGTAAAGAAGAAGAATCTGTCGGTTAAGCAGAATATTCCATGAAGATTTAACAAAGCTTTTGACGTTTAAAAAAAAAAGAAATTTACCAAAAATGAACTTAAATGTGGATGATACTAGAGCAAAGGATTGCTATGTCTAGCTTTGGCGACTCTAGTCACAGGCTAGACAAATAGTAAATTGTAAAACAGGATGTATTAAGAATGTCAGTTTTTTTTTTTGTGAAATGAATATTTATCAATTTTTAAAATTTTCAAAACTCATTGGGGTTTTTATACATCATTGTTAATACATTTTCAAATTATGCAATTGTTAGGAGAACATTGCATTCAATCATCTTTAAAGTTTCATTCCAGTACACAATAAAAATATTTTTGAAAATAGGTTAATTCTTAAAATATCAGTAATTTCTTATTCATATCCATTTTACTTATCTTAGTTATAACTTATATGCTTTCATATGACAATAAAACACTAACCACAAATACTCAACTATTGCCTCGTATTAAGACTATAAATTTAAAAAAGGGGGGGATCTTCTGTATGTACATTAAAAAGTCAGTAGACAGTTTGCCACTGATTCTGATAACAATCTATTTATGTGTAACAGTATTTTGCAATCCATATTAGAGTCAATAGTACACAGCTGGTCATTTCTGGTCAGTCATCTACAATATTGTGGTAATTAGACAATTACCTGCTGTGAAGACAAACAATTGTGTTTGAATAAATGATGTATCAATTATCTGTTAATTTGTAAATGTTCTGGCTATTTAGTTGAAGTGACTGAAAATCTGGCATTTGTTAATAATGTTATAGGACTAACCCTAAATTTCATCATAAAATTTAGGATATCAAATTGCACAACTTATTGGGGTTAATTGATCCATATATATGAAAAGGGTGAAAAATACAGATTTTAATATATAACTAGGTTGAAATTATCATCTTCTTGATTACATCACAAGTGTCTGAAACAAATCATATGTTAGGATTTATTTTTGATGTGTTAACAAAGGTCATTAACATTAATTAAGGCATCAAATATTTATTAAACTAAATTTTCTCTGTTTTTATCTTTCCATGTGATATAATTTTCCACTAGTGAGGAGTCATAGATGCTATTAATCCAATCATTTCAACAGTTTTGGATACATGAAACAATTCAAGATAAAAATTATAGGTTGCACTTTTCATTCTTCTGTAAATAAAGACAATGCAATTTCCCTTAGGAACTACCTTTACAGCTAAAACTGTGCCTCTTTTACTATGAAGTGTCGTAAAAATTATATCCTAAAATGGAAAGTTATTGATATGTACTACTATTTTATTCAAAGGTCAAAACAAAGGGCTGTGCAGCATACTTTCAACATTTACATGCCCCGAACTTCTAAGAGTGTCGAATCCACCCCGAATCATATCTGGGAACCAGTACATAAACAAAACAAAATTATAATATCTACGAATAATATATATATCTCCCCAAAAGAGAGTTTGTGAAAAAGCTGTATTTACAAAGTGCAACCTATAAAATGAATAAAACGATATGTTGAATGCTCCTGCTCTCTAAACTACTATCACTGTATCAAAGTTTTGTCCCCTCCCCCATTATTTTTAAGTCTTTTAAGAAATGTAGATACATAGGGTATTGATCAGAACTCTTGTGTTTTATACCTGGAAATAATGGGTTGCAAAGCATTTCTGTTCTGGAAATTCTTAACGACTACCAGTAAAAATTATATGGAAATTACTCTACCCTTTGAAAAATTCATGGAATTTCTTGTGCACTAATAGACAAGAAGTTTGGAATTTTTTTGTCCAGATTGGAAATTTGTCTGGAATTTTAGAAAAAAATCGAGAAAAAAAATCTGGAATTCTAGTGTCTCCCATAGGGGGGATGGATTATTTCTGGAATAGCCCATTTCAATCATTGCATGAGAAAATGTCGGAAAGCATGAAGAAAATTAGGAAAACGATATTTCTGTAAAAATATTTTTCTAAGGTCGGATACACAGTGATCGGAGAGCAGAAAGATAATCAAGCAAAAGGATTTTGCTGTAAAAAAAATATCTAATTTCATTAATAAATACTACCAGACTAAGAGAATATACTTTGTTAAGGTCAAACTGAGACTGAATTTATTCCTAATAATTATAGAATATAATCAAAATTGTAATTATATACGTGAATTATGTCTTACATGTTTGATCAGTCATTACATTTATGAAAATTATTTGTAACGTATGAGCACCAATGAGCAGGGATGCGTACTCAAAATTAGCTAATTGTCTAAATTTTAAAAGGTTGTGAATGACAAAATACTTGCGTGGTTTCAATTCACAAGGATTTTAAATCATTGCATCTCACAAAAAACGTAAGTAATGTTTACAATAATCATAACAAAATTAATTACTATCATAATGTCAATTATTTTATACTGTTTTAGTAGGGATTTATAAGTCACTGCTTATATTTTGTATAGCAATATATTCATAATCCTTAAAAAAAGATTCATTTGATAATAAAGTGTCCATCCATTGTGTTGAACAGCTATACCATACGTCTTGATTCATTTACATTATACACCCTCTTCATACGCACACTATCGGTTTCCGTTCACAAAAATTCCGGATAAAATGTCAATGAATCCGGAGTCAAAACACTTGAGGTAGGTAGTTTGACATCCGAATTCAACTATTAGATTAATATATGTGATGACGCAAATGCGTATTCTTATTCAGAGTATCAGTGCATATGCTTTCTATTTACTATTTCTTGTGCAAAAATACCACGTTCAGGCATAAATGTTAATTTCACTCGCGAATGCGAATTTCCGCTTTTCTGATCTAAATTCAGGATGCGGTAGTAAGAGCTTGACATGTGATTTTCAAGCACGATCATCATTGCTAAAAAACGGTATTCTGACCTCTAGCTGTTTCTCTTTTGCTTTCTTTTTTGAGTAATTGTCCTTTTATAAATTTTGACATTTTCGAAATGCCAAGGATTTTCTACCTTAGGAATAGATTACTTAACTTCGTACTATGTTTGGCTTTTTTTTTTTACACATTTTTCATTCGAGCGTCACTGATGATTCTTTGAAGACTTAACTCGCGTCTGGCGTACAACATGTTAATCCTGATATCTTTTCATGTCTACATGTCTTTTTATATAAATTGGTTCTTTTGAGAGTATGTTTATGTATTCATAAAACTTCTGAAAATAAGATATTCTTCAAAACCAAGTTTCTCTGTAGAATATTTGGATTGATTTAAGAAAATCAGGATATGATCCTTAAAATTTAAGATGTTTTATGAGACCAAAATAAGTCTCTATATAAGAGGTCCAAATGAAGCTGGTGTGTTACTCTCAAGAAATATATACGAAACATTCTTAAAAGTTGCATGCCACAGGGTTTCACTTCACATGGAAAATTTATCTATACAATATCTACCATGAGTACAGATAAATTCAATAACGAGTTGATAATATGAAGGAAACTCAATAAAAAGATATGATAGATAAAATAAATGCATCCAGATTATAAAGCTAACTGAGTGCTTAAATTTATATTGTAATTGGTTTTTGCAATTTGCATTATGCATCCGGTTTGTACAAACTGGGATTTGCAATAGGTTTATGAAAAAAATGATGTACAATCCCAAGTAACAAATGAAATAGTCGATCTTTAAAATGTATATTCAAATAGTAGCTGTATATATACACATTTCTATTCACAACTATCCAACATTACTTTCAACTGACATGTGCAAGAATGTACACACTATTACATAGTTTTAATAAAGGTTGTTTAACTTCATCATTATCTTCTTCTTTTCACAGTCAATTATTTCAATTCAAATGGAAACAAAAATTCAGCAACAATTTTTTGGTGACCAGTCAGCGGTCTTAGGTTCACGTTTTGCTTTTCTTTTTAAAAGAAAGCAACTTGTTTTTCTTTCTAACCATTTGCACTGTTTAAGATAGATTAACGGTTTACCGCCAGCTTGGATTGTAAAATAATAGCAGTTCACAAAAGGTCTAGTTCTTTGCTTAAATCTGCAAATTTTGATTGGCAATTAATGGGTTAGACTGTTTAATGGAATAAAGAAAAATATGTGATTTATTGCAATATTTAGACGGAGTTATCAAATACCAAAATTTGTGTTTGTTCGGATCAAATTGTCAACTTAGCCATTTAAGGGGAGATAACTCAAATAGTAAAATTTTTATAAAGGAATCTGGATAAAGAAATTTTCATTTTTTTTGTAGCTAGAAAACAAGGTCGGTGACACCATTTTTCTCTTTATAATCTTAAAGTATATTTAAAAACCTATCATCTCATCTTTTATTTCAAAATTCTATCTCATAGATTTCTTTTTATTCACAAAGAAGTGTTTTTCATGAACAATCTATGCAAATTTGGGCAATTTTGCATGATTTGTAGCTTGAAAAATAGCACGGTGACCCATACTTTTTATGATATTTTTGAAAAAAAGCATGGGAAAATCTACATTCTGGCAAAGTATAAGAAAATTATGTCGGAGAAAATGTACACCAATGATCCACCTTAAAGATTAAATCCCATCACGTGTAAATAAAAGACAACCAATTATGAAATCTTTTGTGATTTAAATTGTGTTCTCGGTTAAATGCCTGTTAGATATTGACATCGACGGTACACGTGCTCCACACACTTTAGAATTTTCGATGAAGGATTATTTGTGAAATAAATGTATGTGCACTAAAATTTTCCTTGGAATTATTTTGTTATTCTACTTTATTTTATAAAGAAACAAAATCTGTGGTGAGTAAAATGCTATTACAAGAAAAGTATTACAATTATGTAGTATGTAATATAAATATGTATAAAATATAAAATCAACTTATATAAATAATGGCGATTGTTGGTAAATGAAGACCTGTGTAAACAATACACTAGTTCAAAATGTGCCTTTTTTATTCAAATGATAACTATTATAAAACCGAGGCACAAGTTATTCCATAAAAATGTATATATACATATATCTACAAAATGAGCAAACAATAAGCAAACTCGACTATTAATAGTAGTTACAATATGTGAGATAAACGGTCAAGTTTGTCTATTCCGAATAAGTTTTTATGTTGGATTTAGCGACCGTTTTAATAAAATCATTCATATCTTTCATAAAAATACGGACTCCGAGGATAGATGTTTCATTTAAATGCTGTTTTGTTGAATTTAATGTCGTTCCGACCTTTCCATATACTTAATTTTCCCGAAAACACTACAAAATTTCCAATATTCATTTGCGTTTTATGAAGATCTTGATTATATCAAATAATCATGTTTTTGACACCAAAGTTAAGCATTATATCTATACACAGAGATAGCAACTTTCTTATTTCTTCAATAATGATTTGAATTTTTTTACACTAATAAAATAGATACTCTTGGGTTTCAAAAAAATCGCCACTTAAGTGACATAGACAATCGGACTTTCGCATTTGGTACAATTTAAATTCAGTATAATGTACAGCGATTCCATTGGAATTGGAAAATATTGTTTGATATACAGACAGTATTTTGACGAGTACATTTATTGTAATGATTTTAATTGATTTTTTTTTGGGGGGATAACTTTTCTTTCCATATCATATATTTTGTTATTCTGGATTTTTATGTGCTTCAAATTTGTTGGATTACTAATGGCGCTTCTTAGTTTGTTAATCCAATCAGTGGGGATTGATTTCTTTATATATATTAGATTGTATTCGCATATCCAATTACGTTTATCTATTAGTTTATCAAATATTATTTTATAACTATAGGTTTCCGTTTCGATATTCCAAACATCTGTTATTTTGGCGATATGACTTTTCGTAAAGGAAGGGAAACGCAAAGGTTTACCTTTCCACTTTATAGTGTTGTTACCAAATATATCCTATTGTTTGAATGTTAGGTCATTTTACTAGTAAAGTTTACATCATGCAGTAACCGCCTTTTGGTAAAAATTTGACATTACTAAATAATAATTCTATTTAGATCTTTACAGGTACATATAAAATATTCAATATCAAATTTTTCTCAACGTGTTTAAGCCAGTATTTGGCAATTGCATTCCAACTTTGTGTTAGACTTTCTAAAATTCTATAAATTATTCAATAAGTTTGCTTTTTATGAAACTTTCCAAACTGGTCATTTTACCCCCCCCCCCCCCCCCCCTCTAAGCTTTCACCTAGACAACATAATTTTCTGTCGACAAGGCTGACTTTAGAGCCCTAAAACAAAATCCGTGAAAAGCGAGTTTATTTCTTTTTCACACTCATTAGGTATACCCCTCATCTCAACCTCGTATCCCAAAATAGGTATTAATTGTTTTTTATAATCAATACTTTACTTCTGTAAGTTAAATTTCTTGTTTTTCCAAACGTGAATACAGATTTTTATCTACCAATTATGGAATCCCATATTTTACTGTTATTAATGTTATAACAATGGTACACCCTAAAGCTTTTACGTTACCCTTGATCCAGAATACTTTTTTTAACCTTTGTTTTTTGCCCTTTAGCTTCCCGATAAACAAACCTTTAGATTTATCGTAGTTAATTTTTGAACCGGAGGCTTTTTCATATATTTCAAAAATTTCAAAGCCGATTGTTCGGATTTGTTTATAAGTTGCGTATCATCCGCAACGTAACATTGATAATTTATTTTCAGTTTGGCCGTTTTCCGTTGGTATTTTGATTCTCTGTATTTCTACAATTGCGCGAATGGCACATGCCATTGGTTCCGCTTGTATTATGAATAAAAAGTCTTATTGATCTGCTTATTGAAAAGGATTTAGACAGAAACCCATTTGTTTTAATACAAGTGTTGGCATTTTTGAATAGCATTTTTGTCCAGCTACAAAAATTATTACCAGAATTAAAGCCCTCAAAACCTTAATCAGCCATCCCCATTCGACTCTATCAAAATCTTTCTGCTGGTCTAGAAATATAATTAATCCCTCTATAACCATTTTCTATATATTCAATAACATCCTTTAAAAGTCTATTTCCATGACTTATATTTCTTCCCTTTACAAACTCTTTTTGATCCGGACGAACAATTTTATTTAACAACGGTTTTAGACGCTCTGCCAGCAACTTTGATATAATTCTATAATCCGCATTCATCAAGTTTAAAGGCCTCCAGTTTTTTTTTTTATATAGATTATCGTTCCCCTCCCTTATATAGTAAAGTTAACATTCCCTGGTATTGCGATTTACTGAGTTCATTTTCGTCAAATACTTAGTCTACCTTTACTACTTCAGTGAAATCCGTTTTGATAAGGTCTCAGTATATTTGATAAAATTCCGATATAATCACATCCGGAAACTTATCTTTTTTTAAGATTTTTAACTGTCTTTGTTTATTCATCAAGGTCAATTAGTTGTTCTATATTTTGTCTATCGTCGTCCGCCAGTTTCCTGTCAATACATCCGATAAGTTTTTCTGTGCTATTTTCGCCCAAAACCTCAGTGCTACAAACAACAACTCGGAGTAAAATTTAACCTACTATGATAGTATTGAATCAATGTCAATTTTATATTTGCCGTCCGAGCATTTTATACGATTCCATAATTATGGCACCCTCAACGGAGTTATTCTACGTTTCTTTTTTTCTGTTTTTTATTTTTCTTCCACTTTTTTTGTCCAGCTTATATCTTGGAATTCTATGAACCAATTGTTATGGAACTATTATACCATAATGTTAACCAGCATGTGCAGATTTGCAATCTGGGTATGGCATTTTCAAGATGGCCGCCGTTTCCATGGAAACAGAAAAAAAGTCCAAAAAAGCAATATGCTCCAAAGTTAATGAAACTTCACACAAATATTGACTGGCATATGCAGATGTCCCATTTGACTTTGGAATTTCCAAAATGGCTGCCGTTACCATGGAAACAGCAAAAATGTCAAAATGTTTAAAATGCTTCAATCTCAATGAAACGTTGTAATAATGTTAATTGGGATGTGTAGATGCCCTCTTTGACTTTGGAATTTTCAAAATGGCTGCCGTTACTATGGCAATGGGAGGACGAGGGTGCCATCCGTTATTGCTAGCAATTACAAATCAAGACTGAGTTTGTTTTTATCTTTCTGTTTTTCTAAATCTATTCTAAATGAGAACAAAAGCTTCCATAATGAGTCGATTCTGATTAATATGATAATTAATTTTAAGATCTTTATTATGTCTATTCTTACTTGTTATAGTTACTCTTTTACTGAACATTTTTTTAATAATTGCCAAAAAGACAAAAGTAGGCAAAACATGACTTTGAATGGCAATACATGTATGTGCCGATTGTCAATTGACTTATTTGTAGATTTTATTTTGTTGAACATTGTTGCTAATTACAATTTACTCTATCTAATATTGCTTTCTTTAAAAACACTTTAATCGATGAAAATTGTCACTGAAGGGCAATAACTCGCTAATGGAGTAGACTAACTTATTTTGATCATGTTGACATGTATGTAGTTCTCATAGATGTTTAAAGTTTGAAATCTCTCTGTGTTTTATAGTTTTTCAACATCTTGTTTTTGCTGTTTGTGTTAGCTGTGTATACAGTTTCTCTTTATCGACCATAAGTTTAAGAAAAACACAAAGGATACAATCATCACATGTAGAAGGGGGAAGTTGACTAAAGAATCATGCCAGACTTGACTTTCTTGTAGATCTTGTCTGGGTAACCATTTCTGTTGTATAAAGTTTTCTCGGTTTATTGCAGTTTAAAGATTACCTTTAAGGACATAACGCCTATATGGAGTCAATAGACAATTTCGGTCATATTGATTAATAAGTCTTGTTGGAAATTTTTGCTATTAAATTTTCCATCTATCTATAAAAGTTTTCAATACAAATAACTTAAATATGCTACATATAAAATAGGACTTCTCTTGAACTGAATTTTAATGTGCGTATTGTTATGCGTTTACTTTTCTACATTGGCTAGAGGTATAGGGGGAGGGTTGAGATCTCATAAACATGTTTAACCCCGCCGCATATTTGCGCCTGTCCCAAGTCAGGAGCCTCTAGCCTTTGTTAGTCTTGTATGATTGTTAATTTTAGTTTCTTGTGTACAATTTGGAGTTTAGTATGACGTTCATTATCACTGAACTAGTATATATATTTGTTTAGGGGCCAGCTGAAGGACGCCTCCGGGTGCGGGAATTTCTCGCTGCATTGAAGACCTGTTAGTGACCTTCTGCTGTTGTCTGTTCTATGGTCGGGTTGTTGTCTCTTTGACACATTCCCCATTTCAATTCTCAATTTTAATTTTACATAACTTTCTATTCGAGGCCCAAAGGATGCTATATGATTCACCTGGTATGTTTGCGTAAAATTGATACAATAAAATTAGAATAACATTCAAAAACGCAAAATCAAATTTTTATTCAACAGTGTCCTTTATTCTATATTAGTGTATTTATGTCTCTTCAGATGTTTTATTTTATCTACATATCATACGAATGGTTCCAATTTGCCCAGTAATTTCAGAGAACCAGACTTTTGCACAAGTTTACAAAGACGGCAGATGACAAGAAATGAGAAAAACTTTATTTGCCTTGTAGATGGCCAGGCCAACTAAAAAACTGGGTAAAATCGTCGTTTAAAGTCATTTTAATAAAATTGAGAATAGAAATGGAGAATGTGTAAAAGAGACAACAACCCGACCAAAGAGCAGAACACAGTATTTTTGTGATTTTCTATCTAAAATAGTTTTCAAGTAAAATAACTGTAAAATTTGCTAAAAGCGGACATTTGATTTCTGTTCTGAAAATTTTAAGATAGATCAACATCTACCGACAATATTATACCGGTAAATTAAGCAAAGAACTATCTTTTAGTTTCAGTGTTCTATTTGTACCTATACCAGCCATAATTGTTATCAGGTGGCAACATAATTATGTTTTTTTACAGAATGTTTTCTATGCATTATTACTGTTAAGTTTAATAACATTTGATTATGCAGTTTCAAAGGGAAATATTTTAGAAGGACAATGTACAAAATGATGACAATGACGAACGCCCAGTGTTTCTATAACCTCATAAAGCTCTTAAGATCCAGGTGAGTTTAAAGAAAAGATCTTTAAATAATGATAAGAAAAAAATGTTTTACATTTTGTCCTCAGCATTACAAAAATTTATGGTTGCTAGGCATTTTCCACGATATGAAAATGGCTTCTAAAGACTACTGTCTGTGACGATATTGACCACTTACCCCCTTGTTTTAATCCTATATATATGTCTGGGAAAACAGACTTAGTACTTATTTCGAATGATTTAAAGTTTTATGAACACTTAATACACACAAAAAGTATTTATGATGTTTTAAGTCAGAACAGGAGACAACGTGGCTGATGATTAACTGAAATACACATGAGCAAAATCATGTCAATAACTTATTCCTGTTCTTAAAATGAATTTGACGTTCTTGAAAGAAAGTATTACATTTTAGTTTCAAAATTTTTGTCACAAGGGATCAAAACATTGATGATTGCTAGGCATTTTCCAACTATATGAGAATGGCTTCTTCAGTCTTTGGTAACGATATTGACCCCTCAACCTTCAATAAGGATCTATATAACAGTTCATATTAGTCTGACCCCAAATATATATGGTTGCTAAGTACTTTTATATCAAGTAAGGGTCGTTGCTAAGAACTTTTGGCAGGACCTTGACCTCTGGCATTTAACCTTGTTACCAACTAAAAACAATAATCGTTTTGAACATTTTTTTATTCAAGGTATGGGTATATTTTTATCCAATTCTGACAAAATCTAATAAAATATAGACTCAAGGTCAAAGGCCAAGGTCATCAATAACCTTTTACCTTTAGATCAAACTTAAGGCCATTGAATGCGCAACATTTTGCAATTGATTTTCATCCTTTATCTGTCATAGTTAATGCGATATTTTAATAACAAGGTCTAAATTATTTTACAGAATAACAACCTGAATCCCAAACCTTTAGCTATAAGTGATATCACTAGGCAACCTTGTTAGTTTACATTAATAACTTCAATGTAAATGGGTGTAGATACAAAGTGTGTAATTAGTTCATGAAAAGTGCCTATATTTTGCCTTCTTTGATGCAATGAAAACTCCCTTATTCTAATCAGTGTTGAAACCTTCTCCCCTTTTCATTAGAATTATTTTTTATATGTTATCTAACTAATTAAATGCTAAATTTTATGAAACAAATGTTTCAATATTCATCAAAATTGAATGTGTGAATGATAACTGCCTGAAAATGATAATTTCTATAACTTAAAAAATGCAATTTTGTGCCAAAATCCAATGGGACCCGTAACCATAGCAACGGGGACATGAACTATTGTTTTTCAATATACATGTTTTATATCTTACATGTTTTATATCTTACATGTTTGTCGTAACAAACAAAAATTCAAAAAAATTTGAGACTATGCGTGTATGGAAGGGAATATCGTTGTTACCGCTGCAAACCAATGAGAAGTTCAATTACTCAAGAAAAGCTACAAGTTACAAATCAAGAAGTTTAACAAATAAAAAATAACATAGTTCCACAATATTCCACACGAGGTCGCTGTGGATCAATGACAACTCGTACCTTAGCCAACTCGTACTCAACCAACTCATATTTTTACCAACTCGAACCCAATATTTTATTATTGATATGCATTTAAGTTTTCATGTTCTTTTATATAATATAGAAAAAATACAAGTACAATAAAGAACAACTTTATTGATAGGTAATCTGATGCAATTTGTTTCCAAATCAGAAATATCTTAAGTTAATCATTCGTCTTAGACAATCAGCTCTATATTCCAAGCACTGTGTTAGACGAATATAAAACAGAGCGAACCAGCTCTTCGTCAACAAATCATGACACGACCCCAAACATGCCTTACTCTAGTGATACCCCACCTAGCTATAGACAGGGGCCGTCCCTTATGTCGTCCACCAAACGCAAATTCTCCACCGACTTCTGGTACGGATAGGAGGTTGGTGCAAGAGGACTATCTAAAAAGAAATTGACCAGTAATGGAACTGTAAATAGTGAATAGAAATTGAACAACGATAGCTTAAAGCGTTCAAGAAGATTTTTCTAGTTAGTTTATAAAGCTAGCACAGGAATTAAACATAGTCCAAACGTTTTTACATATACAGTTATTTAGATACTATAACAGATACGAACCATGATTACAAATGTAAGATCATACATTTCGCCCTTATTCCCCCTCCCCAAGCTTGACTTTTACAAAGTTAATAAGTAAAACTCAACGGACTTTGGTGCAGCATTTATTCCGAAATCTGTGTTTCATAAACCCTTCTATGTTTATTTTTCATTTAAACAACCCCATTCTATTTTTGTAGGTCTGGGCCTACTATCCACTAATCAGCCGCGGACTCCAACAATTTTTAAAAGGGGGTTCCAACACATTCAAGTCATATAAAAAGGGGGGTTCCAACCATATGTCACCATACAAAAGCCACTGATTAATGATCACTGATTAGAGCATTTTATGATTATAATTATTCAACATGTATATGAAATAAATTATCATTCAAACAATTTCATATAATCACTTACTTCTAAAGACGAATGATCAACTTTAGATATTTCTGATTTGAAAACAAATTGCATCAGATTACCAATCAATAAAGTTGTACTTTATTGTATTTTGTATATTATATAAAGTACATGAACACTTTTATACGTATTAATAATAAAATATAGGATACGAGTTGGTAAAAGTACGAGTTGGTAGAAGTACGAGTTGGTAAATATTGGGTACGTGTCGGTTGAGTACGAGTTGGCTAAGGTACGAGTTGACATGGATCCACATCGACTTCGTGCGGAAATTGCGGATCTATTTCATTCTTGATTTGTAAAACTTCTTGATTTTTAAAACTTCTTGATTTGTAACTTGTTGATTAGTAACTTGCAGCTTTTCTTGAGAAACTGAACTTCTCATTGGCTGGCAGCGGAAACAATTACACTGACACATTCTCACAACCTAAGAAATGTAGAATTTCATGTAACGAACGTTAACAAATCAAGAACTTGCATTTACACATTAAGAAGTCACATTTCACAAATCAAGAAATGTAGAAATTCATGTAACGAATGAAAAAAATACATGTTTCAAATTAATAGATTACATTTTACAAATTAAGAAATTGCATGTAACAAATTAAGAAACTGCATTTTACAATTTAAAAAATGTACATTTTTTCGGATATTCCCTTCCATATGCGTGCCGCAACTTGGTTAGTGGTTACAGATATTTGCTATATTAAGTAAATATATATATGTATATATATATCTATGCAAAATTATAGTACACAGTTACACTGTGCTTATCTGTTAATGACAAACACAGTTATTCCGATTGCCAAGTAACATTTGGATACTACATGAATTGGAAGAAAAATTAATGACTGAGAAATTAGACAAACTGAATATTTCAAAATCACCTTTCCAAGTACTGACGGAAGTAAGCAATTCGCTAGGTTACACATAGTCCAAAATTTTCGAAATATCAAAACACAGGTCAGCCTAATTGGTATTAATTCCTTGAAAAATACCAAACAAAAGAACTATTTAGTAGATGGTACTATCTTTTCTACTGGGAAGGCGGGAAAACTTAATGAGTACCGTAATATTGTGCGGCGAAAAATCAGAATGGAATCAAGAAGTGACTAGTGGAATACCCGAGACAGGGGCTAGTACTTGGACCTATTCTATTCGTTCTATTAATAAACGATATGCCTAAACCTGATCAGCCTACATGGGAACAAAGACTTATTTATTCGCAGATAATAATAGTAAAGCATTTAGAGATATATGCAAACATTCAGCGAAGGATTACAAAACATGCACTAGATAGGACTGCAAAGTGTAAAGATAAACAATGAGAATAGGGAAATCAATAATAGAAAAAATAAATTACACCTAGAAAGATGGAATACTACTTATGGAATATGCTGAATCTGAGGGAGATATTGTAGTATAGTAATAGATAATGAACTGACATTCGACAAACATATAACAAAATAGATGAAAAAAGGAAAATTCAATATTGGGAGTCCTACGTAGAACTACGGGATATATGTTGTACAACCCGTCTACTTTATTATGCACAGCTCATGTGAGGTCTCATCTATAATATGAAAATTAAGTGTGGTGACCATATAAAAAAAACCCAAACAATCCATCGAAAATGTTTAAAGAAGAACTAGATAAGTAAAGAAATAACATGTCTTTACGGCACAACTACCATATGAAGAACGATTACGAAAATTTAAATTACCAACTTTGCAATACAGAATACGAGTACAAATTAGGTCATATGGCACAATTATAAGACTTAGTACTATTACTAATTTGCATAGAACAGAATAGAATATACTTTATTCCAAATTAAAGGACCCGAAAAGGACAACTAGAGATTGTAAGTTTGATTGTATGGTTTTAAAACATGTAAACTAGAGTCTTTTCATGAATTTTTCCTTAAAAAATCTTTTATTAATTTGTAACATCCTTTCAGTTCTTTTGTTATACAGCTCATTTTTAGTCCATGAAACCCTCCTGAAGCTGAAAAATGTATACACAGATATGCATAACTGGACACACATTCTATAGTAGGATCATTAAATAAAATGTTTTGATGAAAGATTCTTCCAGCTTTATTAAAGATAACTATTTTGTCTTTTTTTGCATTTAAGTTTCACAGAGCCAAAGCATGTTTGTAAATAAGATGGGAGATCGTTAATACAAATATTAAACAGGGTAGGACTTAAGTTATACCTTGAAAAACCCATAGTTTCACAAAAAATGGGCTGGTAACTGAAACATGTACTTTTACACAAGCTTCTGTCCGCAGTGAAAGAGGGTCTTCAGAAATACTGTGAAACTGTTTACTCGCGTAGTGGTATTAACCATATGTGGATTCTTAAAAACTCTAAAGAACTTCTGGATGATTTTAAATCTCGGTCTTTTTCTGAAATTAGTTCTATCAAAACTTTTGATTTTTCAACCTTGTATACCACCATTCTCCATGTGAAATTGAAAACCCGTCTAAAAGAAATAATCTACAATGCTTTTCATCATAAAAATGGTAGCATACGCTATAAATTTATTACTTTGGGATACCATAAGGCATATTTTGTTAATAGTGAACAAAAGGGTAAAACATGCTATACAGAGGAACAAGTGATCAGTATGCTGGAGTTTCTTATTGACAACATATTTGTTGAATTTGGAGGTAGACTTTTTCAACATATTGAAAGTTTCCTATGGGAACGAACTGTGCGCCTCTCCTTGCCGACCTCTTCTTATTTTCATATGAATCGGAGTTCCTTCAGACACTTGTCAAAAACAAGAAGATCAAAGAAGCCAGGTTATTTAATTTCACTTTCAGATATATTGATGATGTTCTTTCCATTAACAATCCGAACTTTTCTGATTGGGTTCCATTAATATATCCACCAGAACTAGAAATTAAAGAAACAACAGACACGGCTTCCTCCGCCTCATTTATAGACTTATACCTCGAATTTGACATACACAGGCATCTCAGTACCAGAATCTATGACAAACGAGACGATTTTAATTTTGAAATTATCAATTTCCCCCACCTTAGTAGCAATATACCAACTTCACCTGCATATGGATATACATTTCCCAACTTATTCGGTATTCAAGAGCTTGCAGCTCCTACTCAGACTTTGTAAAACGTCACCAGTGTCTGAGCAGAAAGTAGATGAACCAGGGGTATGTCAAAGAACGTCTCGTCCTTTTTCTAAAAAAGTTCATCGGAAGGTACCAAGAACTTGTTGATAAATATTCCGTATCAACTTCACAAATATAACACGATGGTCTTGAAGTATAGATTTTGCGTACTGATGTTGTTTATTATCTTAATAACATGTTATAGTATTCTTTTAATTGTCTTTATTAATATTACTTTTACTGTTAAGTCTGTTTTTTTAGATATCCATTTGACGTGACTCTGTGCTTATGTATCCCGTCATACTTTGAACGACAAAATTATTTTATTTATTAAAATTAATTTTACTGTCAAGTCTTTTTTTTGTGATATACATTTGACGTGACTCTGTACTTATGTATCCCGTCATACTTTGAACCACACAATTATTTTATTTATTAATATTACTTTTTTACTGTTAAGTCTGTTTTTTTTTTGTGATATCCATTTTACATGACTCTGTACTTATGTATCCCGTCATACTTTGAACGACAAAATTATGTTATGTCTACCTGTGCGAATTTCAAACGCGCGATTTTACGCCAGTACTTAAAACCTTCCATCCTTTATGGGTGGATTTTACATAGATAAATAAAATCGTGTAATATAAGCAAAATGAGGATGTTAAATTTGATGTATGCCCTTTTGTGCTTCTTCGTTACATTTGTTTGTTTTTATAGTGATTAAGATGATAACACAATGTTGACTGCTGTACCCCTATTTTTGACATTTTTACCTATTGTGTCTGTTTGTTTTGTTCACGCATTGTTGTCAATATAATGGAATTTGATGCGACTGTCATACAAGTGAGAGGTTTAGCTAGCTATAAAACCAGGTTCAATCCCCCATTTTCTACATAAGAAAATGCCTGTACCAAGTGAGGAATATGACAGTTGTTATCCATTCGTTTGATGTGTTTGAACTTTTGATTTTGCCATTTGATTGGGGACTTTCCTTTTTGAATTTTCCTCGGAGTTCAGTATTTTTGTGATTTTACTTTTCACTCTTATTATATATACTACTTGTAGTATTGTAGAATTTATGTCCTACATTCATTTGTATCAATTTAAGCTTCGTACAATCATGAATAAAACTATCAATTGGCATTATGAAAATCTATAAAACAGGCAATGGTTTACTTTTTCAAATTGTGACTTGGATGGAGAGTTGTCTCATTGACACTCATACCACATCTTCTTATATCTATATATTAAAGTCTTCCGGCCATAGAATTGAAATACAAATGTATTTGACAATAAAACTCTTTATAACAAAGACGTGGTTGGAATGTACTTGTCAGATTTAATGGAAGATTATTGATATATTAAGAGAGATGGTAAAGGGATAAGATGTCGACATCAAATTTTACCACCTCTTTTGTCTTATGATAGGTTGTTGGTCATTTTCAAATTTTGAGACCTGGTGGATACATGATTATACCATTTGAAAGAAAGAGAATACAATTTGTATATATCTTATTTTGAAGATAAAAATTTAGTGGTTAACATTTCCAGAAGCTTTCTTAAAATGTCAGAATACAACTCCATTGTAATTCCCTCTATTCACATGATCGATTTAGTAGTTAACACTTCTTCTAAGCAAGTTAAACACCAACAATGCTTGAAAACAAATGTAGAGCTGGAGATCCTCAGATTAATAAAATGATATTTACTATGTATTTCCATTATTTTATTCATTCATAGTATTTCTTATTTTATTTATTTTTTTTTGGGGGGGGGGGGACATTCGAACTAGTACTATTATTATTGTAATCAACAAAAATTAGAACAAATCAAAACGATTGTAATTTCTTTATTTAATATATAATATTTATTTGTGTATGATTCATTTTAATTAATCTGCTCCTTGGCAGTGACTGCCAGGGGCGTAGCTGCCGTTAGGCACTTTAGGCACGTGCCTACGCATAATTTTTTCACAAATACTTTTTTCCATTAAAACAAAAATAATGACAACGTTATCTGTAGATGCACGTGAAGTCGTCAAAACTCTTTAATTATCAAATGTCATTTATACACTAGTCTATCATCCTTAGGGAATGGAGTATTGGATAGAATTGTATGTAAATTATATTAGAGCTTTGGTTCAGATCATTTCACTTCTATCAACAAATACACGAATGAACCTTAACATGCTCAAAACCATGACATTTTATTCTTAGATGCATGATTTTTTTATTAGTTGTTGTTGGCTTTCAACTAGCTTTCCACTTGGTCTTCATCCGACCTACACTAAAACCCTTGCCAAGTGGGGCGTCCGTTCGGCTGTGCGGGATGTATAAATACGCAGTCACGTCTGGACAGAATGTGGACGTCAAATCCGATGCCTAGTGTAGAGAGAATGCCACGCTCTCTGCACGTTAAGAACACTTGCAACAACTCATTGAAGGGTCCGTAGGTGGTCTGCTGAAAGGCAAAATGTCTGTCCCTATCCAATAAACCCTTAATTTCCAATGGCATTTTCAAATTTCCAGACCTTCATCCTGGACGACTCCTATTAAAGGATCTACCTGTTGTATTAATTGTAAATTTGTTTTTGTCCTGAACATGCATGGACTGTTTGCCACTGGACGTTTAGCAATCAATTAATCAATCAGCTAGCATTCAGTAACTTCCAGTACTATCAGATCAACGTGTAATGACCATAATTATTCAAATTCCTTAGGAATTTTACAGTACAGGATATCAGAAAATATGAACTTCTTGAATTTTGTTAGATAGTATGAACAGAACAGAACTTCTGGCTTTATTAGGCATCGACTGTGTGCGTGTATGTGTTTGTGTGGCCGGGGAGAGTGAAGGTTTAAGAATCAAAAGATGAATGGTCGATGCCTAGCTCAAAGGATAGTATTATCATATAGTAGTCTCAGTGTTTACGTGCATATTTTTGTAATGAAGGATCGTCAAAATGTACTATCTATTGACGTATATATATCAATTATCCTCAGTCAATCAAAAAGGAATAGATATGAAATAACTAGACAGGATGTACTGCTTAATTAAAGGGCTATGCTGATCTACGCTGGACAATGCATATTGTAAATATATATTTTTTTAGATTTCCGATTGTACTGCGTAAATTCATCAGTCAGATGTTATTGTAAAATTATTTATAATTCTTTTAACTTTTCTTCATGTATACTATGATAAAATTACCAGTAAATTTTATGTTTTTTGTACACAAAATTTTGCAACCAAAAATGATACCTAACTACGCCCCTGCTTGCAGTAGTGAACTTTAATCATATATGCAACATAAGTTGTTTCGTCGTAAAACAAAATGTCAATAAAGCGAAAAACGTTATCTCGGAAAACGATAAGAAAAACAACAGATGTCATGTAATTATATATCAGAGACATAGTACTACCGGTATTATTGTATAATTGTATGTGTCTGGTTATATATAATGTCAAGCAAAGGTTAATACTTAGTAAAGAGAAAATAAACCTCTGGGTGTACTGTGAGTAAAATTTATGAACTAATATATATATATATTCAGCTTGCCTCATGGGCTTAGGGCAGTAATATAATGTGTAGTTTTTTTTGTATCAAGCTATACTTATTTTGTGTTTTAGACACGTATGGTAAGTGGATATAAAAAAAAATTATAACTGATACAAAAAAAAATGCTTCACATGTTTATATATGGTTTATTTATGCAGGAATTTGAGGCTGAGTAATAAATTAACATTTGTATTTTACTATTGATTTTATAATGAAAGTAAATCCTTTTGACACCCCCTCTACCTCTCCTTGTTCTTATTCTGTCAACATGGAAATAAAATGGTTCAAATGTATGAAAATAAATCCTTTTGACACCCCCTCTCCCTCTCTCTGTTCTTATTTTGTTAACATGGAAATAGAATGATTCAAATGTATGAAAAAAAATCCTTTTGACATCCCTCTCTCTCTCCTTGTTCTTCAAATGGAATGGTTCAAATGAAATCTTTCATTATTCGTTTCAGTTTATAAAGTGTTTGTCACTTGAAGATAAGACAGTGGAAACGGATATTTGGAAACCATGTCCTATCAACTGCATTTTTTAATGGTATACTTTGGACTTTTACTCACAATGGCGGAAAGCGGAGGTAAATTTGTAATTCTCTAAGTAGTAATCATAATATTATATTAAAACAATTTATAATAATCGTATGATTACAAGGTTGGATTTATTTTAAGAGTGCATGTACTTGTGATACAAGTTTCCTGTAGAATAGGACGGATATGCATATAGTAGAATTTATCTAATACTGGTAGGTTTGTTATACTATGGCTTACACTGGCACCCCTGCAAATTAGATTTAACGCTTCTTCCAATTATTCATTACCATCTGTGTCTAAAGAGCATGTATTTGATTGTAAGAAAAAGAAGATAAGAATTAATCTTGAAAGAAACAAAATATAAAAATATCAGACTATTTTCGTAATAAGAACCGTTAAGAATCATTATTTGGTGTTAGTATATATGGGTCATTTTTCGTGGGGAAAATGTTTGGAAAAGGAAGCAAATTTTAAAAAGTGAATATTGCTCCTTCAACCCTTAATGGTCGTGACAATTAAGCGCTAGTAACATGAGTAATGAAAATTCATTTTCGAAAAACACGTATGATGCCTCAAAGTAACTTCGTTTTTTTGTAATTTTGTTTTAAAATTAGTGCTCTTACATGTATTCTCTAAAACATGGGTGATAAGCAGAGTTTTTTCATTGATAAGCAGGTTTTGTTAGTGATAAGCAGGGTTTGTTAGTTATAAGAAGAGTGTCCGAGTGATAAGGATAAATTCATAAATACCAGTCTCTGACGTTTGTTACTAGGAACCCTCGATCTCTTGACAAATGACGCCATCAAATTACTTAAGGTGTTACATAACACTACAGGGAGATAACTCTGTAAAATCAGCTGATCTTTTTAATCACGTTCTATTGTTAAGGAAATATTAAGCTTCTCAATGATCAAAATTAGTGTTTGTCAAACTGCTATAATATATCCAATGAAATTTATTTCGATAAAGTGTGTGGTTCAAGTTTTTTGAAATTTTTATATCTTTGTCAAAGGGTCAAAGTAAATATTTTGTCAAAATGTTATGAAAATTAAACTAGCCAAATTAATTTTAGTCAAAGTGTTTGGTATCACCTCAAAGATTTGCACGGTTCTCCATTTGGTATCTTCCACCTTTTTTTTTAATATAAAACAGGAAAAACAGGAAAAACAAAAAAAAATATTGGACCGTACAACAGACCTCATCAACCACCCAACTACTCCGGGAAAGTATACATACAAAAACAAAAACATATTGGACCGTACTACAGACCTCATCAACCACCCAACTACTCCAGGAAAGTATACATACAAAAACAAAAACATATTGGACCGTACAACAGACCACATCAACCACCCAACTACTCCGGTAAAGTATACATACAAAAACAAAAACATATTGGACCGTAAAACAGACCACATCAACCACCCAACTACTCCGGGAAAGTATACATACAAAAACAAAAACATATTGGACCGTACAACAGACCACATCAACCACCCAACTACTCCGGGAAAGTATACATACAAAAACAAAAACATATTGGACCGTACAATAGACCACATCAACCATCCAACTACTCCGGGAAAGTATACATACAAAAACAAAAACATATTGGACCGTACAACAGACCTCATCAACCACGTACCCAACTACTCCGGGAAAGTATACATACAAAAACAAAAACATATTGGACCGTACAACAGACCACACCAACCACCCAACTACTCCGGGAAAATAGACATACAAAAACAAAAACATATTGGACCGTACAACAGACCACATCAACCATCCAACTACTCCGGGAAAGTATACATACAAAAACAAAAAAATATTGGACCGTACAACAGACCACATCAACCACCCAACTACTCCGGGAAAATAGACATTTAAAAACAAAAAAATATTGGACCGTACAACAGACAACACCAACCACCCAACTACTCCGGGAAAATAGACATACAAAAACAAAAAAATATTGGACCGTACAACAGACCACATCAACCACCCAACTACTCCGGGAAAATAGACATACAAAAATAAAAAAATATTGGACAGTACAACAGACCACATCAACCACCCAACTATTCCGGGAAAGTATACATACAAAAACAAAAAAATATTGGACCGTACAACAGACCACATCAACCACCCAACTACTCCGGGAAAATAGACATACAAAAACAAAAACATATTGGACCGTACAACAGACCACGTCAACCACCCAACTACTCCGGGAAAGTATACATACAAAAACAAAAACATATTGGACCGTACAACAGACCACATCAACCACCCAACTACTCCGGGAAAGTATACATACAAAAACAAAAACATATTGGACCGTACAACAGACCACACCAACCATCCAACTACTCCGGGAAAGTATACATACAAAAACAAAAACATATTGGACCGTACAACAGACCACATCAATCACGTACCCAACTACTCCGGGAAAATAGACATACAAAAACAAACAAAATATTGGACAGTACAATAGACCACATCAACCACCCAATTACTCCGGGAAAATAGACATACAAAAACAAACAGCATTAGCTGTATTGCAAAACACATGATCCAGTTAGCCTGACTTAGTACAGACACGTTATGCGGCGGTTTCAATCATTTTATGAGTGTTTTAAACCAATTTTTCGAGAAATTTTAATTGTGCTGTTCTGGATTTTGAAAATTTAAATGTGTCTTATTTACATGTAAGACTTGCATTGGCAAGTACATTTATATACAATGATAATTAATTTTTAATGCGAGATATACTTTAATGAGACAGCAACCCAACAACATATTGAAACCAAAATGACATGTTGAGAGGAACGTACGGTCAATAATGATAGACAAGTGTCCATATTCAAATCAAGAGCTAAAGTAATGAATAGCACAGAGACTATGCCAAGGACTCATCCTGCTATTTGATTTAGATTAGAATTTTGACATCATTTCAAATGGAAAATATACATGTTTTGTATCATTCTGTTATTTATAAAATTCTATCTGTTAATATATTACATTTTAAACCATTTGATTAATTTCGCATATATTATTTATGTATTTGTATGTTGATAACGCCTTTTGACAACATATATAACAGAGTTTAGCGGCCAAAGGGTAGAAGAAAATGGGAAGCCATATATTATATGAATAATTTTCAAAATACAATATTTAAAGAACAATTATAATTTAAAGTAAATAATTACCTTCATATTGTAGATACTAAAATGAAAATGATGAGAGCCTTAATGAATAAACGAGCAGTGAACGTAAAAAATGAAAATCATTTGCCCTACACCACAATGCATCCATCGCCACCACCAACCACAATGCCACCGACAACCCTGCCACCAGGATGTGTTTATAGAGGAAAGACATATCGTTTTGGTGAGATGATACAACAGGGACAATCAGGAAACTGGTGCTATTTTACAATGTGTGACAATTCCGGGCAAATCATATATGGGGATGACTTTCATTGTTCTACAACTATATTACCACCAACTACATCACCACGTGGATGTGTTATTGAAGGGAAACATTACCAACCTGGAGAACAAATATCTAGCGGACAATCAGGAAACTGGTGTTATTTCACAATGTGCGACTATTCAGGTCAAATCATTCATGGGGATGACTTTAATTGTTTGACAACATTACGGCCGACAACATTACCACCAACACCTCCGATAATACATATAGGCTGAGATAATAAACTTCGTCGTATTGTACATTTTTTCATTGTGGAATAACTTGTTTATAGGTTTTGATGGAAAACAGTTGAAAAAACATTGGTTCGTGTTGCTCAGTCTTTATGTTGTATTTGGTATATTGTTATTTGTCTTTTGGTCTTTTTCTTTTTTTTTGCATGGTGTTGACAATTTATTTTCGACTTATGAGTTTAAGAGTATCTTTGGTATATTTAGCCTCTCTTTTTGAAATGTGCGAAGAAAACTAAGAATTTTTTTCCCCAGGAATATATTACCTTTAGCTAGCTGTTACAGTATTTGACAAACCCTTTCGGAATTTTTTATCCTCAATGCTCTTCAACTTCGTACTTTATTTGAGCTTTTAATTGTTTTTATTCGAACGTCATTGATGAGTATTTTGTAGACGTAACCTACGTCTCTGGCGTAAACAATTTTCAGCCCGGTATATTTGTTGATTTTTTTGTAAATGTAATTGAAACAATTATTCATTTTTTTCTGAATTATACATCCATTAAATGAAAAGTGTGTATTTTAGTAAATATTGTGCTAATTTTGTTTAATATAAAAATAAGAAGATGTAGTGTGATTGCAAATGAGACAACTGATTAAAGTCTACTACAAAGAATCAGTTTTGGCTAATAAATAAAGAAATTAAGGTTAACTAAATTGTGCTGTTTACATACATACATTTGAAAAGTAATCATATTAACTTATCATCGCCATTTTCTATGAAAATTTTGATTCTTTTTTGTTGGAGCATTAGGACAGGTTTTACTGAGGTTTCATTATTTTTATTTATTCTGTCTAGATCCAATTATATCTTGCGCTAAACTAATGAATGTTCTTTGTGCATACTCGACTGCTCATCATATACATTTTCATCATTTTATTTGTTGTCTCTTAAACTTTTCGAAGGCCGGCTTTGGTACCATCTGGAGAAATGGGTTGCAATATAAAATAATTCTTAACCTAATAGATGAATATATAAAGTAATAATAAATGTGTTATACCAAATCAAGAGTTTTCTATTATAACAAAATATCGGAATTATTTCCATGTAACACTGGAAAGAGCCTATGTCGATCACCTCAGTCTATGTGCATATTCAACAAAGGACACGCTCCAACATTGTAAATTCTCATTTAGATATCTCTGTTTTGTTGATCCTGTATTGCTGATCATTTAGTTTGTTTAGTTTCTCATTGTCGTCTTTAGTTTTTGCTCAAAACACAAAAGAGGGTAAACAAATCCCATTTAAGGGCGATAACTCCTATAAAGAGTGACAGTCTACTAACTTACTAACTATATACGCAAAATTTGATTTGTTAGTAGATCTTGCTTTGCTGATCATTTTTGTGATTTAAAGTGTCTATCTATCTAACAAAATTTTTTATCATATAAGACAAAACGCAAACCAAATGGTAACAAATCGTCATTATAGGGCAATAACTCCAATAAGGAGTCGTCAGACGATTTCCTCCATATATATATTGTCTAAATTGTAGATCTTGTCTTGTTGATCACTTTTGCTTATTTAAGCTTCTATCTATCTATTATTGTATATGATATCGAATATACAAAACTGACACTATACTTAAACGGTGAATCGAATAAATTAATACCTATCACATACAATTAGTTTCTATGTCCTGATTCAATTATTTGTCTCATGAATAAAAACAACACAAATTTAGAATTGGCTTTTTTGTCATGGCTTCAATTCTACAACAACATCATAACAACAAAAAAATTTCAAGAGACCAAAAAATAAATCATTTAATGACAATATAATTATGTTGTTCATTGATTCAGTAAAGGGCAACCCGCACTGAAGAGGTGGTAACTGTGCTTCCAGCACCTAAATAAGATAAATTCCACCAAAGTTAATAAAAATTTGTTAACATCGCCAGATTAATTTTTCACCCTTAAAGCCGATGACAAATCATTTTTTCAACAACATTAGATCAACATAACAAATAATTTTTTCAACAACATAAAATCAACATTACAAATCAAGTAATTATTCGATATAAGTAATTATGCAAATTTTCAATCAAAACAAATAATTAAAATTTGTGATCAAAGCCAACACAAACATGTTTAACTTTGATAGTCTTTCAAATGTTTAGTTAAACAAGACAACAAATAATTCAATACCTAGTTACTCAAGTATTAGTAAAATATCTATGTCCCAAAACAAATTCAGTATTACCACTCATCAGGATACAATGTCCCGAATGAATGGTCAATAAATAGGTCAATAGCAGTTTGGATGGTATTGATAAAAATATCATTCCACAAAAAAAGAAAGATAAACACCATCGGCATCAAATAAAGCTTGATATTTGTCTTCAAAATCCAAGTGTCTAATTGATTTACAACATATCTTACTTACTGATGCGACGTCTAGATTTTCCAATCTTTTCATTATTGAAAGCACCACCCCAACTAAGACGTGGTAAAATAAAAGACCAAATAATTAACGTATTCAGCATCATGAATCTTAAACTATGAAAAGTACTTCTCATATTAAACAACAAGTCACCATTACAACAATTAACCAGATCATTTCCACCACAGTGGATAATTAAAACTGATGGGACTCCTCTCCAATTTATACAGCATCAATTGTCCTATCAAGATTGAACCACTTCATCCATGATTGATTGATTGGTTGATTGGTGTTTAAACGCCACTTTCAACACTCTTGCGCTATATCGTGGCGGTCAGTTTTTATTGGTGGAGGAAGCCAGAGTGCCCGGATGAACCACCGACTTTCATCCCCGAGCCAAATTATGTTGTATACTTTTTTATCGAAACCTACATTTGTTCCTGTTGGTCTGTTTTCATTGTGTTCTGAAGCCGTTTTAATAATAGACGAGCCAATAATTCATATGTCTCTCAATTCTGAAAGATTATAATTAATTTATACGAATGTATCGCTTGAATGAAGAGGACCTCCATCGACCTATGAGTTTTATTTCTTCTTCAGTTTTTCCATTTAAAAATGCATGTGTTGCTGCACCTATCCTGAAGGAATGGGTATTGAATCTCTTAACATCATAATCAAGAAAATTTATTGTTTTTGTGAGAATTGAATGAAATTGATATCTAGTCATTGCTTTCCCATCTAATTGACAAAAGTAAGGACTGTTGTAGTGTGGTATTGATGAATGATAATTTGAGAGCGCACACATCAGACTACTGTTTGATTTTATAGCCAATGTAGTTGTCAAACCTCTTTGGTCTGTTTTAAAAAAACGAATAGTAACATTAATAATGTTTGTTAAAATCCTTTGTAACATCATCTTTTTTGCAAAACATACCCCATGTCTTTAACAGATCTTATAGTAATTTTTCCAACTCTAAGAAATGCCCCAAATTCTTATGAAAATACTGTCCAAAATAAAGTGCTTTCATATTTAGAAAAAAACTAGTAATAATGCATTAGACACTTATGCCATCATTTCAGCTGTTATAGGTTGCCTGATGTCAGGACGTGAATACAATCTGTCAGACCCAGTCAATATCTTCTTAATCAAAAGAGATTGTATAATGTCTTCAAAATTGTCGGCTTTTAGTTTAAAAGACAAACCAGAAATATATGACCTGCAAGTTGATGGCGCATAAATATTTTTGGACAAATAAGCTATGTCTTTTATCATGTAGTCAAGACTAGGTGGCCAAATAATTGGTAATTTGCATTCCAAAATAAATTTGTGAAAAGACTATTCTGCCTGTTCATATACTGCTTGTACTATTTGAAAAAGAGGCATTCAAAAGTTTGGACGCTTCTAAATCAAGTGATCCCAGAATTCCTGTGGTACTGGTGTAGGTTCTACTTCTGCTATTGCAGCCGCCTCTTTGAATTTTTTCAACTGTCCATAAAATAAAGAATCCGCTATTATATTGGTAACTGATGACAAATGCATAGCTGTATTTGAAAATTATATTTGAATGTCCATAAAACTATTGGCCTCACAAGTAACATTACTCGTTCAGATTGGGATATTTTTAAATTTGTTGGTATAAGATTTAATTCATCACAACGTTAACACGCTGCCATGCCAAGGTTGGACCCTGCTATTCAAAATATCGTCATCGGCCGTCTCCAGGCTGGAGTGTCCCAAAGGGAAGTAGCAAGAACTGAAAATGTTAACCAGAGCACAATTTTGCGACTTTGGAACAGATACCAGTAGACTGGCTGTACTAAGGACCGCCCGAGGAGTGGACGACCTCGCCTAACGACTTCTGGACAAGATCGCTTCATCCGGGTATTTCATCTACGGAATCGAACGGTTGCTGCAACAGCCACTGTAGCTGGGATACCAGGATTGAGAAGAATCAGCTCACAAACAGTCCGCAATCGAATGCGACAACATGGCATTAGACCAAGGAGGCCGTATTTTCGACCCGTTTTGAGGCCGTTACACAGACGGAATAGAGTCCGATGGTGCAACAGATTGAGGAGCTGGACATTCCGCAACTGGCGCAGAATCTGGTTCCGTTTTATGCTTCAGAAACGTGATGGAAGAACTCGAGTCTACCGGCGCATGAATGAAAGTTTTGCTTCCTCGTGTGTCCAAATAGTGGACAGCTTCGGTGGAGGAAGTGTCATGGTGTGGGCGGCTATCTCTAATGACCGTAAAACGGAATTGGTACATGTTCCGGGTAATTTAACGGCTCAAAGGTAGAGAGACGAAATTCCCCAACCTCACCTTATGCATGTTCTTGACCGACAGAGGGAGTAAGCAGGACAATGCTAGGCCTCACACAGCGCATTTAACAATGGACTACCTTGAGCAGATTAACATCAATGTGCTACCTTGGCCTTCAAAATCACCAGACTTGAATTCTATTGAGCATCTCTGGGACCAACTGGATAAAAGTGTGCGCCAGCGTCAACACATGACTCAGACTCTTGATTAGCTCCGACAAATGTTGCAACAGGAATGGCGAGCAATTCCACGCTACAACATTAGAACATTGATAGCATCCATGCCGAGGAGATGCGTAGCAGTCTTAGCAGCGAGAGGTGGTCATACACGTTCGAACCTTTTTTTTATCTTATTGTAATAAATTGACTTTTATTCATCAATCTCGAAGGAATTGACTGTCTTCTTCCTTATCAAACACGTTTTGAGTGAATATCTTTATTAGTAATTGTAAAATTTCCATTCAAAATTAATGAAATCCATTATGCGTTTCGTTCTTTTTTTTGCAGAGTATACAATGTATTCTATGACATATTTTTTTCGTAAAAACAGGTAATCAAATCATGCTGCATAGCGACGTAATAATTTCAAAAAAAGGAACTTCAATTTTAGCATGAGGAACTATTGGTTTAGTATCTTCCTTGAATGCAGCATCCATATTTCCATACCAAGTAAATCAAGATATGAAACAAAAACTAGGATATACATCGTACCAAATGAGAAAAACTTATTATTATATGATAGTATGGTTGTCTTATTTGTACTGATTTGAGTTTATTCGATATTTGCACTTACGCGACACTATTATATAATTTTGTCTTTGTCTGAAACTATTTGTCTACGTCATGTATGTATCTTATCAATCAAGCTGTCACTTATTTTTGATTCTGTGAATTTATTTTGTAAAGTACATTGAATTTTTTGTATTTCTAGCAAACCTTGAATGCTGAAAATTTTGTATTGGAGTAAAAGTTTCAAATGTTTGACCTTTCTTGAAATCCCTGAATACTAAAAGCTTGGCGGAATAAAAAAGCGTTTCTAAAGCATAAATGTTTTATGTACAAGTAGTCCATTTGGCATTGATATATTGAAGACTCTTTTGGATGTTGGTGGTCTCATGGGTGTTAGTGTGCTGGCCTCAAAGGTCGTTAGGCCGTGTGTTTGATCCCCGGACGGGTCAATTCAAAAAGTTGATGATTGGTATTTCCGCCTCTCTGTTAAGTAAGAGGCATTTAAGAGTAAGAGCGATGACTGGGCGACCCACAATCAGGATAATGTATCCATGTACTGGTGGGGTGATATGTCTTCTACGGACAGTTTCTTTTTGTAATAGCTCGTTTGATGTCCAGTTCAGTGTGTTGGTCTTTTACAAAGCAGGGTGCACGATGGATTCTAATTCACATCACAAACCATTTTCTCGTCCTAATGTGATTGTAATATTTGCCACTTGACGTTTAACACCAATTCATCCATCCATCATTCAACTGATTTTTGTCTTGCCTTGAGGGAGTCAAAAAGCGGGACATAAGTATGCTGTTTCCGGCGTCGGCAGCGTCAAAAATGTATTAGTTTGTAAATAGGACAGTTTATGGAGAACTACTAGTGGTAGATCAATGATATTTGGTATGCAGCTGTATAAGCATTGGCACATCTCATTTCCATGGAAATTATTAAGTTCTACACCCTCAGTCATTGTCTACTGACTTTGAAACTTTTACTAAGTTTACCCGTATAAGTTTGTGATTAGGTCATTTTATGGGAAACCACTAGTGGTAGGTCAATGATATTTGATATGCTCTTGTATTAGCATTGGCAGATCTCATTATTTCCATGGAGATTATTTCTTCTTCTTCCAATACTGGCCATGGTTGTGACAACAAAGGTGCAAGAAAAATATTCACAGATGCAAGTTAAAAACAGTCTGATTGTGCGATTAAGGGGTGCTGCAGCTCAGTACCCCCTGCTTGAAAGCATCTAATGAGGTATTATCCACCATAGATTGTGGAAGGCTGTCCAATATCCGTATGTTGTTTGTAAGAATTCGTGTGTTGTATCCTCTAGCTACTGAGAATGTATTATGAAGCTCTAGCTATGGTATTGCTACGAAGCCATGTGAAATTCTGAAAATCATTACTGCTTCACATCTGAAAGTTTACACGTATTAGTTTGTGATTAGGTCATTTTATGGAGAACCACTAGTGGTAGGTCAATGATATTTGGTATGCAGCTGTATAAGCATTGGCACATCTTATTTTCATGGAAATTATTTAGTTCTACCCCCTCAGTCATGGTCTACTGACTTTGAAACTTTTACTTAGTTTACACGTATTAGTTTGTAATTAGGTCATTTTATGGCGAACCACTAGTGGTAGGTCAATGATATTTGTTATGCTGTTGTATTAGCATTGCCATATCTCATTATTTCCATGGAGATTATTTCTTCTTCTTCCAATAATGGATGTGACAACAAAGGTTCAAGAAAAATATTTACAGATGCAAGTTAAAAACAGTCTGATGGTGCAGCTCAGTACCCGTGCTTGAAAGCATCTAGTGAGGTACTATCCACCATAGATTGTGGAAGGCTGTCCCATACCCGCATGTTGTTTGCAAGAATTCGTGTGTCGTATCTTTACTGCTTTACATCTGAAAGTTTACACGTATTAGTTTGTGATTAGGTCATTTTATGGGGAACCACTAGAGGTAGGTCAATGATATTTGATATGCTGTTATATTAGCATTGGCATATCTCATTATTTCCATGGAGATTATTTCTTCTTCTTCCAATACTGGATGTTCAAGGTTCAAGAAAAATATTCACAGATACAGTCTGATGATGCGATAAAGGGGTGCTGCAGCTCAGTACCCGTGCTTGAAAGCATCTAGTGAGGTACTATCCACCATAGATTGTGGAAGGCTGTCCCATATCCGTATGTTGTTTGCAAGAATTCGTAAGTTGTATCCTCTAGCTACCGAGGATGTATTATGTTGCTCTAGCTTTGGTATTGCTACGAAGCCATGTGAAATTCTGTACATCATTACTGCTTTACATCTGGCCTTCCTTTCGGCTGGTTATTGCCACTGTAGACTGTTTAGCATTGATGTTACAATGCTGGTTTGTTGGTAGTCGTTCAGTGCAAACCGGGCTGATCTTCTTTGCACACTTTCTAGTTTCTGTATGTTAAGGTTGGTAAACTGGTCCCAAACTGAGCATGCATACTCAATCAAAGATCTAACAAGCGTTGTATAGCATACAACTTTTGTTTGCTCTGGACAGTGGTGCAGATTTCTTTGGATGAAGGCCCTAGTTAAATTTGTGTTTTTAGATGTTTTCTATATGTGTGTTCCAATTAATGGTTTTATGGATTTTGCTGAGTCAACCAATTCTAAATTATTCCCATGAATGTTGTAACTTGTGGGATGAGGTTTACGATTTTTTGTTACGCATATAAGTTGGCATTTGTTGGGATGGAATTCCATTTGCCAAACAAGTTCCCACTGAGCAAGTTATTCATGTCTTCTTGTAGTAGTTTTGAATCTGCATCATTTTGGGTCCTTCTGTACAGTACACAGTCATCTGCAAATAAACCAACTGTTGATAACTGTACGTAGTCTGGTAGGTCGTTGATAAACAGAAGGAACATGAGTGGCCCAAGCACACTGCCCTGTGGTACTCCTTTTTGGACAGGTGCCGTGTGAGATGCTTTACCATCCACAACGACTCTCTGGTTTCTCGAGCTTAGAAAATTCCTGATCGACTGAAGTGTTGACCTGCTGATACCATTGTACTCTGCTTTATAGAGCAATCTCTCATGAAGGACTTAGAAAAATCAAGGTCTATGTTCTGAGCCACGTCCTGTAATGTAAGGATCAGTAGTGAATCGCAGGAACGGTTCGTTCTAAATCCATGTTGAGCATCGTTTAGGATGTGGTGGATTTTAAGATATTTTGCAATACTACAGCAGATTATGTGATCTAGGATCTTGCATGTGACAACCGTCAAGGAAAGTGGACGGCAGTTACTGGGACGTGATGTATTTCCTTTCTTGAAAATTGGTACAACAGCATATTCCGTTCTCATGCTTCCACCCTTTAAACACCGTACACCAAACATGCATCTGTGTGATGTCTATCCACTCATCACTATATCACCTGCGTAGTACCAATTCCCTTCATTTTGGCAGTCACCTCTTACAAAGGAAGGGGTTTGTCGTAGGAGGTGTTGATGGTTATTTAGTTGTAGTTTGACGTTTGACTCTGTTCTTAAGTGTCCACCCTTAACGCACAGCATATCAAACATGATGTCAATCCACTCTTCACTCTTCACTCTATCCCCTGAGATGTACCATTTTCCTTCTTCTTCGCAGTCACCTCTTGCAGGGGGAGAGTGAAAAGATTTTTTTTTTCAACAAGGCTTTCAAAACGGTTATTCCTTTAGTATCTGCAAAATAACCATGAAATTTAATATCAGACATGCAAACAATAAAGGATTAGATTTGCGACTTTGTGTTTTAACAATTGATTGTTGGTTACTCCTGTCAATTATAATGCGTGTAAGATCCTTTAAATGTAGGGGGTTTTAGAGAAAGGAATTTTTCTGACTCTAGAATATGCTGATAATACAGGCATTACAAAAAGGATGTTCGTATAGCACTATAACCATTGCAGCTCGTGATTACAGTTGTATAGCACTATAACCCTTGAAGTTCGTGATTACAGTCATATAGCATTATAACCATGGTAACTCTTGATTACAGTCGTACAGTAGCACTATAACCATTGCAGCTCATGATTACAGTTGTGAAGCAGTATAACCATTGCTGCCCGTGATTACAGTCGTATAGCACTATAACCATTGCAGATCGTGATTACAGTCGTATAGCAATATAGCCACTGTAGCACGTGATCACAGTCGTATAACACTATAATAATCGCAGATCGAAAATGCAATCGTATAGAAAATGTTCGTGGCATTATTGTAATTGTTACTGATTGTTATTCGCTCCTACTTGAGCAGACTCTTTTTTATCATGAGTTTGGTCCTCAATGATTGATAATCCCCTGTAACATGAACAGAATACTGTATCTAATGAGCCATGTATGCATGTCTTCAGTCAATAGTATTTTAATTTTAGATTGGGAAGGCTACCGGTATACAATTCCAAAACAAGACGAAATTCGAAGGAATTTTACCACTTCATTTGTACAATACAAACAGAAGAATAATTGACTTTCTTTAAAACGTCCTTAAATGATTTCATACAGTTATGCATAAAACAGATCACCTTTGAACAATATCAAAGATACTTTCTCAAAACAAAGATACAAAGCAACATCTTTGATTAGTATTTTTTACATATATATAAATATCTTAACGTTTTGAATGTTGCCATATTCAGAACCGAAGTAACAGCAGTTACCTTGAGCTCCAAAAATTTCGGAAAACATCTGTAGGAGTGCCATCAAACAGTAAATAAGCAGCATGATCTTATATCTAATCATGACGTCCATGTCAAGTTTGATCTCTGATCTAAAGACACGCGGGATTAGATAATTTCCTATGTATGCGTGTTAATGTACATTCATGACTATACTATAATATGGAGTGTTTGGAACAATAACCAACAATGATAAACAGAAAATAACCTCGTCACCCTTAATGGAAGAATCCAGAGTTTATAAAAAAATAAAAATAATAATGTAAATGAAAATATACCAAATAATTGGCGATGCAAGTGGTAATAAAGCTGATTATAAGGAGCCTAAGTTGGATGAATTTTAAATTTTATTATTAAACACAACGCGCGGAAATGTTTTTTCTTACATTCTGATGGTACATTTTCTGGAGATCCGATAGATGATATCAGGAAATGATTCGTTGATCATAAATTTATAATTAGATAGTGTAAAAAGTAAGCGCTATACAACAAAAATTAGAAGAAAATGTCCTGTCGTGGTTTCAAACTCTACCAAATGGTATGAGCTAAAGCAGTAGCATTTTTGTATCCTTTATTGTTCGTTTCGAATGTCTGAAATATATACTGTAGCAACAATTATACGAACGTTTCTTGATTCTGTAAAAGGTCAATAAGAAACTTCATTACGGACTATCGACGGCAATGCAAGCGATAACAAAAAACATGAAAGAGATAGTGACGTGTTAAGTTATGGTCGGTTGTCATCTATAACATCGTTTATCCTTCAATAGAACCAAAAGAACTTTACGGAGTTGGTTCAATATTCAACATTCAGCATTCAAATATTTTTTTTTTTTTTTTTGGGTACCATTCATTTTCAACATTCAACATTCAATTTCAACATTCAACATTCAAAATTTTTTTATTTTTAAATTTTTGTTTAAATTTTTTTTTTTTTTTTTTTTTTCAACATTCAACATTCGTTTTCAACATTCGATTTTCAACATTCAACATTCGTTTTCAACATTCGATTTTCAACATTCAACATTCGTTTTTAACATTCGATTTTCAACATTCAACATTCGTTTTCACCATTCGATTTTTAAACATTCAACATTCGTTTTCACCATTCGATTTTCAACATTCAATATTCGTTTTCACCATTCGATTTTCAACATTCAACATTCGTTTTCAACATTCAACATTCGTTTCTAACTTTCAACATTCGTTTTCGACATTCAACATTCGTTTTCAACATTCAACATTCCAAATTTTTTTTTTTTCAACATTCGTTTTCAACATTCGATTTTCAACTTTCAACAATTGTTTTCAACATTTAACACTCGTTTTAAACATTTAACATTGATTTCGTTTTCAACATTCAACATTCGTATTCAACATTCAACATTCGTTTTAAACATTCGATTTCAACTTTTAACATTCGTTTTCAACATTCAACATTCGTTTTTAACATTCAACAGTCGTTTTCAACATTCAAAAATTTTTTTTTTGTTAAACTTTTTTTTCAATTTCTTTTTTTTTTTCAACATTCGTTTTCAACTTTCAACAATTGTTTTCAACATTCAACATTCGTTTTCAACATTTAACATTCGTTTTTAACATTCAACATTCGTTTTCAACATTCAACATTCGTTTTCAACATTCGATTTTCAACTTTCAACATTCATTTTCAACATTCAACATTCGTTTTCAACATTCAACATTCGTTTTCAACATTCGATTTTCAACATTCAACATTCGTTTTCGACATTCAACATTCGTTTTCAACATTCGATTTTCAACTTTCAACATTCGTTTTCAACATTCAACATTCGTTTTCAACATTCGATTTTTTACTTTCAACATTCGTTTTCAACAACATTCAAAAAAATTTTTTTTTGTTCAACTTTTTTTCACAATTTTTTTTTTTTTTTTTTTTTTTTTCAACATTCAACATTCTTTTCAACATTCGATTTTCAACATTCTATATTCGTTTTCAACATTCAACTTCGATTTTTAACTTTCAACATTCAACATTCGTTTTCAACATTCAACATTCAAAGTTTATTTTTGTTAAACTTTTTTTCAATTTTTTTTTTTTTTTTTTCAACATTCGTTTTCAACATTCAACATTCCTTTTCAACATTCGATTTTCAACTTACGACATTCGTTTTCAACATTTAACATTCGTTTTCAACATTCAAATTTTTTTTTCAACATTTGTTTTCAACATTCGATTTTCAACTTTCAACATTCGTTTTTAGGATTCAACATTAATTCGTTTTCAACATTCATCATTCGTTTTCAACATTTGATTTTCAACTTTCAACATTCGTTTTCAACATTCAACATTCATTTTAAACATTCAACATTCGTTTTTAACATTCGATTTTCAACATTCAACATTCGTTTTCGACATTCAACATTCGTTTTCAACATTCGATTTTTCAACTTTCAACATTCGTTTTAAACATTCAACATTAATTCGTTTTCAACATTCAACATTCGTTTTCAACATTCAACATTCGTTTGCAACATTCGATTTTCAACATTCAACATTCGTTTTCAAAATTCGATTTTCAACTTTCAAAATTCGTTTTCAACATTCGATATTCGTTTTCAACATTCAACATTCGTTTTCAACATTCGATTTTCAACATTCAACATTCGTTTTCAATATTCGATTTTCAACATTCAACATTCGTTTTCAACATTCAACATTCAATTTGTAACTTTCAACATTCGTTTTCAGCATTCAACATTCGTTTTCAACATTTAATATTCCAAAATTTATTTTTTTTTTCAACATTAGTTTTCAACATTCAACATTCGTTTTCAACATTCGATTTTCAACTTTCAACATTCGTTTTCAACATTCTACATTCGTTTTCAACATTTAACATTCGTTTTCAACATTCAACATTCAATTTGTAACTTTCAACATTCGTTTTCAGCATTCAACATTCGTTTTCAACATTTAATATTCCAAATTTTTTTTTTTTCAACATTCGTTTTCAACATTCAACATTCGTTTTCAACATTCAGCATTCGTTTTCAACATTCGATTTTCAACATTCAAGATTCGTTTTCAATATATTCGATTTTCAACATTCAACATCCGTTTTTAACATTCAACATTCAATTTTCAACTTTCAACATTTGTTTTTAACATTCAACATTCGTTTTCAACATTCAACATTCGTTTTCAACATTCGATTTTCAACTTTCAACATTCGTTTTCAACATTCAACATTCATTTTAAACATTCAACATTCGTTTTTAACATTCGATTTTCAACATTCAACATTCGTTTTCGACATTCAACATTCGTTTTCAACATTCGATTTTTCAACTTTCAACATTCGTTTTAAACATTCAAAATTAATTCGTTTTCAACATTCAACATTCGTTTGCAACAGTCGATTTTCAACATTCAACATTCGTTTTCAACATTCGATTTTCAACTTTCAAAATTCGTTTTCAACATTCGATATTCGTTTTCAACATTCAATATTCGTTTTCAACATTCGATTTTCAACATTCAACATTCGTTTTCAATATTCGATTTTCAACATTCAACATTCGTTCTCAACATTCAACATTCAATTTGTAACTTTCAACATTCGTTTTCAGCATTCAACATTCGTTTTCAACATTTAATATTCCAAAATTTTTTTTTTTTCAACATTAGTTTTCAACATTCAACATTCGTTTTCAACATTCGATTTTCAACTTTCAACATTCGTTTTCAACATTCTACATTCGTTTTCAACATTTAACATTCGTTTTCAACATTCAACATTCGTTTTCAACATTCAACATTCAATTTTTAACTTTCAACATTCGTTTTCAACATTCCAAATTTTTTTTTGTTAAACTTTTTTTTCAATTTGTTTTTTTTTTTTTTTTTTTTTTTTACATTTGTTTTCAACATATAACATTGTTTTCAACATTCAACATTGGTTTTCAACATTCAACATTCGTTTGCAACATTCGATTTACAACATTCAACATTCGTTTTCAACATTTAACATTCGTTTGCAACATTCGATTTTCAACATTCAACATTCGATTTTCAACTTTCAAAATTCGTTTTTAACATTCAACATTCGTTTTCAACATTCAGCATTCGTTTTCAACATTCGATTTTCAACATTCAAGATTCGTTTTCAATATATTCGATTTTCAACATTCAACATTCGTTTTTAACATTCAACATTCAATTTTTAACTTTCAACATTCGTTTTTAACATTCAACATTCGTTTTCAACATTCAAAATGGTTTTTTTTAACATTTGTTTTCAACATATAACATTCTTTTCAACATTCGATTTTCAACTTTCAACATTCGTTTTCAACATTCAACATTCGTTTTCAACATTCAACATTGGTTTTCAACATTCAACATTCGTTTGCAACATTTGATTTTCAACATTCAACATTCGTTTTCAACATTTAACATTTGTTTGCAACATTCAGCATTCGTTTTCAACATTCGATTTTCAACATTCAAGATTCGTTTTCAATATATTCGATTTTCAACATTCAACATTCGTTTTTAACATTCAACATTCAATTTTTAACTTCCAACATTCGTTTTTAACATTCAACATTCGTTTTCAACATTTAACATTCCAAAAAAAAATTATTTTTTTTTCAACATTCGTTTTCAACATTCGATTTTCAACTTTCAACATTCAAGATTCGTTTTCAACATTTAACATTCGTTTTCAACATTTAACATTCGTTTTCAACATTCAACATTCGTTTTCAACATTCGATTTTTAACTTTCAACATTCGTTTTCAACAACATTCAAAATTTTTTTTTTTTTGTTAAACTTTCTTTTCACAATTTTTTTTTTTTTTTTTTTTTCAACATTCAACATTCTTTTCAAAATTCGTTTTTCAACTTTCATCATTCAACATTCGTTTTCAATATTCAACATGCAAAAATTTTTTTTTGTTAAACTTTTTTTTCAATTTCTTTTTTTTTTTTTTTTTTTCAACATTCGTTTTCAACATTCAACATTCCTTTTCCACATTCAACATTCGTTTTAAACATTCGATTTTCAACTTTAAAAATTCTTTTCAACATTCAACATTCGGTTTCAACATTCAAGATTCGTTTTCAACATTCGATTTTCAACTTTCAACATTCTACATTCGTTTTCAACATTTAACATTCGTTTTCAACATTCAACATTCGTTTTCAACATTCAACCTTCAATTTTGAACTTTCAACATTCGTTTTCAACATTCCAAATTTTTTTTTGTTAAACTTTTTTTTCAATTTTTTTTTGTTTTTTTTTTTTTTTACATTTGTTTTCAACATATAACATTGTTTTCAACATTCAACATTGGTTTTCAACATTCAACATTCGTTTGCAACATTCGATTTACAACATTCAACATTCGTTTTCAACATTTAACATTCGTTTGCAACATTCGATTTTCAACATTCAACATTCGTTTTTAACATTCGATTTTCAACTTTCAAAATTCGTTTTTAACATTCAACATTCGTTTTCAACATTCAGCATTCGTTTTCAACATTCGATTTTCAACATTCAAGATTCGTTTTCAATATATTCGATTTTCAACATTCAACATTCGTTTTTAACATTCAACATTCAATTTTTAACTTTCAACATTCGTTTTTAACATTCAACATTCGTTTTCAACATTCAAAATGGTTTTTTTTAACATTTGTTTTCAACATATAACATTCTTTTCAACATTCGATTTTCAACTTTCAACATTCGTTTTCAACATTCAACATTCGTTTTCAACATTCAACATTGGTTTTCAACATTCAACATTCGTTTGCAACATTCGATTTTCAACATTCAACATTCGTTTTCAACATTTAACATTCGTTTGCAACATTCAGCATTCGTTTTCAACATTCGATTTTCAACATTCAAGATTCGTTTTCAATATATTCGATTTTCAACATTCAACATTCGTTTTCAACATTTAACATTCGTTTGCAACATTCAGCATTCGTTTTCAACATTCGATTTTCAACATTCAAGATTCGTTTTCAATATATTCGATTTTCAACATTCAACATTCGTTTTTAACATTCAACATTCAATTTTTAACTTCCAACATTCGTTTTTAACATTCAACATTCGTTTTCAACATTTAACATTCCAAAAGAAAATTTTTTTTTTTCAACATTCGTTTTCAACATTCGATTTTCAACTTTCAACATTCAAGATTCGTTTTCAACATTTAACATTCGTTTTCAACATTTAACATTCGTTTTCAACATTCAACATTCGTTTTCAACATTCGATTTTTAACTTTCAACATTCGTTTTCAACAACATTCAAAATTTTTTTTTTTTTTGTTAAACTTTCTTTTCACAATTTTTTTTTTTTTTTTTTTTTTCAAAATTCAACATTCTTTTCAAAATTCGTTTTTCAACTTTCATCATTCAACATTCGTTTTCAACATTCAACATGCAAAAATTTTTTTTGTTAAACTTTTTTTTCAATTTCTTTTTTTTTTTTTTTTTTCAACATTCGTTTTCAACATTCGTTTTCAACATTCAACATTCCTTTTCCACATTCAACATTCGTTTTAAACATTCGATTTTCAACTTTAAAAATTCTTTTCAACATTCAACATTCGGTTTCAACATTCAAGATTCGTTTTCAACATTCGATTTTCAACTTTCAACATTCGTTTTCAACATTCATCATTCATTTTCAACATTCAATATTCGTTTTCAACATTCAACATTCAAAATTTTTTATTTGTTAAACTTTTTTTTCAATTTCTTTTTTTTTCTTTTTCAACATTCGTTTTCAACATTCGATTTTCAACATTCAACATTGGTTTTAAACATTCGATTTTCAATTTTCAAAATTCGTTTTCGACATTCAACATTCGTTTTCAACATTCAACATTCGTTTTCAACATTCGATTTTCAACATTCAACATTCGATTTTCAGCATCAAACATTCGAATTCCAACATTCAACATTCGTTTTCAACATTCAACAACCGTTTTCAATATCGATTCTCAACATTCAACATTCGTTTTCAACATTCGATTTTAAATATTCAAAGTTTGATTGCAACATTCAACCGTCGTTTTCTGCATTTAACATTCGATTTCAACATTCGTTTATTTTCATTTAACATTCGTTTACAGCATTCAGCATTACTTTTCAACATTGAACATTCGTTCTTAGTAAAAGTTTTTACTTATTTTTAATATCTATATCCCAATTTATTTTTCGTTCTATATGTAAAAGTGTTCCTGATAACAAATGTTTGGGAGTGAAATTGTTTAAAATACGACAAATTGTAATAAATAGGTATACGATAATTGATTACAATTTAGAATGTGCACACGATCATAGATTTAACAAATTAAGAGAAATATCACGCGTTACCTTTTTTTTTTTTTTTGGGGGGGGGGGGGGGGGGGGGGGGGGAGCGAGGCAGTAAATTAACATTGTCACGGATATCAATTTCAGTCATAGCTGTTGTACTATATAAGGAAATACAATATTACATTGGATGTTTGTTCTCAACCTATCGCATTCTAATGAATCATACATGTAATGTAATTCTTGCAAAATGTAATTGATTACACTTGATAACGATGACATCTGTTAAAAAAAATAAAACAAGAAACTGTGATGATGAAATATACAGACTATTTCTAGTATCTGATCTATAGTTAAAAAGGTCATTACAGAACAGGTAAAGCCTATAGCTGTTTCTGTGTCATTTGGTCTTTTGTGAAGAGTTGTCTCATTGGCCATACAACATCTTCTTTTTTATATTTATGTAAACCCTACATAGACAGCTCTTTTCATATAAATGGAAAGCAAAATAAAAGTCCTGAATGAATAATTGAATTGATACCACAGTAAATTATATCAAAAGTTTCGGATATACTTATAAAGCAAAACTGAAGGAAAAAAGTTATTGAAAAAAAAGCAAAACGTGTAGACAAAAAGCAAAATATTCTGACTAAAGCACTTAAACAAAACCAGACGAACAAAAAGCAAAAGTAACTGACAAAAACATAATGCTTCTGATAATAAACAACGTAAAAAAAAACAAAGAAAACTACGGACAAAAAGTCACTGTATCAATTGATTTTTGTTTATTGCCATGTCGTTGTCTTATTAGAGCCTCGTGGGAACTTCCGCCTCACTTTTATTGTATGCATGTTGCCTTTCATGTGTCTGTTTTGTTTTCTTGGTCTTCTGAGGTTGAAATCTCATGTATTCCAAATATTTCCCTTCATGCAATATTTAGACTTTAATAATACATTCCCTCTTATTTTAAAGTTGCCCCGATGATGTAAAAGTCTGAATAATTCATGCTTAGACAAATACCGCAAAATCCATAAGTTTCCTTTTCGGTTCTTCTTTATAGATATTTCAACGATATGAATCTCATTTAACTTTATGTCATACGCGTTTAAATCTTGGAGTAAAATTATTGCATATGATCTATGATCCCAGGGACCAGCATCTAAACACATTATTTGCCTTTTCATCTAATGTGCATTTCAACATTTTTACATGCATTACCCTCCATAACAAAAAGGCATACCATGAGTACACCAAACGAATGTCGGCAAAAACGAAAAAAGAAAAAAAGAAACGTTCCATTCGTTCTCAAAGGGGTTATCTTTAAAGTCATATGAAACGAGTTTCTTGAAATTATGATACTGAAATTATTGAACCAATAGATATAAGAAGATGTGGTATGAGTGCCAATGAGACAACTCTCCATCCAAGTCAAAATTTATAAAAGTAAACCATTATAGGTCACAGTACGGTCGTCAACACGGAGCCTTGGCTCACACCGAACAGTAAGCTATATAGGGCCCCAAAAAGTACTAGTGTAAAACCATTCAAACGGGAAAACCAACGGTCTAATCTATATAAAAAACGAGAAACGAGAAACACTTATGAACCACATCAACAAACGACAACTACTGAACATCAGATTCCTGACTTAGGACAGGTGCAAACAAATGCAGCGGGTTTAAACGTTTTAATGGTACCAAACCTTCACCCTTTTTCTGAAACAATAGTGTAACATCACAACATAGAAAGACACACTATAAAATATCAACTGAAATAGCTGTCTGCTCTATGGTCGGGTTGTTGTCTCTTTGACACATTCCCCATTTCCATTCTCAATTTTAAGGCAATCAAAGGACATATTACCACCATTGAACATACACTGAACAAATAAATTTGACCTATGATACAATGTAAATACAAAACAAATAAGCTAAGGGAAGAATAATAAAAGTAACATGTTATATCGGTATGAAATGTAAAACAATTAAAGAAAAACAATATGCTCGAACAAAAATATCAGCCATTTGCAATAACGTTAAACACAGGTAAATGAAAATAATTTTGTTGTTAGGTATACGTGTACAGGTCCAATAGAGAAAGGAAGTATTTTTACAAAATAAATAATTTTGATGTTCATAGTACGAAGTGAAAATTTATAGTAATACCAAACACTTGTTAAAGCTGGTATATAGACCAGATATAACCCCGAATAACATTAAATAACAAAAACGCAATACAAATAGTATCAACAGGTCAAATAAACAAGAAAGTACGATTTGAGAGTACTATGCATGCATATATACGGCAGTAAGTCTTTTTTATATACATTACGAATCCATAACGTATTATCAACAAACAAGAATGTGTCCATAGTACACGGATGGCCCATTCGCACTATCATTTTCTATGTTCAGTGGACGTTAAATTGGGGTCAAAACTCTCATTTAGCTTAAAAATTAGAAAGAGCATATCATTGGGAACATGTGTACTTAGTTTCAAGTTGATTAAACCTCAACTTTATCAACAACTACCTTGACCAAAAACTTAAACCTGGAGCAGGCACTATCATTTTCTATGTTCAGTGGACCGTGAAATTGAGGTCAAGCTCTTATTTAGCATTAAAAGTAGAAAGATCATATCATAGGGAACATGTGTTCTTAGTTAAGTTGACTTCACCAAAAACTTTAAGCAGGACATTCAGACGAACGAACGAACGGACACACAGACCGGAACACATAATGCCCCTAGATGGGACATAACAAGAATTTGTCCATAGTACACTGATGCCCAGTCGCACTATCATTTTCTAAGTTCAGTGGACCTTGAAATTGGGGTCAAAACTCTAATTTGGCTTTCAAATTAGAACCATCATATCATATTGAACATGTGTACTAAGTTTCAAATTGATTGGACATCAACTTCATTAAAAACTACCTTGACCAAAAACTTTAACATGAAGCGGGACAGATAAACGAACGAACGAATGGACGGAAGGACCGTAAACATAATGCCCCGAGGTGGTTCTATTCAGTGATTGTTGCTCGCAAGCTTATTACCTTTCAAGTTTCTTGCAGAAGTCAACCGTATCGTGACATTGATAAGAAATAAACAAACAACCCGTGAAAAAAGTGACAAATAAGTCAATTGAAAGAGCCATGACATTTAAGTAAAACTTAGCAATACAAGTATAAAAGACATATTAAACTTTCTTCTTCAAATTGGAAGTTTCATATAACTTTTAAAAAAAGTATAGCAAAAATACCGAATCAGAAAAGGGGAAGTTCTCAAAACTAAAAAAAAAAAAATAACGCTACATATATCAATCACGGAACAATTGTAAAACAACTGCAAAGTTTGCTCGCTAAAGCAAAATAAAAGAAAATACAACAAGAGTGCACACGCTGAAATGTCTCGCCTTCTTTACTAATCATTGATATTATGTTGATAATCCTAAATATAAAGCTTTATTACAACTGTCACATAAACTTAACATTAACCAAGTAAACTAAACATTGACCAATGAACCATAAAAATGAGGTCAAGGTCAGATGAACCATGCTAGGCAGGCATGTACAGCTAACAATTCTTCCTTACAACAAATAGTAGTTGACCTATTGCTTATAGTTTAAGAAAAACAGACCAAAACACAAAAACTTAACACTGAGCAATGAACCTTGAAAATGTGGTCAAGGTCAAATAAAACCTGCGTGACTGACATATAGATCATAAAATATTTCTATACACCAAATATAGTTGAACTATTGCATATAGTATTAGAAAAAAAGACCAAAATTCAAAAACTTAACTTTGACCACTGAACCATGAAAATGAGGTCAAGGTCAGATGACACCTGCTAGCAAGACATGTACACATTACAATCATTCCATACACCAAATATAGTAGACCTATTGCATACAGTATAAGAAAAACAGACCAAAACACAAAAACTTAACTATAACCACTGAACTATGAAAATGAGGTCAAGGTCAGATGACGCCTGCCAGTTGGACATGTACACCTTACAGTCCTTCCATACAAAGAATATACTAGACCTATTGATTATAGTATCTGAGATATGGACTAGACCACCAAAACTTAACCTTGTTCACTGATCCATGAAATGAGGTCGAGGTCAAGTGAAAATTGTCTGGCGGGCATGAGGACCTTGCAAGGTACGCACATACCAAATATAGTTATCCTATTACTTATAATAAGAGAGAATTTAACATTACAAAACATCTTAACTTTCTATTCAAGTAGTCACTGAACCATGAAAATGAGGTCAAGGACATTGGACATGTGACTGACGGAAACTTCGTAACATGAGGCATTCATATACAAAGTATGAAGCACCCAGATCTTCCACCTTCTAAAATATAAAGCTTTAAAGAAGTTAGCTAACGCCACCGCCGTCGCCGCCGCCGCCGCCAGATCACTATCCCTATGTCGAGCTTTCTGCGACAAAAGTCGCAGGCTCGACAAAAACTAGAGTGAAAAACAAAATAGAAACGATACTGAACCCTTTGTGTCCGAATAGCACCTCAGGACCAATCTGCACTAGGAATGCCCAAAGTTAAATAGTTAAACACCTGATAACGGGATGCATCAAAGCCGAGTCACCTTATGTTTTTGAAATATTAATATTGATCCACATTTTACAGTATTCGCTGATATTATAACGTTGAGATAATCTTTTATACTAGCATTAGAACAGTATCATCAGTATCTATCAGATCAAACAATTTTAATTGAAATGTCTGATTATAAACAGGTCAGTTTCAAACGTATCGGAAATATTTTGAGACCGTTTATTTTTGTTTAATAAGAAGTCTATTACATCATTGATATATGGGGAGAAAAAAATCTTCCCCTCCCCCTTTTTTAACTCAGGTGTTACACGAAAGAATTCCAATATTGTATTATAATAGATATCTCTTGATTCGATATAACTAGACACACTTATCATTACTTTAATTATACATTTCGCCATCTTTTAGGATTAAAATAAGTTTATATGACAGCCCATTTCTCCAGATGGTACAATTGTATCAAAGCCGGCCTTCGAAAAATCAATGAATTTCATTAAGTTTAAGGTCAAGGATCAGTAAATGACCAGTCCATAGATTTTTTTAAAATTTAGAATTCAATTAGATATTGAAAATATACATCAGAAAATTAAAAAAAAAAGTATATGTCACCGACTTCGTTTTCGAGAAAAAGCCATTTTTAAAATGGTCCGAGAGGGTACTAAATTACATTGAATATATAGGGAAAATCCTTATTTTTCTTCTACTCTTTTCGGTTTCCTGTATAAATCACGAGATTCACTCCATAGAATTTTTTTTTAAAATGATGATTTCTTCCTCTATGTCTTACAAATAAGATGATGTGAAAAAAATATATGGTCACCGACTTCGTTTTCCCTCTAGAAACGACGCAACCTCAACATTTTGAAAAAAAACATCAAAAATCGTGACGTCTTCATTTTTATTACATAACGTCAAGTTATCATGGTATGAATTTTCAAAGTTCTTGGTGTTGATTACGCATGATGATTATGTGTTTTGTATTGATAGGTTCTTTTTATCATAAGGGTCTGGATAGAGGGTCCTTCATTTATTATTTTTTTATTTTGTACTACCAGTATTGTATTCTTTATTCTTTATATTTAAGCACCTCATCATTCTCTATTCTTTTTTTTTTTGCCTGTTATTCTGCAGTTTTTGCCTTTTATTGTGTATTCCGTAAACCCCAGTCAGACCCTCTTTTATGGACACGTATTTCAAATTAAATTATAACTGTTACAGTTGTAAAAAATGTGATATGTTCATTATCAATAAACATGTTTAAAACAATTACTAATTCAGACGAAAATACTTTGTAAGTACATGAACGCAAAAATAGTAATAACATAAAAATAGAAATCATCCCAATGTCTTGACTCAAAAAAAAAGATGTAATATAATTATTTTATCTTTTGTGACTCTGGCTTTTTCAAAAAAAGAAGTTCCGATAGGAGATTGGCAACACCATCAGACCCCTCACGTTCGTAAGACTGGGAAACATATTCCACTGAGAATGAGTGTGGTGCCTGTGCCACTTTCTCAGTGGGAAGCGACACATGTTCTACTAGTTGTTGTAATGCTTGAACATCTCCAACGGCATTATGTGCGTCGTATTTGACACCAAGAATGTCAAATACTAGGCTCTCCTGGTTATAACCTTTACCCGTTTGTTTCCTCTCTGGTAGCACAGTTTTCAGCAAAGATAGCGAGTCAACAGAACCCTTACATTTTTGTTCAAAACTATCAAAGAAAGAATTATTCTCCATGGAATAAACTAAAACTCTCGAATAAAAAGCTTTGCATTGTGTCAGGTAACCAATTGATAAAATCTCTTAGACTATCTTGCAGGTCATCTGTTTGCATTATTTTTCCGTTCCGATATAAGATTTGGCCACTTTTTGAAAAACCGGTAACTTTACAAGCGGAACATTTGATAGCTTCTTTTGGTACTATATAACGACAGAAAGCGTTCTGCTCATATGCTGCTGCAATTTGTATTATGTCTGTACAGTCGTCTGTTTTACAAAGATTATACAATTGTTTAATAGAATTTTACATCGCATATATAATCGACAAATATTATCATCAATGAATTTTCTACAAATTATTGAAAGAGTGTCATGTGGTTATTAATACATCTGCAAGTTAACAAGTAAAACACGCATACAAACTGACATCTTTGATAATTTCTTTTCGTTCTGTATAAAATTTATTGTATAAATAAAAACGTTAAAGATTACTCCAAAAGTGAGCACGTATATGCTCGAAGTATATATAGAATCAGTACACGATACACAAAATGCAACAAAATAGTGGGGGTATAGTATTAACATGAAACTATACTAAACTAAGGCTTTGATCAATGTGAACTTCAATAAAAATGGAAGATACATTAGGAACGGGAAGATAAGAATATAGTGCATCAAATACAACACCCTCTGCATAATTTGACTAGTGATTTTTTTGTTTATTACCAACAACACCGAGATAATACAACGATTAACTTAAGGGTCTATATGAAGTGTGTCTCCTTAACTTCTGTATTCTTTAATTAATTTTAATGGCAAATTTCTTTAATTTTGAATATAACGCTTATTCTGTTTAATCCTCAATAAATGATTTTATTGTAAAATTCTTCTAATATTGCATGATTGCTTTATTCTGTACATGGTTCATGTCTTTAACCACTACACTTGTACATTAACTTATTATTTTATTAGGTCTTTCCACTTTTCTGTGGAAAGACCTATTGTTTTTGTTCTGATTATTATTTTTTTTTTTTTTTCTTCTTCCGCCACTTTTATTTCTTGCGTATAAATTTTGTTTCGCAAGATGTCGCTTAGATGTTTGGTATATGATATCGAACAGTTTATGCGCCTTTGAAATTCACCCTGCGTAACCGAATACTTTTCTTTGTAGGAGTTATCTCCCCGAACACTGTTTTCCTTGTGACTGCATCTCCTCCGTAACCGTATAAGAAAGAGACAAATTTATTTTATAAAATTGCTCGTTATATCCTTCGCATGATTTGTTCAATTTTGACCGAAGCCATACTAACACTCCATATGAGAGTTATTTCCCCTAATGCATTTGAAATAAGTGATATGCATTTGTAACTGCTAAACCATAAGTGATAGAGACCTAGAGTCTGTTGATTTGAGGTCCTTGGTCCTAAAGAATAGAAAACTAGGTCAAGGTCAAAGGTCAAGGTCATGTTGTGATTTTTTACATTAAGTTCATATCGCTTCTTCCTAGAAAGAGTTATAGATATCGACAAAACAATTTAACCAAAAAGTTTGTCGCGACATGTGTTTACTAGAAAATTTTTGTCGAAATGGTACGCGTCACTTTATTGCAGGGTCAATGTCCCTGTTATGGTCGAATCAACAAATTACTTATCAAAACTTCAAACTTTGCAGCTATCATGTTGTAAATGTTTCTTATCTCAATTATCAACCACAGTCTACCACTACACCCCCCCCCCCTTTTTTTTCAACTGATTTTTTTTAAGTTATCCCGATTTTATGAAAAGAAATAGCTTTTAGAGCGTACATTATACTGTAAAATGCCAATCCTTCTTATGTACAAATTTCTTTCTGAAATAGAAATCCATCCCTGCAAAAATCTGCTCCAATTCATGTATTTTCTGAAATTAATCGATGAGACACGTGCGGTCCGCTTGATTGCGAAATTAAAATCAATGTCGTAGAAATCGCTCCTTTAAGTTCGTAAATATTACTGAAATCCTACAATCAAATTTCTAAACATGCATTAAAATACAAATCTGTGCTCCCGTAAACATGTGTACGTAATATGTATGCGTGATCCGACATCAATGACCTGTACAAAATAAAAACAATAGTTATCGTGTTTCTCTGATCAATACACATGTGCTCTGTTCAACGGTCTCCCCTGAAAAGAAATTAATATTTCGGGAGCCGGTGGTAGTATTGTTCTAATTGGAAGCAATTTATTGTCCTCAACATGCCAACCCCAGTCCTTTGGATCTAATTTATCACCTTTCCCAATCCAAACTTGAGTTTGATGATAAACTCTCATGCAATGTAGCTTAGCAGCGTCAGATGTTGGTGGGAGGGTGTGCACTTGTACATATATATTTCCAACGCAAACTTTGGAGGCTAATATTCTATAGCGCAGCATTTCTAATGTTTCAACATCTTGTAACCCTCCATATAATGCAACAAAGATTTGTTCTCCTGCATTATGAAGGCTCTCGACATTAGACTCCTGGCAAAAGACAGCTGCATGATCTTGTAATTTAATGTTAGTACTAATTTTCTTGAAAACCGTGCCCTTGCCTTGACCAAAAATTCGAGATGTTGTGTCGCATCCGCTAAAGGCGTGAATGAATGGCAAAATATTGCAAACAAGTGGTCCAATTTTTCTCCTTGTCTCTGTTATGTCCCAAATCTTTATTTTGTGAGTGTTTTGCTTGGCTTCTGATTTGAAGTAAATCTTGTTTATAGTATCTTTTAAATGATAACAGAGCAGTATGAGTAGGTCAGTGTCTTCTCCTATGACGGTAGTTGTATGTTGTGCCGACTTTTCTATTGCTGTAAGCACAATCTTTAGATCGGCATCGTCTTCTGCATGGATAACTTGAACATGTCCGTCCTTAAGTTTTTCTCCAAGGGTATTGATAAAGTGCTGTTTATTTTCTGAATTTGAAAGAAATTCATCTTTTTTTGTTTTAATTGGTGTGTCATTGTTAAAATTGACTTTTGGAGATATGATTCCTTTAGTACGTCTGAAATGAGTTACATCTTTTGTAGTTGGAACTGATGGATATCCGTCAAACACAACAGTTGCATCTTTATAGTGATTGCTAACATAATTGACGTAAGTCATACATATGGTGTCAACTGTAGCTCCTTTTGTCCATGGTAAACGGTGTATAAGAGAACCACCATCAAGTACAAAGTGGGTTTCTGTTGGTGCTTTTGGTTTAAGTTCAATCAAATTCCACATATATTCGGCAAGGGTTGATTTTTGGGGTTCTCTTGGAAGGCCCGTGGTTTCAAATATTGATGAAGGAACTCCGCATAATTCAAATTGAAATATCTCTGAAATATCTTCGAAAATACCTTGCGCAGCAGTGGTGCATCTCTGAAAAAGGAGCTGTGAATCTATTCTGATAGGTTCGCCGTCAAGTTTTGCCTGAACTTTGTTTCCAAGCGTAATGGCTTGTTTCTTTCTCCTAAACGTGTGATCAGCTATATTCTTTCCTACTAGTTCTTGTAGAATGGAAGTCCCAACCTTTTTGGCATCATCTACATTCACGGTTTTATCAGCTACTACTCCTGTCTCAATGTTTCGTAGTGAACGGTCTACCTCTAAATCAATGAATGGATTCCGACTTTTCAAGAACGTGAGAAGAGTTTGAATGTCGTTAGTGTCCTTTTTTTGTCTTGCATGTGTTTCGTCTTTGTGTTGTTCACTAGAAAAGTATCCTACCCCGGACAAATCCTGCATAGCTTGATTAATCTCAGCACATGAAAAGTGTTGAGGCCGTCTATCGTTCTTGTGTTGTGGTCAACGTTATCTGCTACAAATTGTACAAAGCTGTTGCTTACATCGCCTGGAAGGTCAACTCCTTGTACAGCTGCAGCACTTAATTCAAACTTCTGGACTTCATAGTATGACGAACAAAATCCTAAGCTGTTCAATGCGGACACAAGAAATCGTGAAGCGAAGTTGTGATGCACTTGTACTCCTATTCCGAGTTGAAGCGGTGTAATAAGTGCTCGAGGTCGTGAAGCTTGCATTACTGCTTGTCCTATGGAAGCTATTTTCACTAATGGGTCCTTCTCAGAAAATATAGTAGAAAGGAATAACAGCAGGCTTTCGGGTAAGTATGATAAATTTGTATCAACTGATGCAATGTTGGCTGGAGTTGGATAAATAGACTTTGTGGTATCTACAGATCGGATGTCGCTTTTTATCAGTTTGGCAGCTGCTTTGATCAAAGCTCTCTTTTCGTCATCTGGATTTAGATTACTTGGCCTCTGGTAATAGTCCTGAAGAATACAACTCACGGTTTCTCGTAGAGTTACAACACTTTTTTTACCTGGTATATCGGTAATAATGATTTCGTCTCCAAAATGTTGCTTCAATCTTTTCTTCAAATATATCTGGCTATAAGCATTCCCATCACACATCTCGTCCATTTTTTCAACAAGATCTGATATCGAAATCTGTTCGTCGTCATGATGTTTAAGGAAGTCGACTATTTTGTAGAAGCCGTCTTCTTGCAAAGCTGGCCTTCCTCTTTTGTTTTCAGGCTTTGCGTCCGGTGATATGGGAGAACGAAATACAGGAATATTTTTGCACGTGCGGAAGTTTACACTACATGCCTGGTGATAAACAGCATCCGCTGCATGGAGGTCGCTCACGCTCTCAAGTCTTCCGCGAACCTCGGCTGCCCAATCATCATTTCGAAGATCACAAGCATCTTGTATGCTACTCTCAAAATCATCAGTACGAACTGGAAATACATTTTTGTCTTTTTTCTTGGAGTCTGTTGCTTCATTTCCACAGAATAAACAATGATGTTTAAAATCAAAATGGGACTTTGATCGTAATTTTGGAGTGTTTGTATTTGTTTCTCGTAGAACAAGTTTTTCTTTTTTGTATTTTTTTATATCATTTGGATTGGTATATGTTTTCCTGCAGAGTTGATGGACAAAATTACCCTCTAATGCGGACAAACAGTCTCCTCTTTCCTGGCTAGCTCTGATGATTCCAAGACAACCTTTTTATCGCAATTTGATCAGCGTTGTTGGGTGGTCATCTTTTAGGCACACAATGCATTTCTCCATGGTATAGTTGTAGCTGAAAAGAGTAAGAACACAAATTATTTGTTGATGCATACTTTAATCATTATATGTCATATAACATATCAATACACATTATAATATTATTCGGAACAAGAAGAATTAACAACGTTGACTCTAAATAATAATGTTTTCTTGTTCGTGTGATGTTTCTTTTTTAGTGTGTCTATACACTGTAATTCATTTGTCCATTTCTCAATTTCTTAGGAATTCTAACCCTACTGAAGATAATGAATTATTTGAAAAGCGAGAATACCGAAGTGTCAAAAAGGATGACAAGAGAAGTTGAATCAATGGGCTTAAATCGCGTCCGAGAAAACGAAAAAGGACATAAAAACAAACAAGACAAAATATACAAAGTACACACAGAAACGAGCAGCTTGAACTAAGCACAATATTTATCATAAAGCATTTAAAAGTATACTATGTTCGATGTTTTCCCATCTTGAAAACTTTCGATTGTGTTTTACTGTAGCATATTTCGCACATTTGTTTTGTTAACCATTCATTTTGAATTGACTTATTGATAGAGCAAGATACGCAATCAAATATTTTTGACTCCATTGTGATAAATTATTTTCATGGAAATAAGAAATTCAGAATAATATAATATAGTACCTGATATAGAAATGATCCTTGCGCTAAACAATTAGCACAGTGACTGTGGTTAGCTCCAATAAAATAATGACGCTGAATCGAACATAGGTCACTTCAAGTGATAGCTGAAATAAAGTTACAAAATAGTTTATTTTCGGCAATAATTCATTAAAAAAGGAAGAAAATAATTATTTACAATTAGTTATATGAAGACAATGCAATATTAGTTAAGAATAAAGGCTTTTGCTATAGTAATAAGTGCAAAATCGACGAAATTGTAATTATGACTATCCATTTTTGTTAATTTGGCGTTCCATACTTTTTTGTTTTCGTTAGGGACGAGTCTTACTATGTTACTTTAAATTATTTTTATTGCTATATTTTGGACTTTTTTCGTTTAAATTTAGTTGATTTTATGTATAGGTAGTTGATTGTATTTATTTTCTTTGAAATAAACAAAAATATAGCGATCTTTGTCGTTTGACCTGCGTCAAGAACTTTTGTACGTCTACACTACCAACAATTTGCCTAACGTTTACATGTACATTAAATGCCGCTATATAAACAGTACTTTTAGGAAACATAACTTATCAGTACATTAAATGCCGTTATATAAACAGTACTTTCAGGAAACATAAATAATCAGTACATTAAATGCCGCTATATAAACAGTACTTTTAGGAAACACCACTAATCAGTACATTAAATGCCGCTATATAAACAGTACTTTTAGGAAAACATAACTAATCAGTACATTTCTTACCCATACATTTTCAGTACATTAATTTATATATCATTTTTTAGTAATGTTGAGAAAAAGTTGTTTACAGTACTGAAAATTTCAGTCATTTTTCAGTACTGAAAATTTCAGTCATTTTTCAGTACTGAAAATTTCAGTCATTTTTCAGTACTGAAAATTTCAGTCATTTTTCAGTACTGAAAATTTCAGTAATTTTTCAGTACTGAAGAAATCTGTCATTTTTCAGTACTGAAAATTTCAGTCTTTTTTCAGTACTGTAAATTTCAGTCATTTTTCAGTACTGAAAATTTCAGTCATTTTTCAGTACAGAAAATTTCAGTCGTCTTTCAGTACAGAAAATTTCAGTCATTTTTCAGTACTGTAAATTTCAGTCATTTTTCAGTACTGAAAATTTCAGTCATTTTACTGTTCTGAACATTTCAGTCATTTTTAAGTACTGAAAGTTGTAGTCATATTCAAGACCTAATTAAAAAAATCTCGGTTATGCTATCACAAATATCACAAGCCCCAAGGGTGAGTAGGGAATAGAAATAAGGTCACTTGGTCTTCTTCCGACCGGCAGTAAAACGCTTGCCAAAGTTGGGCGTCCGTTTGGCTGTGCGGGATGTATCAAGTTTGTAGCTACGTCCTGTCCGAATGGTGAGGTAAATCCGATGCCTCGTGTAAAGAGAGTGCCAAGCTCTTTGCACGTTTAGGACCCTTGCAACAACTCTTCGAGGGGTCCGTAGGTAGCCTGTTGCAAGGCAAAATTTCTGTCCCTATCCAATATACTATCATTTTCCAGTGACAGTCGAAATTCCCCCGACCATCATCCCGGTGGGCCTCTATAATTACAAGACCTACCTGTTGTATTTATTGTTAACTTGTTCTCGTCCTGAACATGCATGAAATATTTGCCACTGGACGTTTAGCAACCAACAATCAATCAATCATCAACAAATATCATAAGTTGGTTTGGGATAAATACAAATATTATTAATTCGTATATTTTATCAAATTTGATTCGTTTAGGGATAGTCACATGTTAAACTATATTTTCGAAGGTAGAGAGAAAACGGCGGATAGCAAAAAGCATATTGCACAGCAAAAAGCATATTGCACGGTTATTTTTAGAATATCTAAAAACCGATATACTTTGTGACGTCATGTAATGAATTTCAGGATATTGTTCAACGTTTTGAAACAAATGACATCTGTGATCGATTATTTGACAAAATTTTTTTCAAATACATAAGATGTCAAACAAACAAAAAAAAAGTAAATGAAATAACAACTAATATGTTGTTATTGTCAAGGAGACAATATAATATCTATAAAATTCCAACAAAATCAAATGTCGATTTTGATACAAATATGGTCGAAAATTAATAATATAACAAATATAGCCTTTGTATGAGGTCGATACAGGATATATCGACCCAAAGAAGTATATCGACCTCGGACTTCGTCCTCAGTCAATATACTTCTTTCAGGTCAATATATCCTTGTATCGACCTCATACAAAGGCTATATTTGTATAGTATTTTATTTTAAAACTCCATCGCTGTATGTATTCTTTCATTTCAACCCATTAATGCATTGAAGATGTTTTTTTTTGATGAACTATATGGCCACATTCTTTATGTGCCTGTTTCAAGCCATGACTTCTCATTTTTGATTGTCGTTGTTTGTTGTATGTCATAAATGATGTTATTCAATGTTTTTGACGTAGATCAGTGCGGGTTTTTTTTTATTCTTACGATTAGTTTCGCTAGTTATTAAGTAGACTTTTACAGCTTTCCGTGCGCTATGATATTTTCATTGTTGATTTGTGTGAAAGACGGAAAAGGAGCTGTCATAAAGACAGTCAAATTCAATCACATAAGCAACAAATACAAAACCATCAGACAGAGGTCACCAATACAGTTCTTCAATGTTTAGCAGTCCACAGCATACATGAAGCTCTGAATGGCTCCGACAAAAAAAAGATGTTATCTAGCTGTACAGCACAATGTCAGAATATCGTTTATTCAACTAAATGTATAACTACACAAAGACGTATCTATGACATGACTTTGTCCGACTTGGGACAGAGGTGCATATAAATGTGGCGGGTTAACCCGATTTTGTCGACGTCTGACGTTGGACATTATGGTTATATATAGTATTCTTGTTCTGTTGTTGATAGTTGGCAAGCATACCACATCTCCTTGTTTTTATAATACAAATAAACATGTATGTTATACATGCAGTCGTCCATATTAAAACTGTTGCTCTTTAAGCAAAAATGCATGGTCATAGCTATTTTTGACTAGGTACTTTCTTGGAGCACTTACATTGCAATGAAGTCTTTTATAAAGTTCACGTTTCTCCTATAGATAGAAAACATTCTTCTGATACCATGACAGTTTAATTTAAAAGAATATGCACACATTTCAAGATCTTTTTTATAACATAAACTTTGGACAAAGTCAAGAGCCTGTAGTCTAGTGGTTGTGGTTTCTTCATTTCGGTCATATTTGTTGTTTTTAAATTGTTTTGTTATAAATTAGGCAGTTAGTTTTCTCATATGAATTGTTTCATATTCATATTTTACATGTTTAAACGTTTTATAGCGACTTTACGGTATGGGTTTTCACTCACTTTATCAAGGCCGTACAGTCGACTATAATTGCTTATATCTACTTAATTGAACTTTGGTGAATAGTTATCTCATTGGCAATTATAACCACATTTCCTTATATATTTTTTTTATTGTAATAGACCTATTTGGCATGTTTGGGAGTTTCAACGTCTGCAAATATGATGCTTTAGATTAGTTTGTATTTCAGATAGCTCGCTATCGGTTTAAACCAGAAACCAGCAATACCAACATTGATATTTTCTATTCAACGGCAAGAAATTAGAACCTTAACTTTGCTTCTTTTTGTTCTTTGTGTGGTTTTAATATTGCATAAGAATTTCGACAGCAGTAGATTTTGAATGAAAAGCTGGACTAATTTTTAGGGTAGTAAGGCAGAATCCAATTAAACTACATAATGTAAATATAAAAGGAAATATTAGTTAAATCCCCATGAAACAGTAACCCTTCTACCAAAGATATTTCAGTCTATTACTATATGAAGTATAATTCGGTTTTCTTCATCTTTAACGTCACAACTAAAAGAGTGTTCAATTGCAAAAAACGGCAACTTTTTTGTCCTTGACCTAAAGCACTTAAATCCAAAGCGGTTGGTGTAAAAGAATTATTTAAAATACAGACAAATTTTCTACCTATGAAATTAAGGTGAATCGAGCTATCACATGAATTTTTTTTTAATGTGAAATGAATACGAATCGAGCCTTCGCATGAATTTAACAGTAACTGAACATATTTTAGATAATATTAATGCTTATCTAGCATACCTTCTATCTTTTATAATACATAAAATTAGAAAATAGAAATGTCTTCTTTTTGGTAGTGAGCATGTGTTCATACTACCATTCTATATTTCTATCTTGTTGTTCATATTTCTTGGTCCTCAACAATAAAAGTCAGTCCTGTAAACTCTAACCAATAATGTCTAAAATATAACATATAAGATGCAACAAGAATGCTCAAGCTGAAATGTCTCGCCTGCTTTTCTATTCATGAATTATTTTATGCTAATAGTCCTAAGGATAAAGTTTTAGTACAAGTGTCACATAAACCTCACATTGTCAAAGATCCATGAAAATGAAATCAAGGTGAGATAAACAAATTTAAGCCAGAAAGACATGTATAGCTGACAGTCATTACACACACCTAATATAGTTTTGCTATTGCTCATCTTATACAAGAAACAGACAAAACCATGAAAATTAAATATTGACCAATGAAACATGAAAAAATAAGATCAAGGTGACTTGTCCGATGAACCCTGCCAGACAGACATGCACACCTTAAAATCATTTCATACACTAGATATAGTTGATCTATTGCTTATAGTAATAGACAAAAAACAAAATTTTAACATTGAACTGTGCAAATTAGACAAATAATAGTACACAAGACACAACAGAGAAAACTAATGACTAAGCAACACGAACCCCACCAAAAACTGGGTTTGATCTCAGGTGCTCCGGAAGGGTAGGCAGATCTTGCTCCACATGTAGCACCCATCGTGTTGCTCATGTTATTACAAACCCGGTAATAGTCTAATTCTGTAGGTCACATAATAGGTAAGTGAGAAATTCACATAACAAAAATAGAAACTTGTTTTCGAGCAGTCACTTGACCATGAAAATGAGGTCAAGGCCAACAGACATATGACAGACCTTCGTAATATAAGCCATCTACACAAGGTATGAAGCCTCCAGTTCAAGTCAATTACCATCTAAAATATAAAACACAATACAAATAGTTTACGCCGAAGGATTGTTATCTGTATGTTTCGCATGTCGCAGGAGCGACAATAAAGCAAGAAGACAAGCAAATGTGTCACAGGTGTAGAATTTCATGTACATCGATGATTCGCATCCTGGATTATAGTTGTATTATTGTTGATCAATTTTGAAACAAATTACCTATGGAAAAAAGAGTCTTACTTGCAAAAGACAGAAATGAAAGATGTTAATCCTTTTATGAAAATTTTGTTAATCTACTAATTAACTTAATATTCTAAAAATAGTTTATTCAAATGCCTGTAGACAGTACCAAGGTAGGAACCTTCCCATTGGTTGTCTCGTGTCAAAAATACATAATAAAAAATATATGTTTTTTGGAAAATTCTTTGTTGATTTAGTTTTTATTTATTTTATTCACAATGGAGAGCATGCTACATGTATGAAGTATACGAACTGCATGTTTCCCTTTTGATATTTGTTTGGTGTTTTTATCGATGGGTTGCTGTCGGATTCATAGGCGTTTGTTGTTTTCTTTTTTGGAAAGGGGGGGGGGGGCAGGGACCCAGCCCCCTTTATGGAGCTACATAAATGGTTAATGCATAAACTTTCTACATTAGGTCCCACAACATGAAATGGACTCAAAGTTTGTAAAAATTCTTGTTATTTCAATGTTTTGTACTTATTTCATTTAAAACTAAATTTTCTATTTTGAGACTTTATCTGTAATGTTCATACAATAATTTTAATTTGAATTGTATAATATTCTGAAAGAGCTTGTGGTTGAGAGAAATATACACTCATGACAAGTTATTACAGGTTCTTTTGACCTCTTAAATACACCACTGTATGTCTCTTACATTGAAGCATTCATTTGTATGTTATATCCTTGTAAGATGTTGATTCAATGATAAAATCCTGTTATGCATAAACCGCATTGGACTCTTGGAATTCTTCATACTGTTGCTGCCATCTAAAAATAAAATTCAGGGTACAATTTTTGTAAAATAATCATCAAATACTACCTTACCAATCAGGGTTCTCACTAAGGAATTTTTAAAGATGAGTACACAGATTTCGCATTTTTGAGATGTGCAAGGGTGAGATTAAGAAATTTTATTGACTTATAATTTATCATTGCAGTCTCCGTGATAAAATAGAACAAGACAATTCTTCTAACAAGTTTATACCAATTACACACTTAAATTAGATCTATGAATATTTTTTGTTATTGGTATAACATTGATTTTATTATCAGTACATTAAAACCATAGTTAAAGGGGCACTAGCTGTCAAATTCATGTTCACCGATTTGACTCAAATTCTCATATTTGATTTATAACAATGTAAAACATTTATCCATATTATAAAAAGCTTAAAATAAACAATATACCGGGCATGGGCTCGATAATATGTAGCTTCGTTTCGTGTGTATTTTAGTCTAATTAACTGTCGACTTGACCTCCGAACACCTCCGATTGCCATATAAGCGATATAAACATAAATATAGATATAAATAGATATCAGACTCGTGCATTTGGATTTTTCTAGGTCTTTTAATTTCATATTATAGATTAAAAATATATGTTAATCATCGTTTTTACCTGTATAAGAATGATTTTTTTGTGGATTGAATCAGTCAATCAAATGATTTACCTTTGTTTCACTTTCAATGTTGACATTCTTTTCATTTAAATAATTGAACATGCACAAAGCATGCGGTATCCATCTCTAGCTAAGGGGTTAAATTGAAGTATACACATATATATCAATTTGTTTAGGGGCCAGCTGAAGGACGCCTCCGGGTGCGGGAGTTTCTCGCTGCATTGAAGACCCATTGGTGGCCTTCGGCTGTTGTCTGCTCTATGGTCGGGTTGTTGTCTCTTTGACACATTCCCCATTTCCATTCTCAATTTTACATATATATTTTTTTTAAATTCTGTACTTTAATACTGATAAATATACTCACTTTTTAAGTCAATATCCCACTTTACCACTAACAGCAGCAATTGCAGGTGAGATACAGTGTTCTGTGGATCCCCTTACAAATTTTTCAATCTAGATATCCAAATGATGATTTATTGTTCCCAAGTTTGGTAAAATAATTTGGCTCATTAGTATATCACAGGAGAACAGTTTTACAATTTTGGATAAGTTAACGGACAATAATAACGGACAAAAACTTATGAATATCTCTTTTAGCCCTTTGGGCCAAGTGGGCTAAAAAATATGACAAACATTTCTTTTAAATGGTTTTTTATAAATGTAATACCTTCTTGTATGACAAAGGAATTGTGTCACTAAGGTGGAAATTTGGTCCCAAATTAAGTGCAAGTTTTGAAGTTACCATCTTTGACCTTAAATTTGACCTAACATTGTAACTTACATACATGTGCTCTTTTGGTCGTGTTGTTGTCTCTTTGACATATTCGTCCATTTCCATTCTCAATTTTATGTACATGCAGGTTAAAGACTGGTGTTCAGGATAAAAGTCAGTTCACATTTGTTGAGTTACAATACCAACAATAACAAAGCATGAAGAAATTGGTATATTTTGTAAAATTTCTTTTATTTCCTTGTTTTGCATCAACTTTGATATGTATGTAAACGTATTTTGAACATTTAATCTGGATTGAAAATTAAAAGTAAAACAACTTTAATTTTATATTTGGTGGAATTCTGTAAAAAGTATAAGTAAAGAATTAGCTTCTCTTAACTTATTTGCTGTTATTTGGCTGCAGTCAATGTTAAAAAGAAAGTTCTGGATCACGAAAGGAATTCTGCAAAAAGATAGCATTTTTTTCGTTCTTGTGAAATATGTGCATATATTATCATGTAATTATGACATCATATCATTATATATTAGCTGCATAGGATTAGAAATCGACCTAATGCAAATGCGTGTTTACATGCATGAATATAAGAAGTTATCCCCGGCTTAGTATATTTCTAGGATTCTGATTGGTTAACGAACGTCGTTACAAAGCCCATAGCCCCTGGGTGTTACTAACCCATATCCCCGGACGTTGCTACCCATTACATCGAGGAATTTCACGCGCGTTTTCCTTAGTTCCATGGTTGTTCCTTATGAAATATCGAATTCTGTAGATTTTCCATGATGTCTGTATAATTAAATATGTAATCCACTAATGATTTTATCTTATTATATCGATTATTTGCACTCATTTTAGTAAATGCATCACTATGCAGCCACATTGTCAATGAATGGTACTACTGACCTAGCTATGCAAATGACCCACGTTGACGTCACACCGTTTATGATGTAACTCTCACAACATTGCGCGCCAAATTCGACCCATTTCAGTTTCTCTGTCTCTAGTTTAAAAACGTCTTATATTTGTCTACCTGTAGGGTTCTACCAAAGGTAGTAAGTACCCTACACCCCGTTAAAAATATGTCAAATTCCCAAATCTCAATAAAAGATATTTACAAAATGAAAAAAACGTTGCTTTCACGTTTAACTTTGTGGTCGAATTTCTCTAAAAATCGCCAGATTTAGACTAAGACCGGGGATAAATTCGTAATCTACGTTCATATCCGTAGATATGGATATTTTAACACCCTTCAGTACCCTGTACACCCTTCGGCTGCGCCTCAGGGTGTACTTGGATGGATACTTCAGGGTATTGAAATATCTATATCTACGGATATGAACGTAGATAACTTATAATGTGGTATGAGTTCAAATGAGACAACTCTCCATCCGAGTCACAATTTGTAAAAGTAAACCATTATAGGTCAAAGTACATGTGTACATGTATTAGATTTTTGATTGATTTTGGAACCTTTAAATACGAAATAAAAGATGAATTTTAGTCTGTTTTGTATCAACTCAATATTTAAACAGTTACAGACTTTGCAAAAAAGATTTTTTAAACTCATCCAATCATCTTCTGAGAACACGTTGATTATATTTTTTTATACAATGGGTTCGGAAAGGAATAAATTTCCATAGAATTAGAGAAACTTGACTTATCACACTTGAAAATATATATTACATGAATTCTGACCCAAAATAATGAAACCGTCAATCTTTTTTCACTCGCTCTGCATGCCAAATGTACAAAGCATGGACATGTATACAATTACATAAATATTGTCTGTTGCAGTTGACCGTAAATAAAAGGGCTTAAAATCAAAAGTCAGATTTTCTCTGCCTATGTTTCTTCATAGCATTTTTCTTTTTACTGCTCTTAACATAACAATTTACATGTTAATTTGGGGGAGAGGCATGTAGCCAATGGTGTTAGAAAAGAGTTAAAGAATAAAAAAAAAACAAAAAAAAAACTGAGATTTTTAAAATTAATTTTTCACGTTTGTAAATGCTACATATTTGTAATGTTTATTGTATATTTGTGTTATTTTGTAGCAGTCCAATTGTTTGGATTTTATACTTTTATATATCTTATATCGTATATAAGACACAGGACCCAACCTCTCTCCCTTTTTATGCTATTTTATTTTCATGTATTTATAAATTCACCCAACTGAAATTGTTTTTGTATGAATGAATTACAACGATTATAAATGACATACTTGAACAATCAGGGTTTTTGTTTCTGTGATATAACAACATAAGCATTGTGACATAAGAATTATATGGGGAAGTGTACTAATTCCAAAGTTGTTCATATCTTGACCTGGTTGGTTCGCAGTGGAATCTCAACCTAAAAAGTTGGGTACAGAGTTGAGACGTCCGGTTGGAGTTTGAATAACACCTCCCGTTCATATATTCTAATGTAATTCTTGTGTATCAATGGCTCTGATTGGATGACGACAAGCGTAAAATTCTCTATCTCCCTGTCTGTAACTAAGAAAGCCGACATGTTGAATTCCGGAATATATTGACATGTAATTTCTCAAATAATAAGCAAATAAACTCACATTTGGACCTACAAATCTTCTTTTCATCCAATTTCATTACATTTAGAAGCGGACAAGAAGCCAGAAAACGCCCGATGTTTACGTTTGATGCCGAAAGCACACCTATGACGTCACCTAAGTTTAGGCGCAAAAGAAGATAACATCATTTCGCGGAATTTGTGTTTAATGAAAATTTTACACTGAAATAATGACTAAAATTGAATAATTTGTTTATTTTGCATTAGAATAGAGATAACTGTATCGTATTTGACGCTTTGAGGACGTCCATCGGTAGTTTTACTGTCGCAAATACCCGTTTACATGTCTCCGCTACGCGTCGCCAGGTAAACTAAATTTGCGACAGTAAAACTACCGATGGACGTCCGCAAAGCGTCAAATACAATACAGTTATCTCTAAATTGATTAATGTGAAAGTCCCTACCCATTTACATATATATTGAATAAGAAAATCAAAACCCATTTATACACATGTATATTTCCAAGCTACCTGTTTAAATTAGGTAATCAAATAAGTTTATTTTCCTTTTTTTTTAATTAACTTCAATAAAGTCTATTTCGACCCTCTGCTAAATGACATTGATGCTCCCTCCCCTCTTTTCCGTGGACTGATAAGAGTTGAAAGAAATGATTTTGCCCAACATGCCCAGAGCATGAGGAAAATTAATTCTCTGCAACTCAAAATGCAGGAACTAAATTGTGTACAAAGTAAAAATGTAACTTTGCTGCAGTAAAATATAAGCATGCGTAGCAACAGATCAAAATGAATATATCTATTCGTAAAAAATTCCCCCACCCCCCCAAAAAAACATCAAATTGTTGTCCCCTTAAAACTAAACAACCCTGACCATGGCAACCATAAAGAACCCTTGTAGTAAAGTTACAGAATACATGACAATTGACCCGGAGACAAGTCGGACCGAGTCCAATCGGAAAGTCTAAAAAGACAACTCAGACCGTCAATAAGACAACTCGGACCACCAATAAGTAAACTCGGACCATCTATAAAGACAACTCAAAGATTTATTATTCAAAGAGGATTTGAACTATATAAATTATTAAATGATAAATTTTGATGGCAACATCATTTCCGCATAATACTGAATTCGCAAAACATAATAAAAATAAATATTGTATTACGTGGATACAATTTTTTATTATTTTTTTATTAATTTATTATTGATGCATAAAATAAGTCTAGGGGTTAAATTAGCTTTATCTTATGCCCCCGCCATAGCAGAGGGGGCATTAAGTTTTACCATTGTCCGTCCGTACGTCGTTCCGTACGTCCCGAAGTTGGTTTCCATTCTCTAACTTAAGTTTGCCTCAACCAAATGTTATGAAACGTATACACAATGCTAATTACCACAAAACACAGATCAAGTTTGAATTATGTTGGCGTCACTTTAACTGTTCTAGAGTTATGCCCCTTCACAATTGGAAGAATTGCTGAATTTTTCGTTTCCGTTCTCTTACTTTAGATTGCCTCAACCAAATGTTATGAAACTTACACATAATGCTTTATATCACAAAAACACAGATCAAGTTAGAATTTTGATGGCGTCACTTTAACCGTTCTAGAAATATGCTCCTTTACAATTGGAAAAATGGCTGAATTTTTCGTTTCCATTCTCTTACTTTAGTTTGCCTCAATCAAATGTTATGAAACTTATACACAATGCTTATTAACACAAAACACAGATCAAGATCGAATTTTGGTGGGGTCACCTTAACTGTTCAAGAGTAATGCTCCAAAATTTTTTTTAAAAAAGCTGATTTTTTTCTTTTCTGTTCTCTAAGTTTAGTTTGCCTCGACCAAATGTTATAAAACTTATACACAATGCTAAATACAATAAAATACAGATCAAGTTTGAATTTTAGTGGCGTTATTTTACCCATTTTAGAGTTATGCTCCTTTACAAATGAAAAAAATATGAGAATCTTTTGTTTCTATTCTTTAACTTAAGTTTAAATTGCCTAAACCAAATGGTATGTAACTTTACACAATACTTATTACGACAAAACTCGGATCAAGTACAAATTTAGGTAGTATCACTTTAATTGTTCCTCAGTAATGTCCTTTTATAACTTTATATGATATGCAAGCGGGGGCATCATCAGTGTCCCATGGACACATTACCTATTTATCTAAATTATGTTCAAGTAACAGATAGAATTTATAGAACAGACAAGGGGTAGTGGCAAATATTTCATGTATATTTTGAACACAGAGAAGATTGCCCCGGCACCCTTTGCCAAAAAAAAAACCTTCTTTTTCTTCTATGTGCCCGCCTTCAGACTCCATGTTTTGAATTGTAGTTTCACTTTCCATATTCGGTATTTATTCTTATGTAAGCGCCACGTGGCAAAAATCATCACGTGATTCCGGAATTTATTATCTTGGAGTTAGGCTATTTCTTTCTTTTCGGGCGGGGACTCCAAGCAGACAACATTACATGTGTATAACGGCACTGTAGAATTTCTCAATAAATAAATAAAGTTGCCGGTCCGGCACATGAAAAGATCGGTTAGAAAGCAAGGTTTTAATTTTAATTCGAAGGTTGAAAAAAGAGGGGGGGGGGGGGGGGGTATTCCTCAGGGTATCTTTTTATCTTATTTTTTTAATGAAAACAGAGAAAACCCATTAGTAGTTAAAGATTTTATTTCATTCAACAAATTAATTTATGACCTGTATGTACGTGTCGCTCAGAACACGGTCATATACCAAATGGTCAATATTAATCATCCATGTAGTTTGCTCTATGGGATGTTTGCATACTTTCAACGGAGGCAATTTCATGACAAAATTGAACTATACTGGCTGCTAAAAGCGAATAATTATTTAACTATTTCACTTTCATTAATGATTGAACAAAAAAAAAATCATATTCTAGATTTTTTATATACCTCGTAGCTAGTGCCGTTTAATTAATCTGTTAATTAAAGTATTCATTTTGTCATAATAATTAAATTGAATCAACAATAAGTAATGTAACAAAAAAAAAAAAAAAAGAGAATCTATCGAAACATTGCAAAAAATATTTTCTCATACAGCTTTCAAACAACAGAAATAACAAGCATCTGTATTTAAGTGAATTTTCTGTCCAAGGGCCATAACTCTGCACAAAATCATCCGACCGGAACAAAATTCAAACTTGATCTGTAACTTGTCATGATGAAACAATACACCAAATGTCAAATTAATATCTTGAAGCATGGAGAGAAAAAGAGTTGAACGCTGATGTGCTGGACTGACTGACAGACAGACAGACAGACAGACAGACAGACAGACAGATCGGCGGAGTGCAAACCTAAAGTCCCAAAAATACTTTGGAACACTAGTATTCAACTGTTGATATAGACGTCTCTTCATGTACGGACCTAGGGCGTGTTTTATTGGTCTCTTCTGTATATCTCCAGAATGTCTTCTAGTGAATAGTTCAAAATAATGAATCAGGACCTATTCAGGAGATATTCTGATGAAGAAGTTACAAAACAACAATACAATTTGCCGTCGAATATAGCACATTTTTTTTATGTTAGATTACATAAACGACGTTTGCGATAATTTATCAGAAAATTTAGTTACGCCAGTTCATTTGGTAGACAAGACTTTAATAGTGTTCTCTGTTTTGGCATTGATGTAATTATATAAGTGTAAAGACAAAAAAATGGTTGGAAGAAATCGCTGTGTACGTGATATTGTTTCTTAATGTTTTTCTAACTTAATTAAGATAAACAAATACGGCTCAGACTATTTATCTTTTTGAAATAATCTGAAACTATACAAAAAAATGTCAATATTTTACTGGTATATATATGACCGAAAAGGACATCTTTCCTTTAGAAATTGTATATAAAAGATATTGCAGAGTTCTCAAAATCTTTATTCCCTGTTGGTCCTTGAAGAAAAATCTACTGGTCAAAACCTTCGGACCACCACTTTTCCAGAACCTTGATCGTACAAATGTATATGTTTTCAAGGTACAAGTATACAAGGTAATGGCGTTTTCCAGACTGTTTATGACTAAATCCGTTTGTTGTGTATGTAATGATTGACAGAGGCGGATATTGGGGGCGGGGTGCCCAATCCCCTTTTGTGGGAAAAATTTGGTTGATTATATAGGGAATAACTGAAGCATGATTAGAGCGAGTTTCCTCTTGCCCCACCCCTCTTATGAACATTTCTTGATCCGCCACTGATTGATACTTTAGTCTGGAAGATCATGTTTTATATGTTGGTTTTAATTGGCTTCTAACAAGTTTTCAGTTACTACAAATACTCTTATTTCGGTGTTTCACGTTTATCATCTTTAGTTAATGTTAGTTGTTGTTGTGTCTCGTACCGATCTTTTGGGTTAATCCAATTGCAACTGACTTTTACACGTTGTTTTTATGTTGTACTGTTACACCACTGTCTACGTTTAGGGATGGGTTGAGCGCTCACAGACATGTTGAATCCTGCCACATTATCATGAGCCTGTAGTTCAGTGGTTATTGTTTGTTCATACATATATCTGTCGACTCATATTTGATTTTTGTAGAATGGGTTCGTTATATATCGTTAGGCCGTTAGTTTATTTCGTTTTAATTGTTTCACATTTTTTATGTCGGGGCCTTTTATAACTGATATACAGTATGGGTATTTGTTATTTTTGAAGGCCGAACGGTTGGTTATAATTGCTAACGCTACTTCATTGAACTCCGGTTGATAGTTGCCTAATTGGCAATCATACCACATCTCCTTACTTGTGTTTTGGTATTCTATACATGACTTTTAATTTCGCGTCTTGTCTAAACATGTATGAAATATTAGTCGCTGGACGTTAAAAACAAACAAACAACAATCAATCAATTTAAACTCGTGTTAAATAAGGAGAAAATCATTTGATTTTTTTAGGAAAAGACGGGGGGGAGGGGGGCAGGAAGATTTTGAATACGAATATGGTGGCCTGGTAAGAGCTGGAAAAAATAAGCATGCTTAGCGACAAGTTAAACATTTTAAATGAATAAAAAATTCCGCAGAAGATCCTCCTGCCCAATTCCCCTCCTTAGAATATCAAAAGGTCGTACCCTTACTGTTATTATCCGTGTGTTTTTATTATTTATCCAGCTAGTTGTCCTTATAGTGTCCTACTAAGGTTGCCATACCATAAACACGTTTATCACATATCTCATATTTTATCATTTCTGTATCTATAAATCTATTATTGTCATTTAGACTAAGCGACGCGATGTTTGTTATGTGTCTCTGCCGTCTAAACTACATATTAAAAAAGAAGAGGAAGAAGAATGCCAGAAGATCTTCCCAATGCCAAAAAAAAAAAAAAACAGAAATGGACCTCTTCTGGCTCACTACCGAAGAACAAAAAAACACGCCCCTAGTTGACGTTATAATTTTATATATACTCAACATGCTCAAAATTGGAATAAAAAAAGTATCAATTTAGATACTTCTCTTCAGACTCCTTATTTTTCCTTAAATCATTTATTTCTTCCAAAGTCTAATTTTATACTTTAACTTAGTCTGAGTTGTCATTATAGATGGTCCGAGTTGTCTTTTTTTGAGACGGTCCGAGTTATCCCAGAGCGGACTTGTCTTGCACGCAACTAAAATGCCCCAAGTTTGAACACCATATTAAATTTCATGACCACCATACCATACATTGTACTAACCAAATGAAATGTGAACTACTTTTATATAATTCGTAACTTTTTACCTTAAAGAATCCTGGTCCTGAGTAGATTTTGAAGTTGTCGTCAGCAAAAGATTAAAACACCGTTCTATTGCGGGCTTCCGTTGTCGTTGATTTCTATATTTTGTGCAATGTCAATTTCATCATGGAACACTTTCTCCACAATCAGGGGTTCATTAGGGGATAAAAATAAGTTTGATATTTATGTTATTATTATATAATAGTTACGATTTAAAAAGCTATCAATGTATTAATTTAAGTTGCAGTATAAAAACAATATTAGGTCAATGTCATAAAGATATAAACTTTTTTGTATTCGGCACAAAACTGGGGAAGGGCTCAGTAAAACCTCGCCCCCCCCCCCCCCCCCCCCCAGCCTCATAAAAACATTTTATATTTTTCTGACATTGACCTAATATTGTATGTGTAGAAGAACTTAAACTCAGTAAGTACTGAAAAATGACTGAAATTTTCAGTACTGAAAAATGACTAAAATATTCAGTACTGTGAAATGACTGAAATTTACAGTACTGTAAAATGATAGAAATTTTCAGTACTGAAAAATGACTAAAATTTTCAGTACTGAAAAATGAATGAAATTTTCAGTACTGAAAAATGACTAAAATATTCAGTACTGTGAAATGACTGAAATTTACAGTACTGTAAAATGATAGAAATTTTCAGTACTGAAAAATGAATGAAATTTTCAGTACTGAAAAGTGACTGAACTTTTCAGTACTGAAAAGTGACTGAAATTTTCAGTCCTGAAAAATGACCGAAATTTTCAGTACTGAAAACAATTTTTTCTCAACATTACTAAAAATGATATACAAATAAATGTACTGATTAGTGATGTTTCCTAAAAGTACTTTTTATATAGCGGCATTTAATGTACTGATTAGCGATGTTTCCTAAAAGTACTGTAAATATAGCGGCATTTAATGTACTGATTATTTATGTTTCCTGAAAGTACTGTTTATATAACGGCATTTAATGTACTGATTAGTTATGTTTCCTAAAAGTACTATTTATATAGCGGCATTTAATGTACATGTAAACGTTAGGCAAATTGTTGGTAGTGTAGACGCATTTCCGAATATATAAATACACGTAAAACATTAGGGTATGTTAAAAAAACACTTACCAGCATATTTGTATAATAACATAAATTTATGTTAGCGATTCTTTCAGTGATATCATCTACTCAGTAGGTTTCTATAAATTGACATATGTAAGAGTCTTCTCCCCTTGTCGATATGGCGGACCATTTCTGACATGAATCGGTAGGCACATCACCGTTATTTTTATTTTCAATTTTCACCGATTTCCGACCGTACGATTTTGTTAGACTTTTTTAATGTTAATGTGCTATAATAATCTCATATGATATTCAAAAAATCTTTTCTGTTGCAATTTGTTTAGATTGAATCTGTAGACAGACTAGACTAATAGAATACTTCCGAGATCACACTGTTTTTCCTCATCACAATTATGTAGAAATAGTGGTGAGCTACAGTTTTTACACTGTTTTAACTGGTCGGCGAGATATCCAAGCTCAAACGTTACCACCCTACCTCCCTGACGCAAGTCAAGTTCCCTATTTTCATTTTGAAGATAGTCTTCTTGACTATATTCATATTAATTTTCAAAATTCCGTAGCATTTCTTCATCTTCAATTTTATTTCATTCTCCTAGAAGTAACATACTTTCCATCAAATTTAACGTTGTCTCGTCAGAAAGTCGCCGGTTGCAACATTGCTAAATCTGGTCAATGGGACGTTACTCGTACAAAACGTCGCAACATTTCGCGGAATCCGCTAGATGGCGTTCATTTACTGTAACTTGACCTTAAGAGACAACAAATAAGATAATGAAAACATAATAAGCAGTCGAGTATGCACAAAGAACATTTATAAGTTTAGAGCAAGATATATTTGGATCTAAACAGAATAAATCAAATTGACGCAACCTCCAGTACAACCTGTCCCAATACTCCAACAAAAAAACATGAAAGTTTTCTTTGCAAATGGCGATGATCAGTTAATATGATTACTTTGCATGTTTATGAATGTTAACAGCACAATTTAGTTTCGATATTTATTATCCAAAACTGACTCTTTTGTAAACCGAAGTCAGTTGTCTCATTTGCAGTCACAATACATTTTCTTATTTTAATATTAAACAGAATCACACTATTTACTACCGCACACACTTTTCATTTAATGGACGTACAATTCCGAAAAAAAATTGAATACCGGTAACTGATTCAATAACATTAAAAAAATAAAAAAACATACCAGGCTGAAACTTTGTACGCCAGACGCAGCTTGCGTCTACAAGAGAATCGTCAATGACGTTCGAATAAAAAAATTTATAAGCCCAAAAAAAGTATGAAGTTGAAGAGCATTGAGGATAAAAAAAATTCCGATAGGGTTTGTCAAATACTGTTAACTAAAGTAATCTATTACTGGGGTAAAAAATCCTTAGTTTTTCGCACATTTCAAACAGAGAGGCAAAAGATACTAAAGGGACATTCAAACTCGAAAAGTCGAAGATAAACTTTTATCACCATGGCAATAAAAAAAAAAGATTAAAAGACAAACAACAATATACACAACACAATATAGAAAACTTAAAACTGATCGAAACGAACCAATGTTTTGTAAACAACTTTTCTAACTTTTTTCCAACAAAACCTATAAACAAGTTATAACAAAGACCCCCTTCCTTTTCCACAATAAAAAAATGTACAATGACGACGTTTATTATTGACCAGTTCAGCCTATATGTATTATCGGAGGTGTTGGTGGTATTGTTGTCGGTCGTAATGTTGACAAACAATAGTAGTCAACCAAAACATAAATGATTTGACCGAATTCGTCGCAAATTGTGATATAACGACAGTTTCCTGATTGTCCACTAAATATGAAATCACATTGTCGGTAATGTTTCCCTTTAAAAACACATCCATGTGGTGTTGTGTTTGGTGGTACTGTTGTTGTAGTACAATGAATGTCATTCCCACTTATGATCTTCCCGTAATAGTCGCACATTATGAAAAAACACCAGTTTCCTAATTGTCTGATAGCTATTTGTTCCCCAAGTTGGTAATGTTTCCCTTTAAAAACACATCCACGTGGTGTTTTAGTTAGTTGTGTTGTTGTGGTTTGTGGTAATGTTGTAGTTGTTGGAGGTAATGTTGTAGAACAGGGCAATGTATTCGAGGATAAAATGTACCCCAAATTAGTACACACTTTAATATAGCACCACTTTCCGGATTGTCCCTGTTGTATTATCTCACCCGATCGATATATCTTTCCTCTATAAACACATACGACGGGTGCAATTGTGGCAATGGAGGCACTGTGATGTAGCGCACAGCTCGTTTATTAATTAAGGCTCTCAACATCATTTTCATTTTGGTATCTACAATATGAAGGTAATTATTTACTTTAAATTATAATTGTTCTTTTGAATAATGTATTTTGAAAATTATTCATATACTATATGGCTTCCCATTTTCTTCTACCCTTTGGCCGCTAAACTCATTTATATATGTTGTCAAATGGCTTTATCAACATACGAATATATAAGTAAATATATGCGAAATTAATCAAATGGTTTAGAATATATATTAATAGATAGAATTTTTGAATAACAGTATGATATAAAACATGTATATTTTCCATTTGAAATGATGTCAAAATTCTAAAATAAATCAAATAGCAGGATAAGTCCTTGGCATAGTCTCTGTGCTATTCATTACTTAAGCTCTTGATCTGAATACGTACACTTGTCTATCATTATTGACCGTGCGTTCCTCTCTGCATGTCATTTTGGTTTCAATATGTTGTCGGGTTGCTGTCTCATTAACGTATATCTCACATTTAAAATTAATTATCATTGTATATAAGTGTATATATACTTGCCAGTGCAAGTCTTACATGTAAGTATGATATATTTAAATTTGTAAGATCCAGAACAGCAAATTATAAATTTCTCGAAAAACAGGTTTAAAACACACATAAAACTAATTTATACCCGCCACATTTTGTGCACGTACTAAGTCAGGCTAACTGGATCATGTGTTGTTCGTTGTTGTTTGTCCTTGTATGTCTATTTTTGAAGGAGGAGTTGGGTGGTTGTTGGGTCTGTTGTACTGTCCAATATTTTCAGTAATTATTGTTATCTCTGTTATGTATAAAAAAGAGGTGGAAGATACCAAAGAGAGAACAGAGCAAATCTAAAAATAATTTGATGGCGTCGTTTGTCAAGAGATCGAGGATTTCTAGTACCAATTAACGTGGGAGAATGTATCATGCATCAGAGAATAAGTGCACTAATTGTAAAACAAAATTACGAAAACTCGAAGTTAAGTTGAATCAACATACTAGTATATACGTGTTTTTTTTTCGAAAATTAATTTTGATATCACTAGCGCATAATTGTGCTTCAAACCAAGTCAAGAAAATACACAGATAACAGGAAGAGCACTAAATAAGCGCAAACCAACGTCAAATAGCAACCAAGAACCAGCTTATTTTGACAAATACTCAACAAAAAGACAACCTTAGAATTGAACAAAATTGACGTGTTTTTAATACTGGAGTTGAAATCATAGAAATTACAGTAGGCTATCACTGTGAATGTCACAACAATTAATGGTTGAAGGAGGAAAAAAATTGTTAAGTGTGTTTCCCTTTCCAAACATTTTCCCACGAAAAATGACCCATATATTATGACCAAATAATCACATTTTGTTATATTCTTAACGGTTCTTATTACGGACATAGTCTGATATTTTTATAATTTGTTTCTTTCGAGAATAATCCTTATTTTCCATCTCTTACAATCAGATGACTTCTCTTTAGACACAGACGGTAAAAAATACTAAAACGAAAAGTTAAATCTGATTTGCAGGGGTTGCCAGTGTAAACCATAGTCTTCATGAATAGCAAACCTATCAGTATTAGATAAATTCTACTATGTGCATATTCATCCTATTCTGCAAGAACATTATGTCACAAGTACATGCACTCTTAAAATAAAAGTCCAACCTGGTAATCATACGATTATTATAAATTGTTTAAATATAAGATTATGATTACTACTAGGAGAATTACAAATTTACCTCCACTTTCCACCATTGTGTGTAAAAGTCCAAAATATACGATTAAAAAATTCAGTTGATAGTACATGGTTACAAAATACCAGTTACCACTGTCTTATCTTCAAGTGACAAACACTTTAAAAACTGAAAGGAATAAATGAAAGATTTCATTTGAACCATTCCATTTGAAGAACAGGGGGAGAGAGGGGTGTCAAAGGAATTTATTTTAATACATTTGAACGATTTTATTTCCATGTTGACAGAATAAGAACAGGAAGAGGGAATAGTAAAGGACAAATGTTAATTTATTACTCAGCTCCAAATTTCTGCATAAATAAACCATATATAACATGTGAAGCATTTTTTTTGTATCAGTTATAAAAATTTTAATATCCACGTACCATACTTGTCTAAAGCATAATAAGTATAGCTTAATAAACTAGAGGCTCTCAAGAGCCTGTGTCGCTCACCTGATTCTACTTTGATTTTTGAAATCATGTAAAAATAGATTAAAATCATAACATTGTTTATGATACCCTAATAATGAGTGAGGCCAAATTTGGTTTAATATTGGTCCTGTAATATAATTAAAAAATCCTGGTGGCCATCTTTAACAAGTAAATCGGCAACAAAGTAGCAACACTTCATCAGCACCTCATAAGAAACATTGATGCCATGTTTGGTTTCATTCCATTCAGTGCACTTCCAGAAGAAGCATTTGTATGTATTTCCCATAGGGTCTTATGTTAAAGGAAGTCCCCCCGCTGGCGGCCATCGTGGATGAAAGATCAGCTTCAAAGTAACAACACTTAGTCAGCACCTCATAAGGAACATTCATGCTATGTTTGGGTTCAATATATTCAGTACGTGGCTCTCTAAAAGTAGACATTTGTATGTATTGTCCATAGGGTCCTTTGTTAAACATTGTCGCTGGCGGCTATCTTGGATAATGGATTGGCTTCAAAGTAACAACACTTGGTCAGCACTTCAAAAGAAACATTTATGCCATGTTTGGTTTCATTCCATTCAGTGGTTCTCTAAAAGAAGACATTTATATGTATTTCCCTTAGGGTCCTATGTTAAACTAAGTCCCCCGCTGACAGCCATCTTTGATGATGGATCGGCTTCAAAGTAACAACATTTGGTCAGCACCTCATAAGGAACATTCATGCCATGTTTGGTTTCATTCCATTCAGTGGTTCTCTAAAAGAAGACATTTGTATGTATTTCCCATAGGGTCCTATGTTAAACTAAGTCCCCCGCTATCGGCCATCTTGGATGATGGATCGGCTTCAAAGTAACAACACTTGGTCAGCACCTCATAAGGAACATTCATGTCATGTTTGGTTTCATTCCATTTAGTGGTTCTCTCAAAGAAGACATTTGTAAATATTTCCCATAGGGTCCTATGTTAAACTAAGTCATCCACTGGCGGCCATCTTGGATGATGGATCGGCTTCAAAGTAACAACACTTGGTCAGCCTCTCATAAGGAACATTCATGCAATGTTTGGTTTCATTCCATTCAGTGGTTCTCTAAAAGAAGACATTTGTATGTATTTCCCATAGGGTCCTATGTTAAACTAAGTCCCCCTCTGGCGGCCATCTTGGATGATGGATCGCCTCAAAGTAACAACACTTGGTCAGCACCTCATAAGGAACATTCATGCCATGTTTGGTTTCATTCCATTCAGTGGTTCTCTAAAAGAAGATATTTGTATGTATTTCCCATAGGGTCCTATGTTAAACTAAGTCCCCCTCTGGCGGCCATCTTGGATGATGGATCGCCTCAAAGTAACAACACTTGGTCAACACCTCATAAGGAACATTCATGCCATGTTTGGTTTCATTCCATTCAGTGGTTCTCTAAAAGAAGACATTTGTATGTATTTCCCATAGGGTCCTGTGTTAAACTAAGTCCCCTCTGGCGGCCATCTTGGATGATGGATCGGCTTCAAAGTAACAACACTTGGTCAGCACCTCATAAGGAAAATTCATGCCATGTTTGGTTTCATTCCATTCAGTGGTTCTCTAAAAGAAGATATTTGTATGTATTTCCCATAGGGTCCTATGTTAAACTAAGTCCCCCTCTGGCGGCCATCTTGGATGATGGATCGCCTCAAAGTAACAACACTTGGTCAGCACCTCATAAGGAACATTCATGCCATGTTTGGTTTCATTCCATTCAGTGGTTCTCTAAAAGTAGACATTTGTATGTATTTCCCATAGGGTCCTGTGTTAAACTAAGTCCCCTCTGGCGGCCATCTTGGATGATGGATCGGCTTCAAAGTAACAACACTTGGTCAGCACCTCATAAGGAACATTCATGCCATGTTTGGTTTCATTCCATTAGTGGTTCTCTAAAAGAAGACATTTGTATGTATTTCCCATAGGGTCCTATGTTAAACTAAGTCCCCCGCTGGCGGCAATCTTGGATGATGGATCGGCTTCAAAGTAACAACACTTGATCAGGACCTCATTAAGAACATTCATGCCATGTTTGGTTTCATTTCATTCAGTGGTTCTCTAAAAGAAGACATTTGTATGTATTTCCCATAGGGTCCTATGTTAAACTAAGTCCACCGCTGGCGGCCATCTTGGATGATGGATCGGCTTCAAAGTAACAACACTTGGTCAGCACCTCATAAGGAAAATTCATGCCATGTTTGGTTTCATTCCATTCAGTGGTTCTCTAAAAGAAGACATTTGTATGTATTTCCCATAGGGTCCTATGTTAAACTAAGTCCCCCGCTATCGGCCATCTTGGATGATGGATCGGCTTCAAAGTAACAACACTTGGTCAGCACCTCATAAGGAACATTCATGTCATGTTTGGTTTCATTCCATTTAGTGGTTCTCTAAAAGAAGACATTTGTAAATATTTCCCATAGGGTCCTATGTTAAACTAAGTCATCCACTGGCGGCCATCTTGGATGATGGATCGGCTTCAAAGTAACAACACTTGGTCAGCCTCTCATAAGGAACATTCATGCAATGTTTGGTTTCATTCCATTCAGTGGTTCTCTAAAAGAAGACATTTGTATGTATTTCCCATAGGGTCCTATGTTAAACTAAGTCCCCCGTTGGCGGCAATCTTGGATGATGGATCGGCTTCAAAGTAACAACACTTGGTCAGGACCTCATAAAGAACATTCATGCCATGTTTGGTTTCATTTCATTCAGTGGTTCTCTAAAAGAAGACATTTGTATGTATTTCCCATAGGGTCCTATGTTAAACTAAGTCCACCGCTGGCGGCCATCTTGGATGATGGATCGGCTTCAAAGTAACAACACTTGGTCAGCACCTCATAAGGAAAATTCATGCCATGTTTGGTTTCATTCCATTCAGTGGTTCTCTAGAAGAAGTTCAAAATGTAAAAAGTTAACGACGACGACGGACGACGACGGACGACGACGACGATGGACGACGACGGACGACGACGACGACGGACGACGGACGCCAAGTCATGAGAAAAGCTCACTTGGCCCTTCGGGCCAGGTGAGCTAAAAACAAATATTATATTACTGCCCTAAGTCCATAATGCAAGCTGAATATCAGTTTATAATTTTAACTCACAGTACACCCATAGGTTTATTTTCTCTTAACTTTGCTTGACATTATATATAACCAGATAATCAAACTATAATAGGATGTCTCTGATATAACTTAATGAAAACCGTCGTTTTTCTGATCGTTTTCTGAGATGACGTTGTTAATCGTTTTACTGACATTTTGTTTTAACACGAAACAAATTATCGTGCATATATAATTTAAGTCTACTACTACAAGGAGCAGATTAATTACAATGAATCATACATAAATATAATATAACAAATAAAGAAATTACAATCATTACGATTTGTACTGATTTTTGTTGATTACAATAATAATAGTACTAGTCCTAATGATATCCCCCCCCAAAACAAAATAATTAAAAGGCATTATATTTGTTAACATTTTTTCCTCGCTAACGCTCGGTGTAAAGATATTGACAAATATAATGCCTACTCATGTTAAATGAGCATAGAACTAACGTTCGGTGTAAAGATATTGACAAATATAATGCCTACCCATCTTAAAAGGAGCATAGAGCATGGCATGAAAGAATAATTTCTTAATTAAATTATAAGAATGACTAATATTTTTTCTGTCTATTTGAAATAACATCATAAATGTGGTGCACACTTTTAAATAACCCGCTACGCCGGTTATTTAGTGTGCACCACAATTTTGATGTCATTTCTTCCTAGAAAGAAAAAAAGTATTACTGTCATTCCTTAATTGCTTACTTCCATCAGTACTGGGAATGGTGATTTTGAAATAACCAGTTTGTCTATTTTCTCAGTCTTTAATTTTCCTTCCATATCATGTATCTAAATATTACTCAAGATGGCAATCGGAATGTCATTGACAGATAGACACAGTGTGTACTATAATTTCCCCTAGAAATATATGTATATAAATATATATATATACATATATTCACTGAATTGATTGAAGTCATATGTTTTGCTTCCAAACAGCAACCAAGCAAAAAGAACGACTGCGGAGATCTGGTTCATATATATTTATCCGGGATTGTCACATTTTCTTTGCACAATTGATAGTGTCTTGCATTGCTTTTGAAGGTTTCTGCATGCAATCCACTTTGACAGTCACCGATCTAAAATTGAAGGGCGGTACAATATCAGTAGGTTTATTCTTTTTGTCAGTTAAGTTACACTTTCATTTAGGTACCTTTTTTGTAGATACAAGATACAAGATATTTATTAACCAATCATGGTGCCCGCAATTTGAGCTTTACAATCAAATGAATTACAAAATAAAGCACAGTAAATGATTGAAATGATTAGAGTGATTAAAATTCATTTAAACAAAAACATGTAAAGACATTTAAACAAAGTAACATAATTATAAACAATGTCATCGACAAAACATTAAGTCATTTTGGAAGCCAGTGTGACCTGGCGAAAATGCGTTTCTTAATCAATTTATAGACCTAGGCCTATGGGAGACAACTCCTTATCGACTTTTTTTCTTTCTATTTTTCAAACTACACTGATTTTTTCAAGAAGTTTCTTTCGTTCTTCAAAAAGGGAGTGCAATAATTTAGATAAGTTTGAAGTAACAAACAAATCTTCAGATGAAAGAATCCAAACAAACGTCATTTCATCAGATAACTTTTAAAAAGTTTTGAATTTAGAATTTAAATTAGACAGATGTTGAGATCTTTTAGAACAGGACATTTTAAAAGAAAATGTAGTTCATCTTCGACTGCGTTCTTTCATAGTTACACTTTCTGTCTTCATCTTTTATACCTATATACCTTCCTCTGTCAATTTCAAGGTCATGACAGCTAGTTATATATCTTGTAATTATTTGCCTGTCTTTTTTTGGAATTTTTTGTAAATCATTGTTCAAACATAAAAATATTTTTAAATTTTCTGTAAGTTCTTAATTTATTGCCCGACTGAATATTGGTACTTTTCCCAGAATTGCTTTCTAAACTACCGACCCAAATTTCTTTAAATTTTATTGCTAGAGATTTTTTTACTTTTTTCAATATATGGTTTTGTTTAAAGTTTGACTGGTTTACAAATAGATAGTCCAAACCTAGGAATTTAAATATATGTTTAATGTTTCCTATCCAAGATTCCTGGTAAGATTTGTTCATAGAGTGGGATAGATTTATGGTCTCCCATAGGATAATATTTGAAGGTTCAATTTCTTTTTATCCATATGTTTTTGTTTATCATATGGTATATAACCCCCAATTTCAGATCCATACATCAAGATGGGTCGGATTGTATGGTTATAATAATGTAATACAGTACTTGGTTTTGGGCTTTCCACTGAAAAGGTCTTCCTTAATTTGACATATGCTTTCATTCCTGTGTTATAAATTCTTTCTTTGCCTTTTGGAAGCTCCCAGATGCTGAAAAATTTACTCCTAAGTATGTGTAGTTCTGTACACATTCTAAAATCTGGTTCCCTAAGGATATTTTACCATTTCTATGTCGTCCTGATTTGTTAAATACAAGAATTTTGGTCTTTTTGGTGTTAACTGTCATTTTACAATACTGTAAATTCAAATAATGTATTAACACAATTTTGAAGTCCTTGCTCAGATGATAATAAAAGAACTAAATCATCAGCATACATTAAAATATTTAATGGGTGTGTGTTCAATGGTATTCGGTCACATGCTTGGTCAAAATAGGTTTAAAAATATGTCAAAGAGGCAGGGACTAAGATCATTCCCTTGTCTTACTCCTATATTTGATTTCAATAGGTTTGTCCTGTGTTAGTCTATTTTTACACAGGTTTCTGTTTTTCCACACATACATTTTATAATGTCATAAAACTTTGTTCCAACACCTATACATTTAAGTGTATAAAAAAGGTGGAGACGTGAAACTGAATCAAATGCACGCTTAAAACCTACAACGCATGCATACAGAGGCTTCGAATTATTTTTGACAAATTTTTGAGTGATGGTATTTAACACAAACATATGGTCTGTTGTTCGACATCCTTTAGTAAAACCAATTTGCTCACTTCTAATCTTATCTTTAGGTTTTAAAAATTTTGTCGACCTGTTATTTAGAATAATATTAAATAACTTACCCCTGTAGTTTGCTGGATCATGTTTAAAGCCAGACTTTTGTATGGAGGTGATAAAGCCTTGACCCCATAATTTTGGGTAAATACTACTTGAAAATACTAAAATAAAGAGTTTTTGTATTAAAGGGGTACAAAGAAGCTTGGCTATTTTTTATCATTTCATTAGAGATCATATACTATATCCACTTGATTTAGAATTCTCAATAGATATAAGAAGATGCGGTATGAGTGCCAATGAGACAACTCTCCATCCAAGTCACAATTTGTAAAAGTAAACCGTTATAGGTCGAAGTAAGGCCTTCAACACAGAGCCTTGGCTCACACCGAACAGCAAGCTATAAAGGACCCCAAAAATGACTAGTGTGAAACCATTCAAACAAGAAAACCAATGGTCTAATCTAGAAACACTTATGAACAACATCAACAAACGACAACCACTGAACATCAGGTTCCTGACTTAGGACATGTGCAAACAAATGCAGCGGGTTTAAACGTTTTAATAGGCGCCAACCTTCACCCTACCTGAAACAATAGTGTAACATCACAACATAGAAAGACACACTATAAAATATCAACTGAAATGGCTTAACTCAATCAAAAGACAAATTAACATAAACAAGTGAACATACATTGAACGAATAAATTTGATCTATGACACAATGTAAATACAAAATTAATAAAACAAAGGGGGTAAAATGTTTAACAATATCGGAAAGACAACCATAACCTTAGACAAAATGTCGCCAAATAAAATAACGTACACAGGTAAATAAAAATAATTTTGTTGTAAGGTATACATGGAATACGGAAATAATTTTTACAAAATAAATAATTTTGTTGTTCCTAGTACGAGAACAAAAGTGAAAATTTATCGTCATACTAAACACTTATCAAAGGTGGTATATATTACAAATAGTGAGACTAGATGTAACACTGAATAAGTAAACATTTAATAACAAAAATACATTACAAATTGTATCAACGGGTCAAATTAACACGAACATACGATGTGAGAGTACTCGCAGTTCCTGAAGGCTAGTTAATAGCAAAAACAATCAATAATAGAAATTCATGCATCAAAAACTAAAATCAACTAAAACACATCCCAGGGATTTAGTGTTTTAAAGTCATGGACAGTCAAAGAAGACATGACTTGTGCAATGCAAAAATAAAAGTATCGACAGGCAGTAGGATAGTTAGGAGTTAACCTGTTAAAAAATAAGTATAATTTAATATATAGATAGAGTAATCTCTATATAGAAAATGAACGTGGATGTGTATTTATACATCCCAAAAAACCGTTTGAAAAGAATACAAATTTAGTTATGTTTTAATCTGCTGATGACAAAATCGATAGTTGTGCCAATGTAAACTATATTCAAAGATCTAATTACAACATTAGTAAGACAACCTTAAGTTTACTAATAAGTTTTTTTAAAGGTTCGATGAGTTAACACGGATCACATAGTGATTTCCGCGCTTTTAGTACAATATTACCGTAAAATTTAGGAAGTAAAATACCGTTTTTAATAAGTTTTCTACAGGTACAATCAAATTTACTAATCAAAGCTTTGTATCTATGAAAGAATTTAGTAAATGCTTTAAGTAATTTATGGTAACGAAATCCCCGACTTAATAATTTACCAGTGATACATTGATTACGTTCGTTAAAATATATGACATCACTACACACACGGGCACAACGAACGAGTTGGGATATATAAACACCGTATGATGGAGTCAAAGAAACATCGCCGTCTAAAAAGGGAAAATTAACAATAGGGAATGAAAAATCGTCTCTTTTGTCGTAAATTTTAGTATGGATTTTCTCTTTTAAAAATTGAAATGTCTAAATCCAAAAAAGGACAACCACTGCTGTTATGTTAGATTTATTTAAAGTAAGTTCCTTTAAGTAAATTTCGGTAGTATATTTAGAGAACTCTGGATTATTTAACGAAAAAATATCATCAAGATAACGGTAGGTATTGTTGAATGTATCAACCAAATTTAACAATGAAGTGTCTTTACTGAGTTTGGTCATAAACTGAGATTCATAGCAATAAAGGAATAAATCTGCTATTAAAGGGGCGCAGTTAGTGCCCAAAGGAATACCTAATACTTGTCGATACACCTTATCGCCGAAACGTACATATATGTTGTCATAGAGAAAATTTAAAGCCTCAATCATATCTTCACATTTCCAGTAAGTGTATCTGCATAATTTCCTTTTTCGTTACAGATAAAGGCTTTAAACGAGTTACAGCAAATAAATTTGCAATGAGATTTTCAAAAGACCATTTAATTAAGTATCAAATTACTTTCTTGATAAGATTGTGTGGAAGTGTAGTGTAGAGAGTAGAAAAATCATAACTGTCAACAGAATTAAAAGGACCATCAAATTTAAAGCACGTATTTTATCTAAAACCTTTTAAAAAAAATATAACACTCCAAAAATGATTAATACCCTAATTTTCATTAACATTATTACAACAGTTAATAACAAGTTCTTTGATGGTAGTAAGGTAGGTAGTTAGAAGCACTGACAGATTAGTAGTAGAACACTTACTAAATGCGGAGATGAAACGAAATTTTAATGGTTGTTTGTCTAATTTAGGTAACCAGTACATAGTCGGGACTTTCAAATGTTCGGAAGAGGCTTTAAGCTGGGTAGTGGCAGTGATATGCTTGTTTACAATTTGACTCTCTGTGGAGCGTACGGACCTGAATGTTGAAGAATTGATAATTTCGTTTTGGAAAACTTCCGTGTAGTATATGCGTCACACTACCACTACATTATTGGCTGCTTTGGAGTACTTGGAGTTGTCTTTACGTTTCCTTTGAATTAAACTAGAATCACATTTGTAATTGTCAAATAATGGTATATGTTTGTCTGAATCCATTTGGATATGATCAATTTAACAAGCAATTCTTGCATTTAAATCCCCTGCTATCATGATTTTTTCCTGATTGGGAATATTTTACTATATCATTTTCAATCATTTCAAGAATATTATAATCCAATTTGTTTTTAGTAGGACGAATTTTCAGGTGGATTGTATAAAAAACAAATATATAAATCTTCCTGAAACCAAAAGAATGTTTTGTCTAACTTTAACCATATACAATCATTTGTGGTATGTTCTAAAAATTTAACACCGTGTCTTATTGTATTGAGTATATACACTGATAAGCCACCATGTCTTTTACCATTAGGTTTGGTTCTAAATCTGTTAAAATGAACCGGTCTTCGAAAATTTGGAAGTTCTAAACAATTTTCCAGATCACAGTAGGTTTCTTGCAAGCAAAAAATGTCTTGCTGTAAAAGATTTGTTTAAACCCCTTACTGATATAACCATTGATATTCCAACCAAAGCAATAGAATTTTTGTTTCCTTTATTGTTCGTTCCTGAATTCTGGTAAAGGACAAGAAGATAATTCATTACGGACACCCGACGGCAACGCAAACGATAACTGAAATTAGAAAAGAGATAGTGACATCCTATGTCATGGTCGGTTGTCATCAATAACATATTGTTCATCATTCAATAGAACCAAAAGAACTTAATCAAAGTACTTTTTATGTTGTACTCTCACACCACTGCCCAAGATAAGGGGGAGGGTTTTGCGTAACCAAACATGTATAACCCCGCCGCATTCTGTATGTACCTGTCCAAAGTTAGGAGCCTGTAATTCAGTGGTTGTCGTTTGTTGCTGTATATAATATTTGTTTTTCATTTATGATTTTGTACATAAATCAGGCCGTTAGTTTTCTCGTTTGAATTGTTTTAAATTGGTCATTTCGGGACCTTTTATAGCTTACTATGCGGTATGGGTTTTGAAGGCCATACGACGACCTATAGTTGTTACCTTCTACGTCATTTTGGTCTCGGTGGAGAGCTGTCTCATTGGCAATCATACCACATCTTCTTATTTTTAAATTTAAGGAGGTAGTTCAATCAGTAAGACTTCCCGAAGAAATTTTAGCAGATGTTCCTTTTTGGGATGCAGTTATTAATTCCGTAATTCAGTCGACTCAATAGGAACACCAGTAGCAGATTCAAGACATGAAAACGGATGCCAATGTGTGTGTGAATTCCGCTGCGGGAAGAAACAAATTAGTCCTTGGTTCTAGACAATCAATGGTGCCAGAGGAACATCACCGTCCAAAAAAGAAAAATTAACAATAGGGAAAGAAAAATCATCCCTTTTGTCGTAAATATTTGTGTAGAGTTTCTGGTGTAAAATTGAAATATATAAATCTAGGAAAGGACACTTATTGCTGTTAATAATTGATTTATTTAAAGTAAGTTGCTGTGTGTAAATTTCGGCAGTATATTTAGAGAATTCTAGTTAATTTAAGGAAAAAATATCATCAAGATAACGGTAAGTGTTGTTAAATTTAGCAATTTAATTGAATTTAGACGGGTCTTTACTGAGTTTGTGATTCATAACAGTACAGGAACAAGTCTGCTATTAAAGGGGCACAATTGGTGCCCATAGAATTGAGAATGGAAATGGGTAATGTGTCAAAGCGACAACAATCCGACCAAAGAGCAGAAAACAGCCGTAGGCCACCAATGGGTCTTCAACACAGCGAGAAAATCCCAAACCCGGAGGCGGGCTTCAGCTGACTCCTTAGCAAAAAAATGTACTAGTTGAATGAAAATGGAAGTCACACTAAACTCCAAAACATATAAATGATCTAAAATTAAAAAACATACAAGACTAACAAAGGCCAGAGGCTCCTGACTTGGGACAGGCGCAAAAACGCGGCGGGGTTGAACATGTTTGGTGAGATCTCAACCCTCCCCCTATACCTCTAGCCAAAGTAGAATAAGCAAACACACATCAATACGCACAGTAAAACTCAGTTTAAAAGAAGTCTGAGTCCGATGTCAGAATAAATAACAAAAGAAACTAAGCAAAATGACAATGATACATAAATTAACAAAGAACTACTAGCAGTTACTGACATGCCAGCTCCAAATCTCAATTAAACTGATTGAAAGATTATGTCTTCATCATATGAAAATCAAGGACAATCCCTCCCGTTAGGGGTTTAGTATCATACCATCATAAAATATATGAGAACATAACCCGTATCATGCCAACAACTGGTTTTAGAATAAATGTGTTTATTTCTGATGCAAAGACCCTATGAGTGAATCAATATTAATACCAAAATATGCCATCTTTAATGACCTGACAACAGTATCGTAACTATAACCCTTCTGAATAAGTCTGTTTATGAATACCTACAATCTGTCGATAAACTTTATTGCCAGTTTTCCTACCGAAGGTCAGTGGTTCTCTCCAGGCACTCCACCTCCCTCCACCAAAAAAAAAAAAAAATGATCGCCACTAAATAGCACAATAGTGCTTAAAGTAGGATGAAACAATCATCTCTCAATCAATCAATGCCTTTAAACCAAAAAATGTATCCTTTTTAAAATTACTTTAAAAAAAATATTTTTTAAGAAATTCCTATTTCAAATACTATAGAAGAATATTTTTGTTAACTTATTTTGAGATTTGTGATTGCTGGACATCTATCTTCATTCATCTTTGCCAACTATAAAACCAAAAAGAGTACAGGAACTATATATAATATCATTCACATGTTTTAGCAAGCCTTGAAAATTAGTCCTGAATATGCATATTAGACATGTTATATTTGCTACTAAATGTTAAATAAATTTTTCAAAGTAGGAAATACTACAGATATGGATCACTTCATATTCAATTTAGACTTGTCTTTATTTTTTCGTTTGGGCTTGTATTATATTTGACTTCGGGTTTATATGATCCGTTCATCCTATTTCGACTCTTCAAAATTCAAGAGTCTATTCTAAATTGAGGTAAATTATATGGCCTTCCAAATACCGTTTCGATTCCTAACATCACTGAAGAGACATTAGTTCTCGAAATCCGGATATGGTGTACTAATTTTTGCACCTTTTGTTTGCGGTATACCATCTTTTCCGCAAGTTTATTGTTTTCTGTTTGGTATTAAATTAATAGTTAAGATCCATTTTGTTACATCTGGTGATCCGTTTATTTGGCAATCGCTAATGGCAGTCAGCAGGGTTTAAGAACATCCGTTGTTCGACCTGCCAGTCAAATGCGTTTTGTTAAAATATACTTTTTCACTTTTTAGGTCTTTTGGAAAATGTTGTTTGTGCTGTATTTAGTCCCCTCTACCAAGAAATTTGTTTTGCATGCACACGTATAAAAATTGCGGTTTTTATTCAACGCAATCATAGGTTTGAACGTTGTTTTCAATTTAGACTTGTATATAAAGAAGTCTAAATTGAAAACAACGTTCAACCCTATGATTGCGTTGGATAAAAACTTACCGTTATCTTGATGATATTTTTTCCTTAAATAATCTAGAATTCTCTAAATATACTGCCGAAATTTACACACAGCAACTTACTTTAAATAAATCAATTATTAACAGCAATAAGTGTCCTTTCCTAGATTTATATATTTCAATTTTACACCAGAAACTCTACACAAATATTTACGACAAAAGGGATGATTTTTCTTTCCCTATTGTTAATTTTTCTTTTTTGGACGGTGATGTTCCTCTGGCACCATTGATTGTCTAGAACCAAGGACTAATTTGTTTCTTCCCGCAGCGGAATTCACACACACATTGGCATCCGTTTTCATGTCTTGAATCTGCTACTGGTGTTCCTATTGAGTCGACTGAATTACGGAATTAATAACTGCATCCCAAAAAGGAACATCTGCTAAAATTTCTTCGGGAAGTCTTACTGATTGAACTACCTCCTTAAATGTAAAAATAAGAAGATGTGGTATGATTGCCAATGAGACAGCTCTCCACCGAGACCAAAATGACGTAGAAGGTAACAACTATAGGTCGTCGTATGGCCTTCAAAACCCATACCGCATAGTAAGCTATAAAAGGTCCCGAAATGACCAATTTAAAACAATTCAAACGAGAAAACTAACGGCCTGATTTATGTACAAAATCATAAATGAAAAACAAATATTATATACAGCAACAAACGACAACCACTGAATTACAGGCTCCTAACTTTGGACAGGTACATACAGAATGCGGCGGGGTTATACATGTTTGGTTACGCAAAACCCTCCCCCTTATCTTGGGCAGTGGTGTGAGAGTACAACATAAAAAGTACTTTGATTAAGTTCTTTTGGTTCTATTGAATGATGAACAATATGTTATTGATGACAACCGACCATGACATAGGATGTCACTATCTCTTTTCTAATTTCAGTTATCGTTTGCGTTGCCGTCGGGTGTCCGTAATGAATTATCTTCTTGTCCTTTACCAGAATTCAGGAACGAACAATAAAGGAAACAAAAATTCTATTGCTTTGGTTTTTACCATTTGGTAGAGTTTGAAACCACGACAGTGCATTTCCCTCTAATTTTAGTTGCATAGCGCTTACTTTTTACACTCTCTAACAAAAAAATTATGATCTACGGTTCATTTCCTAGTATCTTCTAACAGATCACCAGAAAATGTATCATCAGAATGTTAGAAGGAATGTTTCCGCGCATTGTGTTTAATTTCAAAACGTGTGTCATTTTATTTAAAGGAATTTAAAGTTCATCAAACTGATGTTCCTTATAATTAGCTTTACCACCACTTGCATCGCCATTCATTTGGTACATATTTTCACTTACAATAATTTTTTTTTTAATTTTCAACATTATAAATAATTAATGGATTTTTCAATTTAGGGTGACGAGATTATTTTCTGTTTATCATTGCCGGTTATTGTTCCAAATAATCCATAGTATAGTGTAGTCATGCTAACCCGAATAATTCAGTCGTTATATTCCGCTGATCTACGAAGGCTACATGTGTGGGAGAAAATCGGACACGGAAAGGGCTTGAATTATTCGAGTTATAGTCATGCATGTACATTAACACGTACACATAGGAAATTATCTGTGAACTTATTTAGCGCGTAATCCCGCCATATCTTTAGATCAGAGATAAAACTTAGTATGGACGTCATGATGAGAACTATAATCATGCTGCTTATTTACTGTTTGGTGGCAACCCTACAGATCTTTACCGAAATTGTTGGAGCTGAAGGTAAATTCTGTTACTTCGGTTCTGGATATGGCAATATTCGAAACGTTAAGATATTTATAAATATGCCAAAAAATACAAATCAAAGGTGTAGCTTTGTATCTTTGTTTTGCGAACGTAACTTTTATATTGTTCAAAGCTGATCTGTGAATTATTAAAGCCTGTTTTAAAGAAAATCAATTATTTTTCTGTTTTTATTGTACAAATGTGGTGGTAAAATTCTTTGAATTTCGTATTGTTTTGAACTTTGTACCGGTAGCCTTCTTGATTAAACATTTAAATTTTCTTGACTGAAGAACAGCATACATCGGTCATAAGATACAGTATTTTGTTTATGTTGATATTGATTGAAAATAACCTGATCAAGTAGGAGTTAATATCAATAAGTAACAGTAATGTCACGAACATTTTCTAAACGATTGTTATCTCGAACTGCGATGGTTATATAGTGCTATACGACTGTAATCATGAGCTGGAAATGTTTTAGTGCTATATAACTGTAATCACGAGCTGCAAAGGTTATTGCGCTATACGACTGTATGCACTAACTGGTTATAGTGCTACATGACTATAATCACGAGCTACAATGATTAGTGCTATACAACTGTGATCATGAATTTCTTATTGTGCTAAACTACTGTAATCACGAGCTGCAATTATTAGTGCTATACAACTGTAACCATGAGCTGGTTATAGTGCTCAACTACTTTAATCCTGATCTGCAAAGGTTATAGCGCTGAATGACTGTAATCACGAGCTGTAAATGTTATAGCGCTTTACGACTGTAACCACAAGCTGCAAAGATTATAGCGCTATACGACTGTTTTCACGAGTTGCAAAGGTTATAGCGCTATAGGACTGTAATCACAATCGGGATATCGATATAATGCTACACGACAATAATCACATGCTGTAATGGTCATATTGCTATACAACTGTAATCACCTACTGCAATGGTTATAGTGCTATACACAACTGTAATCAAATTTTTGTAGATCTTGTGTTGCTGTTCAATTTGTTGTTTACAATTTCTACTATATATTATGCTTTTCGAGCGAATATCGGCAAAACACTTAAATGAGCCAAAAATCGTTATTTAAGGATAATAATTCCTTTAGGTGTTATCAAATGATTTAGTTCAGACTAGCATTTTCTATTGCTGGTCATTTTTGTCTTTGACAGGTTATACCTATCTAATATAATTATTGAGATAATAGGAAAAACATGAAAATTATCCAAAAATCGTCATTTAATGGCAAAAACTCATTAAAGAGTTATCTGATAATTTTGGTGGACTTTGGAAGTAAAAGAGAGGCGAAAAGATACCAGAGGGACATTCAAACTCATAAGTAGAAAATAAACTGAAAACGCCATGGCTAAAAAAGGAAAAGGCACATACAGAATGTGGCGGGGTTTAGCATGTTTGCGAGAGCGATCGCCCAACACTCCCTCACCCTTACCTCGACAATGGCGTAACAGTTCAACGTAGGAAAATAGCATAAAATCATTTGAATAGATATAAGAAGATGTGGTATGAGTGCCAATGAGACAACTCTCCATCCAAGAAGCATGCTTGACTCCAATCTAATTAAAATATAGTTCTCTGATTTTGTTATACTTATATGTACGAGCACGCGAGTTAATGAAGGTCTAAATTTTAATCAGATTGGCTTGACTCATTAAATTGACACAAATCACACACACAAACAACATACAAATTGACCACAGACAGAAAGTTACGACCTCGGAGTACTTGCATGAAGTCACCGATCAGTAGTGTTCATACCTGTACAGGAATACTACTTAAGTTATGTTTTATATTTTGATTAATCAATGATAATAACAAAATAGATGTAAATGCATGTAAAACAACATTCAAAGATCTTATTACATTGTTAAATTCATAACCTATTAGAATTATTTCATTCAAATGATCAACAACTTTACATGAATCGTATCTAAATTTACGAGCTTTATAAACAACATCACCGTAAAATTGAGGATGTGATTTACCGTTTGTAATGGGTTTATTATAGGTTCAGCAAAACTCACAAACCACAGAATCTTTATTTCTATGAAATAATTAAGTAAAGGTAAACAAATTCCTGGACTAATAAATTTATCAGTGATACAAACATCACGTTCATTGTTTATAACGTCACTTTACAGACAAGCAAAGCAAACTAAAGTGTCCATCCTTTTTGGTTTCAGCCAAAGAGGTCTTCTCAATCTCCCTCGAGCAGCCAAATGAAATAAAGAATCATAAAATCTTAGACAATCATGTATGTTGTTAAAGTTATTTCGATATTGATGACATATCTTTAAGGATATCAGTAATATTATATAGCTAGAGAATGCAGTTAATAAATGTATCGTTTACGTTGATTTTGTAGATACTAGAGCGGAAACTGTTCTAAAAACCTTGCTGAAAAAACGAGTTGTTCAAAACACAGCAGGAGATTCTCTTGCGACAGCCACTACAATGAAACCCACTGCTGAAATGATACCTACTGTAATGTCTGGCTGTCATGGTTTATCTGATGGGAAAATGTACAAAATAGGAGCTATAGTGGCAAGCGGAACAACGCAAGAGGGATGTGGTTTTGCACTGGTATGCGTAGAGGGCGGGCACCTTAGAACAGATCGGGAACAAAACTGTCGATTAATCTTACCTAGAGCTCCACCAATACCGCAAACAACAGTCAAACTTGGATCTCCACCAGCACCAACACCGTTCACAAAAGGTACTACACCTGCTGGATGTGTATTCGAAGGAAAATTGTATATCTTTGGTGAGACGATAGACAGCAATAAATGCTATGCCACAATGTGTGGTTATTTTGGTCAAATTATATATGGTGAAAACTTTGACTGTATTTATACAGCACTAACACCTCCAATAATACATGTGGGTTAATCACATTTATTATTTCATAATGGTAGCATGTTATAATTTGAAAATAAAACCTCAATTGTCGATTGGTTCTGTTTTGTTCGTTTTTTAAACAAAAACAGACAGGTGTGCGAACACATAAAAACAGGCATTTAAACTAGAAAGGTTTACGGAAAAATATAAATAGATAGGTGAACGGACAAAAAAAAAACAGACGGATGAACGGAAAACAAAACCAGATATGTATACGGATGAATAAAACAAACAGGTACACCGAAGGACACATAAAAAGAGATATATGTTTACGGACAATTAAAACAGACAGGCGTGAGGACCAATTAAAATAGAAATGTGCATGGACAAATAAAAAAAAAAGACGGGTATAAGGACAAATAAACATATAGATGCACGGGAAGGTAAAAGTATACACTGAGGTCAATCTATAAACATCTCAGATTTATGACTTCGATGTGTAAGCGAGTTCCGATACATGTATATGGGCACACATAATAAGACAGACATGTGCAAGGACATATAAAATAGACAGATATAAGGGCAGATAAAAACAGACTGATGTAAAGACAGATGCGAGAACATATAAAAAACAGGTAAAGAACAGACAATTGTACGGACATTAAAAACAGATATGTGTACAGACAAACACAAAGGGACATTAAATTTGTATGGACAAATACAAACAGACAGATGTACAGAAAAAATTAACTGACATTTATTGAAACAGACAGGTATACTTTACGGATACATAAAAACAAACATATTTAACAACGTTCATCAATAATCACTTTTAACCAATGATATTCCTAGAAATGTATAGGAGGTAAGAAAATTATATTTACTAGTATATATAATTCAAGTTGAAGGCGAATACAACCTTACATACAATTAAGTGATACTTTGTATCGGGTTCTCCGGACGGATAAGCACATCCATCTTCTCATTCCACACCATTTACGGTAAGAAAAAGTTTTAAAAATATGAATCTTTTATTTGAATAAAACACAGAGCAAAATTCAGATTAAAAAAATATAAAAAGAAGACAGAAGATACCAATTAAAGGGGACCAAAAAAAGGTAAATCTAAGAAAAACAAACAAGACGACTCTTACACTTTAGCAAAACTAGAGGCTCTAACGAGCCTGTGTCGCTCACCTGCATCTTCCACATTGGCCATTTTGTTAGTAAAAATCATAATTCAATGGAAATAACTCTACTTAAGGTAAATTGACAATTTGTGTTATGATGACGTATTTAAAGATATTATCCTGCTGATCATTTTCCTATTCAAAGTTTTTATTTATCTATTAAAGTTTTCAAGATAATAGGCAAACATGCAAAAATTGGGGAAAATCGTCATTAAAGGGCAATAACATGAATAAGAAGTCGACTAACGATTTCGTTCATGCTGACTCTTTTGTCTTGCTGATCATTTTTGCTATTCAAAGTGTCTATCTATTATAATTTTGAGACAATAGGCAAAAATGCAAAAAAGAAAAAAAATGGTAAAATTCGTTGTCTATCAGAAGTCGTCAGTTTTTGTGACAATAAACATTACGTAGAGCTCATCATTCTGAACATTTTTGCGCCAGTTATGTAGATTTTCTCAATTTATAGCAGTTTTCAAGATAATAGACAAATATTGCATTTTACCCTTATGCTCTATTTTCAGCCATGTCGGCCACATTTGTAGGCATGCAGGGTCATCAGACACATTTTATAAAACTAGACACCCTAATAATGATTGTGGCAAAGCGCAGTTAAATTTGGCCTAGTAGTTTCAATAGAGAAGATTTTTGTATGATATAAAAAAATGGGGAAATTCGTCGTTAAAGGGCAATAACTCCAATAATAAGTCATCAAAAGATTTCGACCATATTGACTTATTTGTAGATCTTGTTTTTCTGATCAACTTTCCTTAATAAAGTTTCTCTCCGTTATAGTTTTCATATTAATAAGCCAAAATTAAAAAAAGGGTAAAATTTGACATTTCAGTGCAATAACTCCTATAAGAAGTCGTATGAAAATTTTGATGTAAATGGACAGCAGGTAGATCTCAACATTCTGAACTTTTCTGCCCCTGTATATTTCCTCTACTTTTGTCAATTTTAAAGTTAATTGACAAAAGCTGCATGTTACCCCTATGTTCTATTTTAGCCATGTCGGCCATGTTGGTTTCTAAGTGGGGTCATCGGACACATTTTTAAACTAGTTACCTTAATGATGATTGTGACCAAGTTTGTTTAAATTTGGCTCAGTAGTTTCAGAAGAGAAGATTTTTATAAAAGATAACGACGACGACGGACGCAAAGTGATAAGAAAGCCCACTTCGCCTTTCGGCCAGGTGAGTTAAAAAGGACAAATAGAAAAATAAACTGCATACGAAAATTACACAGAAACAAAAAAACTGCGCGATAAAACCCACAAAATAAGTGCTCAGAAAAGTGGCAAATCCTACTACACTAGTGGCGCCAATCGCTTTGCAAGCCGCATTTGGTGATGTCATAATCGAGAAAAGAGGACACGATTGTGGAAACGACAATTAGCACATATTCGTAGCACAGATATTCCTTTACGGTAAACCAAATCATGATGGTATTCATAAAAACAAATGCAATAGAACACTTTTTTGTTCTTTGCGGTTTTCCGACGAGCATTTATCCGTTGTGTTATTGTGCTATGGTCATTTTTTGTATTCTTGTCTTTCATTTTTGCAAAATTTTTAATGTGCTTTGTCTATAGAGTGTCTACATGCCACTTTGTTATTCTTTGTTGACATAGTTGTTTGTTTTATAGTGATTAAGATTATAACACAATGTTGACTGCTGAACCCCAATTTTTGACATTTTTACCCATTATGTCTGTTTGTTTAACTCACACATTGTTGTCAATATAAGTGAGAGGTTTAGCTAGCTATAAACCAGGTTTAATCCACCGTTTTCTACATAAGGAAATGCCTGCACCAAGTCAGGAATATGACAGTTGTTTTTCATTCGTTTGATGTGTTTGAGCTTTTGATTTAGCCATTCGGTGTTTTTGTTATTTTACTTTTTGGTATTTAAGGATTTCAAGAAAGACCAAGCAGTCAATATACTTTACTCCAATACTAGACATAAGGCAATCATCGTTTTCAGGAAATACTAACCATTCAACATACTTTACTCCAATATTAGACTTTAGGCATTCACTGTTTTCATGAAATACATGTACCAACCATTCAATATACTTTATTAAATAAAATGACCGTTAGGTCACAGGTAGATTGAGGAGGCACATAATGACGTTCACACAGGGCTAGACAGAGAAGATACAACATTTAATTTATAACGGTGTCGCCTAAGTGCGTATATGGGTCATTTTAAAAACAAATCGAATTTTCAGTACACCTATGCTGATTTTGTAAATTTTTAATGGAAAATGCAGTTGTAAGTTTTTAAACGAACGTTTGTAGGATTTATGAGTCAGAACATCAATAATAAACACGATTTAGATCTATTTTGATAAGATTAAAATATATTTGAGTCCGTGTTTTGCGTAATTTATGTAAGTACAGTGTCAGGTAACACATTTCAAATGATTTTTTCCCTAATTTTTTGTGGTCTTGATATCGGCAAAAGGAACTATTTTAGAATGTTAAGGAAAACTCTAACGAAAAATCACAAATTCATTATCATTCTTTTTAACATTTTTTCTACAAACTATATTCAATCGGCGTACATAAAATGCACGTCTATGCTGTAACCGCTACTAGACCAACCGTTGAATTGTTTCTCCCTATGAATATGAAACTATGCAGTGATGATTTCAAAAAAAACAAAAGCATCCTAACAAATTTGACACAGCACGTTGCTTGCATAACAGTGTAGAGAAAAAAAAATCAAGACATTTAGTGACAAAACTAGTGGGTTCCTTTTTATCATGTCTATGCTGTTACCAACACATTTATTAATTACAACAATATTAGACTTGTAAAAGGTGCAATTACGTGTAAGAAACCAAACTCACAGCAGAAAAACATTATCCCTGCATCAAAGGGAGTAGTTATTTCACAACAGCATTCATAAATGAAGAAATGTGTCTATCCTAACCACAGTAACAGGATAGACAATATTTGACTAAAATGTCTTTAAAAAGTATATGATTAAATATTATTTTACACATAACGAAATGTTTGGTTGTTTTAACTCATTTAATGATGACAGCGTCTTAATCTTTGCAATTTATCATATACAAATGCAATACTGCTATCGGTAACAGGATGGACAAAACGGTTAACAGGATAGAACTTAATATGGTGATATATCGTAAACGTACGTTCCTGTTACCAAAAACAAAACGACAAAAGTAAACCAAAATGCAAGGGAATCACTTGATGTTTGGTTTATTAGAAAGAGAAAAAAATGCTGAACATTATGAATTGCTATCCTAGACCTACGTTGCTGGTGGTTATTTTTATAACCTTTTGAAAACCAATTTTTAGAGGTATTTTTCAGTACAGCATGGAAAATTGACAAATAATCTATCATTACACAGAATGAAAAAGTATAGAAGTTTTTACTCTTGAAAACCATCTTATTGACAATTAAAAAACAAGCATAAAATTCTATCGAAACCTTTTCTAAATAACCCAAAATTTCTTTTGAACATTGTTAGACGAGAGACAAAATTATTGTACCACCTATTAAAAAATGTTTCAATATATTCTTGTATGACTCTATCAAGATTACATCTTTTAGTTGCTCCATAAGTATTGGTTATTTTGATTTGCTTATGAAGAGGGTGGTCTAAATTAGTAACTTTTATTCAGTTTTGTAATTTCAAGTTTTGAAAATGACCTATATCAGATAAATTCCAGATCAGTACAAATATTATATCTACACCTTTATTTCAAGTTTTTTTTTCTAATTTGATACGATTTGAATCCTAGTTTTTGTTTCATATCTCGACATCCTTGGTAATACATGTAGATTGCTGCTTTTCAGGAATATACTAAACCTATTGTTTCCTGTGCTTAAATTAAGGTAGGTTGGATGTCTAAATGTTCGGCGATAGGTTTTTCTTCATATTCTGTAAAAGATGTCTTCTTCAATGTACTTTAAAATTTCAATATAAACACTGGAGGTCATTGACCTTGTTTTTGCGTTAAAATACATAGAAATTCACGAAATCACAGTTATCTTATGTGGGAAACTTAATATCGATAAGTTTACCCGGATCGGATCTAAATTTACGGGCTCGGTAAACAAAATTACGTCTTAAAGTTAATGTACAATGTATATATTGTATACGATTACAGGAAGAGAAGATTTGTTCAGTACATCACCACAACGACCTTCTCGGGAGTCTGCTATCAATTCCGAAGCGAGCATTGAGGATTTGTCCAAAACGATAACCTGAATAATAACATGAATAATACATAGGGACTTTACTATTTTAAGTAAGAATTTGTTTTATGATAGAAATTTCCATTGTCTGATGGTTTAATTTAGTGTTGAATAGAATAGAATATTTTATATAATAAATTAAGGTATCAGCTAGGAGGGCTAACACATAAACAATTATCCTTTTAAACATTTGCAGAATCATGATATATCCAATCTAAACAATAAAGTATTCCAATAAAATTGAGAATGGAAATGGGGAATGTGTCAAAGAGACAACAACCCGACCAAAGAGCAGAAAACAGCCGAAGGCCACCAATGGGTCTTCAACACAACGAGAAAATCCCGCACCCAGAGGCGGGCTTCAGCTGGCCCCTAAACAAAAATGTATACTAGTTCAAAGAAAATGGACGTCACACTAAACTACAAAACATATAAATGAACTAAAATTAAAAAACATACAAGACTAACAAAGGTCAGAGGCTCCTGACATTGGAACAGGCGCAAAAATGCGGCGGGGTTTAACATGTTTTGTGAGATCTCAACCCTCCACCTATATCTCTAGCCAATGTAGAATAAACAAACACACAGCAATATTAATACGCACAGTAAAACTCCGTTTAAAAGAAATCCGAGTCCGATGTCAGAATAGGTAACAAAAGAAACTAAGCAAAATGACAATGATACATAAATAAACAAAGGACTACTAGCAGTTACTGACATGCCAGCTCCAGACCTCAATTAAACTGATTGAAAGGTTATGTCTTCATCATATGAAAATCAAGCACAATCCCTCCCGTTAGGGGTTTAGTATCATACCATCATAAAATATATGAAAAGAACATAACCCGTATCATGCCAACAACTGGCTTTAGAATAAATGTGTTTATTTCCGATGCAAAGACCCTATGAGTGAATCAATATTAATACCAAAATATGCCATCTTTAATGACCTGACAACAGTATCGTAACTATATCCCTTCTGAATAAGTCTGTTTACAGGTTTGGTTAGCTTTTGAGGTGAATGTCGACATTTTTGTGCTTTGCATATAATATTACCATAAAAGATTGGATGTGAAATACCTGAACGTATAAGATGTTTGCATGTTGATTTATATTTACGAATGATGTCCTTGTACCAATGATAAAATTTAGTAAATGTTTTGACTAGTTTGTGATATCGAAAACCTAAGTGTAATAATTTTTCAGTAATACAGAGGTTTCTTTCGTTAAAATCAAATACGTTGTTACATACACGAGCGAATCGAACAAGTTGAGATATATAAACACCATAAGATGGTGACAAGGAACGTCACCATCTAAAAATGGATAATTAACAATAGGAAATGAAAAACCATCTCTTTTATCATAAATTTTGGTATTAAGCTTCCCGTTAAAGATATAGATATCAAGATCAAGGAAAGGGCAGTGTTCATTGTTAGTATTAGCTTTATTTAAAGTCAGTTCAGCAGGATAAATCTCTTTAGTGTACACACTGAAGTCGTCATTATTGAGAGCCAATATATCACCCAAATATCTAAAAGTATTATTAAATTTTTGTATCAGATTTTTTTTGATGGGTCTTTGCTGATTTTAGTCATAAATTGTTACTCATAACAATAAATTCAGAAACAGGTCCGCAATAAGTGGTGCACAGTTAGTCCCCATTGGAATTCCGATAACTTGACGATATAAGGAATCTCCATAGCGAACAAAAATGTTATCTAGTAAATATTTAAGGGCAGTTATCGTATCAAAGCAGGTCTAATTAACATAGTTCTTTTGTCTGTTGTTACTAAAAAATGACCTAAAAGAGTTAGAACATATATATTCGCATTCTGACTTTTTAAATGCCCATTTAATTAGGTGTGTGAATTTTTTATTAACAAGATTATGAGGCAAAGTGGTTTATAGGGTAGAAAAATCAAATCTTTGAACAGATTTGAAATCTCCAATATAAGCATGCAATTTATCTAGTACTTCCAACGAATTTTTAACACTCCATAAGTAATTAATTCCACTATTTTCAAAGGCCTTATTTGAACAATTTATTATCAGGTTTTTGATTGTACCAAGTGTACTAGCAAGTAGAATAGACAGTTTAGTAGTGGAACAATGGCTTGAAGACGAAATAAATCTATATTTGTAAGGTGTTTTGTGCAGCTTCGGAAGCCAGTACATAGTTGGAACTTTCATTGTATTTGGTTCTGCTTGTAAAGAGGTAGCTAAAAGTTAATGTTTGTTACAGATGTCATTTTTCGAAAATGGAGTCAGTTTGAATGTTAGTAAATTCGTGATTTCCTTTTGCATAACCTCAATGTAAAATTTACGTCAAACAAATAATGATATTATTAGCAGCCTTATCAATCGGGACAAAAACAAATTCCTTAGCGAGTTCTTTTAGCTTATGTTTGATACGAGAAATAGGGCTATTATGGTTGTTGTTAGGAGTAAAATGTTCTTTAAAATGTTTAATGCAAATATCAACTATGTTCATTACTGAATTAAAAAAAGAATCTAAGGATTTTTTAACAGCTTTATCCATTTCGAGCAGTTATAATGGATGAGTCGTGGATGATGTTACGAAACTCATTCCAATTAATAATTGACGGGGGACGATATTTAGGTCCTTTACTGAGGAATGATTTCAACTCTCGGTCATAAACGATGTTAAGGTCTCCTGTTATAACACTGGGGCAATAAATGTATTCGGAATTACTGCAATTTCATGACGTAGGTGTATTGTCACTGATATTAACATCTTTACACACTTCGCTATAAATAAACACATATTTCCGGGTAGATTTTTTGTAAACATAACAAATAAGAGGGAGTTCAGTATTATCAAAATAGCCAGGAATTTGTTCTTTAACAGAATGATCATTAAAAATGCGGGCAATGTTTACAAAATCAAAACCTTTATTGACATATTTGATTTTAATAAAATGTTTTTTATGATCTTCAAGGCGATCAATTTTGGGAATAACAATATGCAATTATAATTTGGACGATTTCACACTTAGGACTGCAATATGGAATTGTGTTGCAATCCTCTAAAAATTAATATACTTTATTAACAGGTAAAGAACAGAGTTTGGTTAACAGATAAAGTCTACCGTTGTTTTTTGAAATAGCAATTGGTCCGAAATATTTTTATTGTTGGTACGAAATTTTCTCTGATTGCGATTCATTCTACGCCCATGAGAACGGTTTTTACGAACAATTTTAGAAACTATATCCAAAATGTTAACAGAATCGGTTCTTGATATATTACCAATTCCCATGATATTATCATTAAGACCGAGAGGATAGACTGTCTGTAATTTTTTAATCCAATTTAATTCAATTATTTTCCGTGATCGTACAAACTTTGAATGAGATTCTCCAGGCTGCTTATTAACTACTTCTAAAGGTTGAACTGTTAAATATTTAATAAAATTGAGAATGGAAATGGGGAATGTGTCAAAGAGACAACAACCCGACCATAGAACAGACAACAGCAGAATAGGATGATTGTGCTTCTTAAGGTGTTGATAAATTATACTTTTGAATTTATGGGGTCTTTTAAAACGATAAAGGTGTTCTTGTGTGCGTTTAGATAAATAGCGTCCAGTTTCACCTACGTACTGAATACCGCTTCCCGGTTAAATCAGGGTAGCGCCTGAAGTCTGACTAAATAATAGAATGGGGCTAAATAGTGAAATATGAGTTTTAGATAATATTCCTAAAGTAATGAACATAGAGAAGTTCTCAATCGGACACACACTCCATTACCTTGTATATCATAAGAGGATAAACCTGAAGGCACTCTACTGTCTCCACACGGCACTAAAGACAAACTCTGTAAAAAGATAAAATTGAGAATGGAAATGGGGAATGTGTCAAAGAGACAACAACCCGACCAAAGAGCAGAAAACAGCCGAATGCCACCAATAGGTCTTCAACACAGCGAGAAAATCCCGCACCCGGAGGCGGGCTTCAGCTGGCCCCTAAACAAAAATGTGTACAAGTTCAATGAAAATGGACGTCACACTAAACTCCAAAACATATCAATGAACTAAAATTAAAAAAATCATACAAGACTAACAAAGGCCAGAGGCTCCTGACTTGGGACAGTCTACTTGTTGCTTGGTACATTGGTATTTTAATTCTAGATATATTTCCTGATTGGATTTAGGCTAACGGTATATCGGTCATTTGGTTAACTCATTCGCATAGAAGCGTTGTTGATAGAGTGCAGGGCGCCCTCTATAAACGAAATTTAGATAAGTATAGTGATCATTTAATGTGTTTCATTCAGCAGTGGACATTTGTATGTGTGAAGTTCTAGTTAAAGTTCGCATTAAAGTTCCAGATAGAGTTCAGATAAAATTCGAGTTAGAGTGCGAACTGTAGTTCAAATGTAAGTTCGAGATAAAAACTATATTTAAAGTTCGAGGTAGAGTTCGAGTTGCGTTTCGAGTTAAACTTCGAGTTCAACTCGCATTTCGAGTTATTTTTTCAGTTAGAATTACTATTTCAATTTGAGTTTTTTATAGAAACCGCTGCCTTTACAATATAGTATGATGTACATCAGACAATGCTATATATCAAAATAAAAGGTTCTTCAAACGATCATACACGCTGAGAAAAATCGGAGAATTTTTATTATATATTATCGTTGTGTTCCCATGTCCGCTTTCCCCCGTAAACAAATTATCACCTAGTTATACTATTTATAGACATTAGATTCGTGGATCTGTTTGAAGTTTCTTATTACGGTTTTAAAGTTTCATTAATTCTGACGTAATTACCTTTTGTATCTAATTTAATTTTGGATGTAACACGTCTTCTGATTGGGTGAACGTTTTATGTCTATCATCTCATAGACATAATTTTGTCATGTGACCGTGACTTCATCAACGTTTTTTTTTCATGATTTACTTCTTAACAATAGAATTTAGAATTAAATTATAAGGAATGACTGTAATATTTTTTCTGTCTATTTGAAATAACCTTAAAAATGAGGTGCACACTTTTAAATAACCCGCTACGCTGGTTATTCAGTGTACACTACATTTTTGATGTTATTTCCTCATAGACAGAACAAATATTACAGTCATTCCTTAAATAATATATAACCCCTTGATTTCTCAAATATCAACCATTTTCTCTACAGACTAGATAAGTAGATATTGAAAGCCTCTGTAGAGAAAATGGTTGATATTTGAGAAATCAAGGGGTTATATATTATTTAAGGAATGACTGTAATATTTTTTCTGTCTATGAAGAAATAACATAAAAAATGTGGTGTACACTGAATAACCAGCGTAGCGGGTTATTTAAAAGTGTGCACCACATTTTTAAGGTTATTTCAAATAGACAGAAAAAATATTACAGATATGGCCAACTGTATGACTTAAGGGTAAATTGACTACCCCAGCTATAGATGCAAGACTCAAGCATTGCCATTCTGGTAATAGTTTAAAGCAATCTGTAAACGTAATTGCCACAGGTTACTCTGTTAAAGTGTAAACTTACAAAATCTACTAACGATGCAAATACTATGTTAAAAATCATTTAGTCATGGAACATCTTATGTAAAATGCACGTCAGTACATGCAATTTACTATGCAAGCGAACTTCCAATGACCCAATTTAATTGAAATATATATATCTCTGATTTTGTTATAATCATAAAAATGCAAGTTAAGATTGATCGATATTTTAATTAGATTTAGCAATGACCAAGATGTGCCCTGAAACAAATGAAAAGGGTGTTATTCTGAGAAAAATATCAATGTTGCCAATGTATGCAGAGTGGATAAGATCATTTCTTAGTTTTGAGGACACAACTAAGCTAAAGATAACCTCGATGTTCCCCTGATGGATGGAGGAATTGGTGTTAAATGTCAAGTGGCAAATATTACAATCACATTAGGACTAGAAAATGGTTTGTGGTGTGAATTAGAATCCTGCACCCTGCTTTGTAAAAGACCAACATACTGAGCTGGACATTAAACGAGCTATTACAAAAAGAAATGGTCCGTAGAAGACATATCACCCCACCAGTACCTGGATACATTATCCTGATTGTGGGTCGCCCATTCATCCGACTCTTACTCCTAAATGACGCTTGCTTAGCAGAGAAGCGGAAAAAACAATCAAGTTTTTGGTTTGACCCGTCCTGGGTATAAGCCCACGGTCTCTCGCACTCGAGGCCAGCACGCTAACACCCATGAGACTACCTACATCCAAAAGAGTCTTCAATATATCAATGCCAACTGAGACTACCTGTACATAAAACATTAATGCCTAAGAAATGCTTTATTTGTTTTTATTCCGCCAAGCTTTTAGTATTCAGGGATTTCAAGAAAGGTCGAACATTTAGTAACTTTTACTCTTATACCAAATTTTCAGCATTCAAGGTTTGCTAGAAATACCAAACATTCAATATACTATACCAAATTTAATCACAGAATCAAAAATAAGTGACAGCTTGATTGATAAGATACATAATGACATAGACAGATAGTTTCAGACAAAGACAAAATTATATAATAGTGTCGCGTAAGTGCAAATATCGGATAAAGTCAAATGAGTACAAATATATAAGACATCCATACTACCATATAATAATAAGTTTTTCTCATTTGTTACGATGTATATCCTAGTTTTTGTGTCATATCTCGATTTTCTTGGTATGGTAATATGGATGCTGCTTTCAAGGAAGATACTAAACCAAAAGATCCTCATGCTAAAATTGAAGTTGCATCTTTGAAATTATTACGTCGCCATGCAGGACGGTTTGGTTAACTGTTATCACGGGGGAAAAATGTCAGAGAATACATTATACTGTATCAAAATGATTTAAGCTAAAAATACGAATTGAAATAGGAATACGGCAGGTTGCAACCAACAACCTCCGAACTACTGGCTTTATGTTTTTTTTTTTATATCTGAGAAAAAGACTTAAGAAAACTTAATTTAATACTGACTAATAAACCATTCAAATAAAGGTCAAGCTCAGATGAACCCTGTCTGACAGATATGTAAACCTTGTAATATTTCCATACATCAGATACAGTTGACTTATTGCGGAAGGTTCCCACTAGAAATAAATGTAAAATTGAGAATGTTATCGTTTTGGAGTAGAATGGCTAACTAGAGGCTCCAAAGAGCATGTGTTGCTAACCTGCATCTTCTACAATGGCCACTTTTTTGTAAAAAAAAAAAAACAGCATTAAAGGGGAATAGCTCTATTAAGAGTTAACTGACAATTTCATTCATGTTTGACATATTTGTACAGAAGATCTTATCCTGCTAATCATTTTTCCTTTTTAAAGTTTCTATCTATCTATTAAAGTTTTCAAGATAATAGGCAAAAATGGGAAAAATTGTTCCTAAAGGGCAATAACTTCAATAAGGAGTCAACAAATAATTTCGGTCAAGATGACCATTTGTAGATCTTGTCTTTTTGATCATTTTTGCTATTTAAAGTTTCTATCTATCTAATATATAGTTATATATATGTTAGGCAAAAACGCAAAAAATGGTAAAAATCGTCATTATAGGGCAATAACTCTAATAAGGAGTCAACTGAAGATTTCCGCCATGTTTGACTCATTTGTAGATCTTGTCTTGCTGATCATTTTTGCGAATAAAAAGTTTCTGCCTTTCTATTATAATTTTCGAGATATTAGGCAAAAATGTTAAAAAATGGTAAAATTCATCAAAGGGCAATAACTTCTAAAAGAACTCGTCTGACAGTTTTGATGTACATGAACAAAAGGTAGAGCTCAACATTCTGAGCATTTTGCCCCTGATTTTTTCTATTTATAGTGGTCTTCAAAATAATTGACAAAACTTGCATTTTACACCTATTTTCTATTTTTAGCCATGTCGGCCATCTTGTTTGGCCGGCGGGGCCATCAGACACATAATTTAAAATAGATAACCCAATGATGATTGTGGCCAAGTTTTGTTAAATTTAAATTAAAAACATTACCTAATCCCGAGTTGTCAAATATAGATTTCACAATGTGTGTCAATTGTGTAATCTATATTTGACAACTCATGATTATGTTATTTTTTACCTAACTATTACACCTGTTATAATACAGATTCTTCAACAGTGGTTTAGTAATATTGATAGCTCTTCTCGAGGCTAATATCATAAGCTCAGTTTGGTCTTGAAAATTATTTACTCTGTCTTCCAGACAATAAAAGAATCTGGATTTCGAACCTGAGAACATGCAATCTTAAAAGTCCTATAGAAACTGGCAGATGGTACATCCCTAGAACCAATCGTATATGTACCTTATGTAATGAACGTGATAATGTATATGCATGTAATAATACTAGTATGACTGAATTTCGGCAGAAATACATTCCGAAATATCATAAACAAGAGTGCACACGAAAATGTCTCGCCTGCTTTACTGACCTTTGATTTTATGTTGAAAGTCTTCAAGATAAAGGTTTTACTAAAAGTATCACATAAAATTAACATTTTTAAGATCTCTCAGGCTCGACAAAAATAAAAAAAAATGTGGTATGACTGCCTATGAGACAACTCTCCACCAGAGACCAATTGACGTAGAAGATGAGCAAGCATAGGTTACTTAATGGTCTTCCACAATAAGCTAGGCACTGCAGTTGTTATTTTTTCAATCAGCTGAAACTTTTGAATGAAACAATGTTGTTTAAAGAAATGAAAAGTGATTTCTAAAGTGATTGTTATACATGAAGTGAGGAATCTGGTATCTTAATACTTGAGCAAATCAATTTTTTGGCTTCACACTGAACAAATAAATTCCCAGAGGGACCAGTGACAGAGTAACTCTTGTCTTTTTCAATGAGGACAGAATGTGTGTTCATTATTAAGATTTTAACAGTTTGTTCTCTTGTCGTGTTGTTACACCACTGTCCCAGGCTAGGGGAGGTTTGAGCACTCACAAACATGTTTAACCCCGCCACATTCTTTTTGTGTCTGTCCCAAATCAGGAGCCTATAATTGGGTGGTTGTCGTTGGTTCATGTTTGTCATATTTGTCTTTTGTAAATTGTTTTGTTATAAATAAGGATGTTAGTTTTCTCATTTGAATTATTAACATCTTTCAAGTTGAGGTCTTTTATAGCTGATTATACATAATTGCTTATATCCTTGTCATCTGAACATTTAAATATGTTGGGTTGTTGTCTCATTTGCAATCATACCACATCTCCTTACTTTTATATTTAATAGTGCTTAGTGTTTTTTTTGTTTTTAAGTGGGTCCAAAACCAACTACTCGCACCCCCTTAAGTATGGAACTCTAGAAACAAAAACCAGTCAGTAGCTCACTGGTCAACAGGATATTAAGATATAGATCAACAGGTATATAATACAGACCTGTCAGAGCCTATAAATTAGTCTATCCCAACAGATAAGAAAATAAACAAAAATACAGAATTTGGTAATAAAACAATTTATTTTTTGCCCAATTTAATACATAGTATGAACAAAATAACCACCAATATATTCAATAAATTTGAAAAGTTTCTTCAGATCACGACTAAAAATGATACAATTACAAAATAATGTACAGATTAAAGAACATATCAGCAAGCATTTCATGTTTGTCAAAGTCATAGACAAATGTTTAAAGTTATCATTGGAATAATTGAGTCTCAAAAGTCTGGAGAGAACAGGAAAAAGTAACAACCTGCTTTAATCTAAATATGGATATTTTTAGTGGTTGTTATTTTTAGCGGCTTCCATGCAGAACCATTTCATGATTGGTTAAAAATTTAGTTCATCGAATGAAAAGTGCACACTTCACACCATCTATTTGCCAAGGGGATATTTTGAACAGTTTGCTTACTCACAAAATTATAACTCCCTTGTGAAAGTATCAAGGTTTACAGAATTTTTCTAATGCTTAAATGAAGTAAATAAGCAATACCCACTCACTAATATTGTATCAAATATTTAAATGATTTGTAAAGAATTATTTAGATTATAAAATGTTCTTTCAGAAAAATGTTTATGAGAATACTAGTACATGACAAACATCACTCCATAAACAATAATAGAAAACACTTGATACATTGCTCAGCAATTATATGACAAAATATAAATCTTATTACATCATTATATGGTTTCATTACTTATCTACAACTGACTTAAAAAATACATTTTGTAATGTTTTCCACGAAAATTTCAAATAAAGCATTTTATAGTACATAATATAATTGTTTCAACCTAAAAAAAAAACATTTACATTTTTCAGTATAATTAGTATGTCACTAATTTTAAAATACTTCTGAGTTAATTAACTCAACAAATTAAAACAATCAGTATTTTATTAAAGTTATTACAATCATGACAATAGCATTTGAAACAAAACCTTGTTGAGATTTTTTTTTATTTCTAAATACACATTGCTTAACATATATAAATGCTCACTTTTTAACCAAAACTTTTTCATGTGTTATTTGTGAATCTGTAAAAATTAGCAATAGCATCGTAATGCAAAATCAATAACCAATACCTGTAACTAGCCAACAAGTAGTCAAGAAAATATTTTAGTAGCCAATCAATAGATAGTCCATGCTATGCAGTACATTTGATAAGATATTGTACAACAGTGATTTTAGACATGATTTCAAAATTTCTAAAAAAATTACAAAAATTTGTTTACCTATAAGAACGTTTGGTCTTATTTTTTTCTATTGAAATATGCTGGTACATGTTCATAATGTGACAAGAGGCAGTAAAATCTATTTCAGTGATAGCAGCTAGAAGAATGCATGTATTTTTTTTTATATGCCAGAAAAAATGTCTGACCAGTGATGGTTATTTAAATAAGCAAAAAAATATGTCATTTTACATTATTTTTTCATTTCTTGAAACTCTATAATTTTTTTAGCTTAACATTGAAGAAATCAATTGAAATTTAAAAAAAAACAAAAAAACCTCAAACTACCTTTATCTCATTTTATTCATAAGTAAAACTTCGCATAAATTTTTATACGACCCTCTTCGTTAAAACACAATTTTAATAATTCCTAAATTTCTGAAATTACAGTACTCATGGTACTAGAATGTGTATCTTTACATGAAGGCTAATTAAAATACATGTAGGTAATATATATGTATATGTAATGATAATTGGATGTACAATGTGCAACCTAGTGTAATAAAATTAAATATTGTATTTATTCATGTCTGGAATAAATAAAATACCGGGTTTTTTTTTTTGTATCCATAGCACCTAACCACCATTATCTTCAACACTCTATAATGAAAAATAAAAAATTGGTTAGTTCTTCGCTTTGTGTATATAGAAAAACATGTATATTCAAAGTGAAACTATGTCTACTAGACTGAACAGAGATGTATTGCATACAATATACCGTGGATTCTTTAGTATACGTGGTATAACAATTTTTGTGGATTTCTTTGCTACAGTGGAACCACAGATTTAAATGTCCACAATTTACAAATTTTCCATAGCAATGTACATGATGTATGCAGACTTTTGCAAAACAATAAAATCAATAACCATGAAAATGTAAGTTTTACTCAATTCATGAAAATTGGTTCCCACAAAAATCAATGAATAAACAGTAGCATAATAATGATACGAAGTTATAATACTTACATAAATTAAATTACAGTCTCTGATCTCAACAATAAGGTAGCATGTAATATACAACTACTGTAATATACAACTACTGTAATATACAACTACTGTAATATACAACTACTGTAATATATTTTGGTAGTGTGTCTGTACATGTATTTGTAAATTCATGATTGTCTTACCAAACATATATGTGGCATTTAATTATAGAATTATAGAGAGCACAATTTGACACTTCTTTGTATTTATCTACATCCAAAATGTATGCCATCTTTTATTTTCTTGGTCAAATTAGTGTTATTGATGTAACTGATAGAGGGGAGTAGGCATATCCAAATTAAAACTCCCCTCTATCAATCATGTCAATTGCTTATTAATCATATTTACCTTAAACATTTAAACTTAACCATTTTAACCTTTGAGTGACACTGCAATATTTGTTTTCTTCAACACTTCCAATACTTCATCAGCTGACAGTGTAGATGTCACTGTCACTGTTTTCGTTGGAACATCAGTAACCACTTCAGTCACTTTATCTAAAAAAAAAATGTGATTTTTTTTTTCTCAAAAAACTTTCATCCACATATAATATGCATCGTACCATCCTAACAAATTTAAGTTTTTGTTCTTGTTTCACGTTTATCTTTATAGTAAAAGTTGGGTTAGAAACAATGTTTCTGGCCACCTTTCACCAAATTTTCAGTCAAAATGTGTTTAAAGTCAAAATTCTTAATATTGATCTATTTAAAGACACACATGACACATTTATTCATAAATTCACACTGTTGCAATTATTCGTTTTTTGTTTGTCTGAAAAAATTGTAATGGCCACTACATAACTTCTCAATAAATTTCACTGAAAAAAATGAAAGTTTTAGAAGTTCACACAGGTAGTTAAAGTAATTTTAGCTGAAGGTTAAACACATAGGCAAATGAATATTCACAAACAACTCTCTGTACATGCTCTACAATAAATATGTAAATTACTTTGATTTACTTCCAGTATTAAGGTCATTTATATGCAGTTACATGTCAGTTCACTATTCATGCATCCCACAATACTGAAGAAAATAAGTTGATGAAGCTAATGTTTATAACATAATTTTGTTATTTGTAACACATAACTTGCTGCAAAATACATGTTTGTGAGTCAATTAATTTTTGAAGACTGCAAGATAATTTAAGATATATATAACATTATTTTTTTTAATAATACAAGTAATTTAAATTCAGAAATTTTTGCAAGGTTTTTATTAATGTGAATAATGCGACTGGATGCATGAGTATTGCAATAATAAGAACTCACATTCTGAATTTGTTACATATATCTGTATGCAGATTTTCCTGAATTTTTTTGTCCATTCTTTAAAAATCACAATAGGAAAGGCACACAATAATCGCAGAATTCACAGTCATGACAGTATATATTTAATATGTTTTAAATGCATCTAAATACCATACTTTGTACCTATAAACATGATAAATAGTTATTGTTATAATTATTACATCAGATGAAAGTTATTATATGTGGACCTGTTAACTTACCACCCTGTTTTCCAAGCACTCTTTTAGCAGCATTAGCACAACCTTCACATGTCATTTCCATATTAAATTCGTAAGTCTGTAAACAAGTAAAACATTTTTATAAATGTACTTATAGTAAATTTCATTTGAAGGCCATTTAGAAGGAATGTAAATACCACACAGATGTTCATCCATGTAGGCTACAGTCATTGCAACAACAAATGTGATAAACCTTCTCTTCATGCTGCTTGTCAACCTTTAAATGGAATAAACAGATGCACCACAAGATATGATATATGTATCCCCCTCCTCACCAAAACATAAACCAACATACATTTTACAGTCAATCTTTTTTTAAGGATCATCATGTGGTCATTAATAATATTTAATTCAGTTTCATGGAGGAAAAGATTTATGATACTGAAAATCAGAATTGTTTTAAACAGGCTTGTATCAGTAGAAATGGTCAGGATGAATTTCCATTCTCCCTTTGGACAAGTGTATATTGTGTACTTTGGCGTTTAGATATATATACATGATATACCACAATTTTTTTCATTCAGTACTAGACTATCGGTAGAGCATTTTTAACGAGTCTCAGGATTTGAAATCCATCAAAAGAATGTGTATTTATACTGAAATTTTTGAAATTTTCTTATTAACTTTGTGATGAAATTGCATATATAACATACACCTTATCGCTATTTGTCCACCATTACTGGACATCACAAAAGTTCCCGTAAAATTTTGATGCCAAAAAGGAAAAGTTATTCGTTGTTGTATGACGTTAAATGTGTCGCAGGTTATCTGGTCAAGTGTCGCAGATTCCCAAATAGCGATAAGGTTAATTGTCTTAGGCCCATGCAGTATGAGGAGGTGGAGTAGTGTCCGGTAATTCCGCCCACTCCCATTTCTTCCATAATTGTCACTTCCCTGAATATTTCGTTTGCTATTTTATTCATAGGAACTGTACTTATCATCACTGCATGTCAAATTTTAAAGAAAAATCCTTCATTACGAAAAATATCTATTTATATATATTATACAGTTCCTAAAGCTCATTTCTGACTTGAAATTTTTTTTTGGATTGTCTGGAATCTTTTTGTAAGTGGTCTATTAATAGATCACCTTTTCCTTTCATAAATTTGCGATAAACTGGCCCTCCATACATAGTTACCATGGTTACTGCGCATGGGCGGATTAATCGGACAGACACATTTCTGATAAAAACACAGAAGACCTACTTGTTTTGTTGATTTTAAAATTTATTTCAGATATTTTTGGGGAAATGAGATAAACTACTCAAAGTTGATTTGTCAGTGAATCGATTTATATTAAATTTGATACAATTTGTATATAATTAAGCAAAAATACATACGGTCAAAGCCTTATGTGGGCGGATTTACCGAACTGCATCGTATATCAACAACTGACCATGAGTAATTGAACAAATGAATAACCATGATAACATATGGTCACTGTTAATGGTGCAAAATAGCTAAATTCCTCATCATGCAAAAAGTGACTTTTTTAATTAAAAAATTTAATAATGATCACATATTTGATCGTATGTCACTCCAATTTGTGTACATGTATTGATTACTATCTTTGTGAAAACAAATTTAAGTGCGACACTGAGAGGACCCGCTGATTTTTTAATTATTTTTATCTCGGGTTTTCACTGAATCTGTGTAAACCTGTGCACTTGAAATTCTCTCATTTATCAAGGGAATAAAACTGTCTTATAAACTATTAAAAAATACCTGAGACATTTTCAGAATCTAATCAGAAACTTAAAAATCAACAATATTTTTTTATGTCACCGGATTGTTAACAGGAAATTGTTATCGGCAGGAAAAGGGAAGTTACTCTATCGTAAAAAACAATATCACATGACAAGGGTCTGACAATGAAGCAGGCAGCTGTAGTTTCAGTGTTTATGGTTATTGTTTTTGTACAAGCACAGGTGCCGCCGGTACTTTAAGCATTTCATAAATTCATGTTACACGTCGTATTAGATACTATAATTTTGTACTTGTCTGAGTATACTAAAAAAATCCTGTAAAAACTAATCAGATTTTGTTCCCACAGGCACAGTAAGGCACAGCCACATATCTGTGAATAAAAAAATACCTTTATACCTTTAAAATACAACACAAGGTATCTAACTCACAGTTTTGAAAATTGACATTATTTTTTTTGTTTTTCAACAAACCTGTTAGTTGCAAAGTTTTGCAACCTGGCAGGACCTAGATATATAATATTAAATGTTATTTGTGTGCCAGAAAATGTGAAATGTTTGGAGAATTTGAGATTCATTTTTTTCATGACTTCTGAAGATAATAATAAAAAAAAACCTGAATTTTATTTTATAGCAAAGAGTTGAACGCTATTTGTGTTCCAGAAAATGTGAAATGTTTGGGGAATTTGAGATTCATTTTTTTCAGGACTTCTGACATGTCTGAAGATAATAATAAAAAAAAACCTGAATTTCATTTTATAGCAAAGAGATAAACACTGTTTGTGTTCCAGAAAATGTGAAATGTTTGGGGAATTTGAGATTTATTTTTTTCAGAACTTTTGAAGATAATAATAAAACAAAACCTGAATTTTATTTTATAGCAAAGAGTTAAACTCTATTTGTGTTCCAGAAAATGTAAAATGTTTTTGGAATTTGAGATTCATTTTTTCAGGACTTCTGAAGATAATAATAAAAATATACCTGAATTTTATTTTATAGCAAAGAGTTAAACGATATCTGTGTTCCAGAAAATGTGAAATGTTTAGGGAATTTGAGAATCATATTTTACATGACTTCTGAAGATGAAAAAAAAACTACCTGCACTTTATTTTATTCTATCCACTCAGTTAATATAACACTGCTTTAAGAACCACCTTTTGTATCCATGTGAAACAATACAGTACAATACAATTTATGTATTATGGTTTTTAGTTAATCCCAAATTTTAGTGTTCAACAAAGTACAAATTTCAATAGGCTAGTTATATAATGCACAGACTTTGGCAAAACCACAAAATTAAATATCCAAGAAAATATTTTCTCAATTATTATTATTATTATTATATAATGATGTCAAATCTTTTGGCAAACACATTTGCATATTGACTTTATTATTTATGAATTTAAAATTGTCTTTTTTGTGGAACTAATTATGCAGGAGCTTTTTGTTATTTTTTTTCAGTTTAAAGAAACTTGTGTGACCAATGCCTACCCTCCATCTGAAAAAAGGTATGGGTTACTCAATAAGATATTAAGACTATATGCAAGAGAGAACTACATTTTTAAAAAATATTACATCAATCTCTGAAAAGACTTTATTGGCATTTATAAAATATGAATAGAGATTTAAAGTTTTCTCATTCCAATTTTGTAAAGGATTATTTAACCTGCAAATTAACCAGATTGTGTATCGTTAATTGCACAAAAAACTCACTAAACACAGATGCTTAAATTTATAGTGATGGGAGCATAGTTAAAACATAGAATTATTTATGGGTTTGCTTCATTTTATATAGCCTCAATATTCTGTGATTCATTCAAGAATGTGATAAGTTGAATATTCCCTGCTAATTAGATTTGACAAAAAAACTTATGGAATTATATATATTAAGATATTTTTTTCTTTCACATAGCCATCTTGTTCCAACATATGTTCTAAATCTTGACCTTCCACCAATACAAAGATGGCAGAATTTAGCAAAGAATAAAGGAAGTCAGGTAAGTTGCCATCAGTTTTGAAAGAAATATATATAAACTTTATACATTTATCAGGAATTTGTTATGTACATGATGTATGGCTGATGTTTGCTATATTTGCAATCCACATTTCAATGCGAAGAAAGCACTAGAATAATGTCACCATTCATTTGCTTTGCATTGTCAATCAACAATTATAAACTCAGCTAGAATATAGACAATATGCTTTATTAATACAGCTAAGAAAAGCCTACACAAAAATAACCTAGATACTTAGATATACAAGTTCATGTATATATTCTCAATGACATTGAACACATAAGCATCAACATTTCTGACATCTAAACTGGAAAAAAAGATATAAGCAATAATATGCTTGCTAAAAGTCAAAATGTGCATGATGTGAAATAGAAATATTTTCTTTTTAAATTGTTCACAAATATTTATAAAAGTTTGCCTAAAAATATTAATGTTCAATGGGAGATAACTTCACTTTTTACTGATTTTCCTTAACATGTATATAGTAACACATTTCTCTCTCAGCATACAGGAATAAAGCATTTCAATCTTTATAGAATTCTAATTTTAAATATTCTACAACAACATACTTTTATTAGCTCTAAAGAAGGGAAGAACTTCTAAGGATTTTTATTTTATGAAGCTAGATATCATCTGAATATATGTCTTCATTATAAAAATCTTGATGTCAATACAATTCTCAATTAAAGCATATGCTCCTTTAAATTATGTATGTTCTTACATTAGACGTATTGAAAATATATCTGATATTATGATGATTATCGATAATTCTGAATGAGAATATTGATAAATAAGTTATTTGGTATACATTTTTACACTTACATGAATACATGTATAATTTTTGTACATTCCTTTTATTTTTCAGATAAAAATGTTGCTAAAAAAGTTTATAGAGTTTGCTGAAGACTTTGGCAATGGGACTGTAAATGCAGTAATCAACTACCTCAACAAACAAGGGGTATTTATTATAAAATAGATGCATTTACCATGTCAAGGAAACTGTTTTTAATTTGTTTTACACAAAGGCCATTCTATTCTCAAAAAGGGAACAGTTTTAGGGTCACAGTCTGTTGTTAGGATCAAACAATATGAACAAAATATTTTGATATCTAGTTCCATTAGAAATAAAAGCATTGTCTCTTTTAAAAAGATGTAGATTTACTCTGGACTGAATTTAGATTGAAATAGGTACATGTAGCACCTTTAAATTTTCTATAAATAATTGAAATGTTTCTGAAAAATGTTTTTACATAAGATTCTGATTCAAATAGAAACTGTTTATACACTTTTCAGAATTAATAGATCTTTGTATAAACTATAGTAAAAACCAAATGTTCATTTTTTCTAAAAAAAAAACAAAAGAAGAGAGGGTGCTAATTACTGGTTACATGACACATTTCAGGAATAACAATAATTGGGTACAGTCGAGACAAAAACATGTGAAAAGCAAACAAAATGTTTAAAGGCATTAAAACCAAAATGGCCTAACCAGAACAACCAAAAACTGGAAAGATAAACCATTCCTGATTAAGTTTCAACCTTATGGCTGTAGTTAGGACCAAACCGTGTAACTATTTTCCTGTTATAATTTTTATGTTATAATTACACCTTATGTAAGAATCCTGGGTTTTGATTGGTTGATAGCCAGTGTATTTTTCACCAATTTACTTTTATCAAACGAATATTGTTCATTTTTAAACAGCGCCGGGGTATATGCAAAAAGGATATGCCTTTTTTACCCTCTCTGCCGTGGTATTTGCCAAAAAATATTATACTCTATCCGACTGGACGCTTGTAATGTCACGATCATCAATGCGTTTTGTACGTTAACATTCGGTGTAATTAAACAGATATAGCATGTTCTTGAGGGGTATTTGCGAAAAATACCAGTCTTGAGAATGAATTTCCCTCGCCTTACGGCTCGCGAAATTAAACATTCTCTCGACTGGTATTTTTCGCAAATACCCCTCCTTAACATGATGTATCTGTTCATAATGTCAAAGGAGGAATGAACATGTGTTTCACAAGAAGTAAATGTAGAATTTTTATTGTGATTCAATATTCAAATAATTTTTTTAAACATTTTACATTATTTATCAGGAAAGCATGGACACCACTTTACCACAACCATATGCTGATGAGATGAGAGGTATTGCAACAGCTTCTGGACTAGGACTAGGTATTATTTAATGAACAATACTGTGGATTCATTAATATTTGTGGGGTACCAATTTGCTTTGATTATGTGGGTTCATAAAAACCACAAATTTAAATGTTCAAGGAAGTATAAATTTTCTAAAGGCTTGTATACAAACTTTTGCAAAACCACTAAATCAAATATTTAGGAGAATACGTTTTTTCTTCAATCCACAAAAATTGATACAAACAAAAATAAATGAGTCCACAGTAGTATAAAATGCATCGGTGTTTGTCGCAAAGGCCACATTCAGATCAAATTTAAAAAGCAAAAGGAAATTTGAATAGTGTAAAGAGAAACTTTCTTAATTCCTTTTTCGTTGTTTTCTTTGAGATAAAAATGTTCTCATTATTTGTAGGTTGATACAAGTCACAAAGAATTTATATATTAAATACTGCAAAATTCAGGTCCAAAACTGGATGTACACATAACAGGCTATTATTTCAACTTGGAATTATTTTTAATTATGGAATTAGCACAATTTCTTGTGCTTGAAATTTTTAATAAATTCCATGTTTATTCTGTATTTTAATGTTCTGTGCGGCGCACAACACTTTCTATTACAAAGAAGATAGCACATTTTCAATAGAATGTACTGTGCGGCGCACAACACTTTCTATACAAAATACATTGTATGGAGAGTGTTATGCACCGCTCAAAACATTATAATACAGAATAAACATGGAATTTATTAAAAATTTCAAGCACAAGAAATTATGGAAATTCCATAATTGAAAGTAATTCCAAGTTAAAATAATAGCCTGTTACATGTACTTTTTTGTAGTTTGTGGTCCAATTTAACATGTTTAAACAAAGAAATGAATTTAAAATTGGATGACTCCTTCTCATTTCAGCTGTCTTACTTTCTTCTTCTTAAAATCAAAGGAACTAATAATATATTGAGATGACATTATCTAATAATACTCTGTTTTTTGGAAAACATTCAACTTTTTTTTAAAGTAATACTAAGGGAGATAATTCTATATTTCAGGGGAAGTAATTATCTACAATTTGTTTTATGAAGTCTTTACAGTTTGTACATCAATTGTTGCAGAAGACAATACAGGTAGTTTACAAATTATCATTTTACAGTACTCAAAAAAGGTATACATTTTAAAATTTTTTTTATATTTTGTCTACTCTTTCCTCATTTTTTTTTTAATCAACTTCCTGTTTACCAAACACTTACATCATTTTACACATGACATCCAAGTTGAAAATTTTCGTCACATTTTTCTCAGGAACTACATTGTAAGGATTTCTGAAATTTGGTTTCAGGTTTTATGTAAGTCAGCTATACCGTGTGATGCATTTTCAGATTAATCACTCAACAACTTCCTGTTTACCGTCAAGTATTTGGGCAGGGGTATCATCAGTGAGCAGTAGCTCACAGTTTCACTTGTTTGTGTCTGTTTCATGTCAGGCTATCTAGACCATCTGTTGTTTATTGTCTTTGTTTGGATATCAAGTTTTTTCTTCAGAGGAGTAAGGTTTTGGTGGTTAATGTTGTCTGTTGTACTGTGTGGTATTTGGGGAAATTATCCTGTTATTCCCTTTTATGTATTATTCTTGGGAAAATAATATCAAATTTGCAGAAAGTTTTGCCAGCTTCGTTTATAATTTTTAAAGGCAGTGCTTTAATGCCTTTCTAGTTGCCGGGTTAATCCTTCCTTCCGCGATATCCAACTTATCTACGTGGGGGGTCATTAGACTCCAAGTAGATCCGGAAATGTTGAATTCTCTCCTCTTCTTATTGCGATATAAAATGTTTTTTGTTTCATTTCATTTACATTGGGAAATAGAGAAACGATCATTGTGTTTTGTTAGTTTTAAAAACTTTTGATATATTAGTATTTTGCATTATAAGCAGTCAACCGATTGACAAACTAGAATTATTTGAATTCCGTGTGGAAAGAGCTCGGGTTAATTTCGAGTGTTATCTGCAATCTAGATGTTTATAAATCATTTCAGTCGTTGATATAATAATTAAAGGTCGACTGAACATGAATTATATTATACAATTTAAAGCGCATTTCTGTTTATGCACGTGAACCCGTCTAACGTTATTTTCGCAGTTATATAAAGTAGCAAATTATCGTTCCTGAATAGGTGGCGCCGTGGTAGCGGATCCTGTTCCTCTTCTTCCGGTTTCTGCACTGTGCAACTATTTCAGTTATAATTTTAATTAACGATGCCAAGTACTTGTTGTTGTGTACCTGGATGTCATTTAAGAGGAGGACATGCATTTCCAAATGACTTAAAAAGAAGGAAAAGTTGGATCAACGCCATGGCCCATACGCAGATTGGACGAGAACACGATGATATCGTGGAGTCCATCTCAATCAGCTGTTGTTTGCAAGGCACGTTTTACTGAAAAAGACTACGTGCAAGAAACTATTCATGGTAAAACTCTATTTTCTTTGTGAAATATATAGTTATATATGTAATCTCCATGCGAATAAACCAAAGTCTGTTTACAACCGCAATTATCGTTTTAGAATAAAAGGGGGTGGGTAATTCAAGACGTCATAATTTTTTGGATTACGATTCAATGTGATCTGTTTGAGATTTTTTGGTGACTGCTACAATTATAATGATTTCTTACAAGAGGTATATCATACTGAGAATTATTTTAGCAGTAATTATGCTAATGTAGTAATGACAGGAATGTATAAGCTATGCCTCATAGACTTTCTTGAAAAATATCAATGACAATGTTAACAGGAACAAAACAATGACATGCTCTCATCTATATTATAGTTATTTAGGTACAAACAATGTACGTTTGCTGCATAAGTCTCTCATTGTTTGTCCTTTGGATTTACATAACATACATTGAATCAGGCAAACATAGTTTTATCCAGATTGTAATGAATAAATCTAGTTAATATTTCGCCAGGTAGTACAAAGTATACATTGCTAATGGAAGTTCATTTAATTATAAAAAAACTAATGTTTTATAACCTTTTTCAGGGCGCAAACCCACCATACAGAGACTTAAGTCTACTGCAATTCCCAGCCTATTTTCCTGGACCAAGCAAGAGACTGAATCGTCCGCAAAAAGAAAAATCAGGGCAGTTTCCTGTGAAAACAAAAGAACTAAACTTGATGAATATTGTAGTAGAAATCTAGAGGAAAGTTTTGATTGTAAAGTTGGTTTTCCTGAAGAAGTCATTCATACTGCAGAAAGGATTTATGACTGTCCACCACCAACTGCCGAGCTTCACAGATGGAATTACGCAAACACCATCAATGCCTATGTTTTCCGCAGAGAATTTTGAAATGAAGACACTTGACACAGCCATGCATTTTTATACCGGTTTAGAGTTGTATACTAAATTTTTATTTGTTTTGACCACACTTGGTCCAGCAGCACATTGTTTGAGATACATATATTTTCAAATTGATAGGGTGTCAGTTGAAAATCAGTTTTTTTATGACTTTGATGAAATTGAGGCATCATACAACCAACTTTGAACTGTCTAGATTCTAGATTGAATCTAGTGTTAAGAATATTGTGTATACATGGATTGTTTTTATGTCTAAACAGTGGTGTGAGGCTAACACTTGGCCATCTAGTGGTTTAGTCAGGTATTTTTCACCATCCAACTTCAAATTAAAGTTTCCTACGACTTGGATTATTATTGACAGCACAGAATATCCCGTGATAAAACCTAAAGCTCCTAGAGCTCAGGCAACCTTTTCATCAAATAAAAACAGAAACACTGAAAATTCTTGAATGTTCGACACCTGGTGGTTTAGTCAACTATGTCTCTATGTCACATAGAGCGAATAATTGGACTTGGCAAAACATACAAAATTCTAATAAATCCTATGAATGGAACTGAAACAAAACTTTCATCTGAAATAACATTTAGTTGTTTTATGTTGTGTAATATTAGAACTTGTATTGTGCCAAAGGATGCATAAATAAAAGTGACGCAATGAATTTTGTTCTGATATATATATATTTACAATTACATGCACATGTAAATTGTAATGCATATAAAAATAAGGAGATGTGGTATGATATTCAGTGAGTTTATCAAACTAAAGTGCATAAGAAATGGGTTTAAGCAGTTACAGGTGTTACTGTCACCGTACAATCTCCAACAATGAGAAAAACTCGTACCCTGTAAAAAATTTCAGAGATCTTACAACTAAGTTTTTTTGTCTCACCTTGACTTTGGTGAATTTTTTATATCTGTTGATGTAAATATAAAAAAGAAGATGTGGTATGATTGCCAATGAGACAACTCTCCACACATGCACAAGAGACCAAATGACACAGAAATTAACAGCTATAGGTCACAGTACGGCCTTCAACAATGAGCAAAGCCCATACTGCACAGTCAGCTATAAAAGGCCCAGAAATGACAATGTAAAACAATTCAAACAAGAAATCTAACGGCCTATTTTATGTAAAAAAATGAACAAATATAACAAATATGCAACACATAAACAAACGACAACCACTGAATTACACTTTTATAGGCTCCTGACTTGGGACAGGCACATACATGTACATACAGAATGTGGCGGGCTTAAACATGTTAGCGGGATCCCAACCCTCCCCCTAACCTGGGACAGTGGTGTAACAATACAATATAAGAACGAACTATAAAAATCAGTTGAAAGAGGCTAAACTCATCAGATGGATAAATACAAATACAAGTGGACGTGGTCGGGTAGTTGTACATCCAAACAACAAAAAGACACTAAGTACAAATCTGAGAGTACTCACAGTTACTGACAGCTAGTTCAAAGCCACTAACAACTGATAAAAAAATCTTGCATCTAAGACTAAATTATCAATCCGTAAGCTCCTTTAGAATTTTATAAATTTTAGATTTTACATTTCTGAGTTATGGGGTTTTATTCATTAAAAAAGGGGTGATTTTCCAGTTTTTGGACAACTCAAAATTGCTTTAAGCAGTTCACATGAAACTTTGGTGAATTATTTATAGCTATTGATGTAATCTCCCTATTGATTTTCATAAATTTCAAATATGACATTGAGAAGAAATTGAACTTTATTTGTTTATAGTCTGGCAACAGATTTATTAAGTATTGCACAACAGCAAGAAATCTTTAATTGAATATAAATTCAATTCATATAACCGATTTCAAATTCATTGACTACATTTATTCAGAAACTATAATATGTCAAATATTTAATTACAATCCAAATTCAGACCTGTATCAAGCTTGAATATTGTGTCCATTTTTGCCCCAGCTGTTCAGGGTAGTACCTCTGCGGGTGTATCCAGCTGCGCTCAGCGAATCAGTTTATTTCTTAATTAAGAACTCATTTTTATACGACCGCAAAAAAATTTTTTTGGTCGTATATTGGTATGACGTTGGCGGCGTCGTCGTCCGAAGACACATTAGTTTTCGCACTCTAACTTTAGTTTAAGTGAATGGATCTCAATGAAATTTTAAAATAAGGTTCAATACCACAAAAGGAAAGTGGGGATTGATTTTGGGGGTTATGGTACCAACAGTTAAGGAATTAGGGGCCAAAAATAAGCATTTTTGTAACTTCCAGACATAACTTGTGTGTAAGTGTATGGATCTCTCTGACATTGTACCACAAGGTTCCATATCACAAAGGGAATGCTGGGATTGATTTTTGGGGGTAATTGCCTCCAAATTTTAGGAATTAGGGGCCAAAAAGGGGCAAAAAACAAGCATTTTTCTAGTTTCATGGCAATAACTTGTGTGTAAGTGTATGGATCTCTCTGACATTGTATCACAAGGTTCCATATCACAAAGGGAATGCTGGGATTGAATTTGGGGGTAATTGCCTCCAAATTTTAGGAATTATGGGCCAAAAAGGGGCAAAAAACAAGCATTTTTCTAGTTTCATGGCAATAACTTGTGTGTAAGTGTATGGATCTTTATGAAATTGTACTACAAGGTTCCATATCACAAAGGGAAAGCTGGAATTGAGTTTGGGGGTAATTGCCCAAAAAGTTTAGGAAAAAGGGGCCAAAAATAAGCATTTTTCTAGTTTCCAGACAATAACTTGTGTTCAAGTGTATGGATCTTTCTGAAATTGTACTGCAAGGTACCATACCTCAAAGGGAATGCTGGGATTGATTTTGGGGGTAATTGCCTCCAAATTTTAGGAATAAGGGGCCAAAAAGGGGCAAAAAACAAGCATTTTTCTAGTTTCATGACAATAACTTGTGTGTAAGTCTATGGATCTCTCATACATTGTATCACATGGTTCCATATCACAAAGGGTATGCTGGGATTGATTTTGGGGGTAATTGCCTCCAAATTTTAGGAATTAGGGGCCAAAAAGGGGCAAAAAACAAGCATTTTTCTAGTTTCATGGCAATAACTTGTGTGTAAGTGTATGGATCTTTATGAAATTGTACTACAAGGTTCCATATTACAAAGGGAAAGCTGGGTTTGAGTTTGGGGGTAATTGCCCTAAACGTTTAGGAATTTGGGACCAAAAAGGGGCCAAAAACAAGCATTTTTCTAGTTTCCAGACAATAACATGTGTTCAAGTGTATGGATCTCTCTGAAATTGTACTGCAAGGTACCATACCACAAAGGGAAGGCTGGAATTGAGTTTTGGGGTGATGAATCATAAGGGGGTTCAAAAAATTTGGGGGGGATTCTTTTTCCTTTTTTTTCTTTAAATTTTCCATTTTAAATTGGTTATTTCTGATTTATATATAAAAGCAAATAATAATGATATGGTTTGAATAGGTAAATTAAATTTTTTTAAGTATCTTAGACCACTTTCATTCTGTGTCAGAAACCTATGCTGTGTCAAATATTTAATTACAATCCAAATTCAGTGCTGAATCAAGCTTGAATGTTGTGTTCATACTTGCCCCAACTGTTCAGGGTTCGACCTCTGCGGTCGTATCAAGCTGTGCCCCAGCGGAGCATTTTATTTCATTCATAAATTACTTTATGCTTGGAAATATAATTTTGCTTGGAGTTGAAAGAGTTGACATGTTGCAATGTACATTTACTCTACATAGTTCTATGGTACCAAATCAAAAGTTTATATAAAGAAAGAAGTCAAAGGTTTCCCATCATAGTTTAGTTACATACATTTTTTTGGTACCTGAGGTCGTTGAATATAGATCATTATATAAATAAGGAGATGTGTTATGATTGCCAATGAAAAAACTAAGGATTTTCTTATCCAAGGAATAGATTTCCTTAGCCGTATTTGGCACAACTTTTTGGAATTTTGGGTCCTCAATGCTCTTCAACTTTGTACTTGTTTGGCTTTGTTACTATTTTGATCTGAACGTCACTGATGAGTCTTATGTAGACGAAACACACGTCTGGCGTATTAAATTATAATCCTGGTACCTTTGATAACTAATTTGACTATAAACATAGATAAAAAAGGTACAAACTGGACATAATGCACTAGTTCATAAACAAGTGAGAACAATCGCCTTCATATAGTGCTCAGAATATGACATTCATAAAACTTATTCAATATCATTAGAGAACTCTAAATCTTAAATACTGAAAGCCACCTCTGATAAGTACACTGTACTATGCAAGATAATGATATAACTGGACTTAAAATACACACAACCTGTAATTAACTGCCTTTACAGCGCTTTCGTGCTTTGATTTTATAAATGTATTTGCAAAATGTTATATATTTAAATGTCTAAGGATTTACAGCTACCTATAGCTGCTAACATCCACGTTATTTGGACTCGCATTGGTTTGGCAATCATACCACATCTCCTTATGTCAATATTGTTTGGAATATTTTGTGACAGAATTTCTTCACAATACCTTCTAACCTACATTCTTTCTTCATTATGCATAAACTTGCAGAAAAAAAAATACTAGGGATTACAAATAAATTTCAAAAGAACAATAATTGTGTTTAAAGACCATGTGACAACTCATGTGATTTCTAATGAAAGACTTTGAAATTGGTATTTGCTGTTTCTTCACCAAGCAAGCAGTATAGACCTTATTGTTATTTGTCTGTCATTACTAGACATCACAGCCTTTTGCATAAAATTTTCATGTCACAAAAAGAAAAATGATTATCGTATGATGTCAATAGTTCCATTGTCCAAAATCAGTTTGTCAAGTTATGCATATATTCCCAAATAGCTATAAGGTCTATTTAGAAGTGATTGAAATAATGTCAGTTCATAGAATAGTGTTGAGATATGGTTAATACAAATCTTCCCCTAGACATTTTATGCATTGAGCTAATATTTTGATGCATTATTTACTACTTGGTATTAAACAAATGTTTCTTCTTCTTTAGGAAAACTGTTTCATGCCAGAAATCTAGATTTTGGATTATTTTTAGGGTAAGTATAGGTTTTTCTAATTCAATTAATAAAGTAGACATTTATGGCAAGCCGTTTTACTATTTCTTTTAACTTCAAGATATGTAATAAACTTTATAAGATATCACATATAATTTATAATATATCTCATATAATTTTCTTTATAAGATATCATATAAATTATATGAGATATCTTAAAAATTAAATGAGATACCTTATAAACTATATATCTTATATAAGCTAGTTTTTATAAGATATCTTATAAACTTTATGAGATATCTTAAAAAGTTTATAAGATATCTTATAAAGTTTATAAGATATCTTATAAAAACTAGATTATATAAGATATCTGATGTAATATATGAGATATCTTAAAGTTAGAATAAATAGTAAAACAGCTTGCCATAAACATTACTTCAGTTTTGTTTTTTTTGTTATTTTAGAATTTTTTCTAAGAAATCATGATTATACTTATTAATTCCGTCTCAGAAACCAAGAATCATCAGGTCGTTGTGAATGTGTTTCGTGAAATAAGCAATATTCTCAAGCAGCCTTGTAAGTCAATGTTTACTGATAAAAATGAAATATACTGACATAATGTATGTCTAATAACTCAGTAAGCTTATTTTTGATAAATTTATATATTTCCTTAAATTATGATTCATGAAATGTTTGCCACTGGCGGTTAAGCTAACATTAATCAGTCAATCAGATTATAATTTCATGGTAATCATTTACAGGCCATTTTGCTCTTCATTGAATGTGTAAATAGGGGTTTTATTTGTAAACAATAGCTCATATTATATCTTGCCTAACACAAGCATTTGTTAAAACACTTTATTCAAAATATAGCCATGAATTCTGTACGACCATTGTTACTTAAAAATCAACAGATGAAAATACATAATTGTGTCACATTTTTTCTTTAAAATTAAGCATTAAAAAGAACACTTTTGTGGGTTTCCTGATTGTTTGAGTTGTAAATAAAATTTAATTGAAGCATATAACAGTACTAACTGACCAGTATATATTGTAGATGGTTGTAAACAGCATGGGGTATTTTAAAGATTACATTGAACCACATTTAAAGTTGCTAAGTTTCATAATAAATAATTATGTCAAACATAGTTTTTCTATGTTTCTATCTAAATTTTTTATATATTTGTTGCAATATAGATGGGACATGAAAAACAACACATGGGAGATAACTGAGGCGCTACGACCTATGATACTGAATGTTGATTACCAGAGAGATGGGAAGACCGTGTTTAAGGCTGTACATTATGCTGGTTATATTGGTGTCTTAACTGCAATTAAACCAGTAAGTATATATCTGAACATGCAGTTAGTAAATAACACCTTCCTTTGCTCCAAATTGAGGTCTCAAAATCTGCCAAAATGTTTTCACAATTCTGAAAATATTTTTGACTCATAAAAGCTTTTGAAAGTTTTCTGTTAAATTATCACTTAATTAACTACCAATGATAAGAAATTTTTTTATAAGTTAGGTAATTGTAATTGGAACAAGCTACAGGTATTCTGAAAGACTCTGACTAGATGTTTGAACTAAACATGCCAAATGAAGGAAATTTCATAATAGAAAAACAAAGGATATGGGGTATCCATCCATGACACAAAATCAGTACATGCAAAAAACACACAAAAAGCAAAGGAATAGCGCTTTTTATTGCTGTTCTTCATCTCAAAGTCACAGTGAGGCAAAAAAACTTAAATTTTTACTGAAGCACTGATACAATTTTGATCCTTCACCCATATACTGACATTCTTCATTTCATGGTATGTAATCATTGGTTTAAACATATTTTATTGTTCAAAAAGGACAAATGGATGAGACACAAGTTTTTCAACTTAGTAATGTCTTCTCCAATACATACATAAATATAAACATGAATGAACATTACATATATCTGACTTTAACAAATAATTTTTATACAGGTACAGTACAAAAAAAAAATTAAATGTCTGATTTTATAACTACAAAAACTTAAAAATATTGGAGCCAAAACAAGGTAATAGACAACATATTTAAAAAGTTATTTTTGGTTTATAGGAAAAGCATACAAAACTCAATGTATGTGAAAACACTGTAATTATTGATGATAAGGCCAAAAATAAAAATGATGGTAATTGTTCAGGATTTAGGTTGGATAATATACATCTTACTTGCATTAGCAAATTGGTGACCACTAAAATTATTTCCCTTGCTATAAAGTCATGAATCAGTTGCAGTGTTATAAAACAACAAATGTATTCATAAAGATCAGTTATTATCCAAAATCGTGAAGCTTTTTTTTCTTATCGATATATATTTTTAATTTTAAAAGATATCAGAAAAAATTCCTTATCTAAATTCTTAATTTACTAGTCTTCATATTAAGTTGCTAAGGTATTGCATTACATTTAGTTAATAATTACAATTTAAACAAACCTTTTACCTCTTGAATTCTCTATTCTGTGTTTCAGGGTGTGTTTACATTGTCGATGAATGAGAGATTTGATTTGAATGGAGGTTTTATCGGTAAGAAATATTTCCTGAATAGTCTTTTCCCTCCTCATTTTAAATGATATTTAAAAGTTACAAGTCATAATGTGAATCTGGCTTTAAATCCCATTTTTAAATTTTCATGAATGTGACCTATTTCTTTTTTTTCATATTTTCTCTACTTATGAGAACATGGCAACAGTTACTTTATCTATCCTAACTATAATACACTAAGTATTTCCAAAACTTACATCTAAATTGGTGATGTGCATCAGGCCTAGGATTAGCAACAGTTTCCGTGCAATAACTAATGAACTGTTCAACCAATGCTTTTCAAATTCTAATATGTTGATGCAAGTTAAAAATTAGAGGTCAAGTTGGATATAGATGATTTTTATTCGTACTGTTCAGGAGTTATTGTCCTTGATATATTGGAAAATGGCATTTAAAGTTGTTTGTGTTCAAGAACTCATGAACCCTTCAACAAATGGTTTTCAAATTATAATATGTTGCTACTGATGACAAAATGGAAATCAAGTTATATTTTGGCAATTTTCACGTTTACTGTTCAGGAGTTATGGTCCTTGATAGATTGAAAATAGCACTTAATGTCATTTTTGTACAACTCCTTATGAACTGTTTAACCAGTCCTCTAAACATTTTGATATACTTTTTCTGATGACATAATGGTGGTTCAGTTTGGTTTTGAGAATTTTCATTTTTGCCTATCAGGAGTTAGGGTCCTTGATCTATTTGAAAATTTCATTTTATTTTGTGAAAAATAGGCATAGAATATGCAGGTAAAAAAAGCTTAAAAGCACCTTTCAAAATACAGAAAACCCAGTTGGCTGTCTTCCTTGTTAAGATTTTAGTTCACAAGGTTAGTCTGCAGGACACATGTCACTGTACCCTGACATTTTTCATACACTGAGGCTACCAGCCTTTGCTCGTACTCCTTACTGCCACATTATTTGAGAAAGAACAGCAAAGACCAATTTTCAAGTCTTTGGTTCTATCTGGCCAAGTTTCACACTCACACTATCCTGCTCTCAAATTGAGCACTCTACCTCAAGACCACTGAACTTATTAACTGTATGACATTGTCAGTTTTAGAATAGTGTTTAATTTATATCTCAATTTTTTGTTTCATTAAGGAATAATTGAATGGATACTTGGAATAAGAACAGGACAGTGGATGGGATTTTTAACCAGAGACACCCTTCTGTATTCAAACAATTATGAAGAAGCAAAGAAAAATTTAACCATGACACAGATGTTAGCCCCAGCTTATTTCATTGTTGGTGGAAATTCAACTGGACAGGTAAGTTTGATTTGAACCTTCAGTTTATGCTTTATTTGGTCATTGTTACTTATGAATATATATATGAATATGCTATTGACTCTTTGTTTTTTATGTATTTTAGATTTCTTCATCATTATGAATGAAAGAAATGTAAACTAATTTATTTTTGTGAAGTTAACAATATGAAAAAAATAAGGCGAATGTAAGCAAGTCATGTCAATGAAAAATTGGTCCTATATGAATAAATGTGCAATAAAAAATAGAAAATCATGAAATATCAAATGGTTTTCAAGTTGGTTGGAAAGAGCTCAATATGCAAAAAGTATACATGAAATAGGTTTGTTTACAGTATTATGTTTTATGACCATTATTGCAACATTGCTAAAACCTGGGCTATGAACAGCTTTAAAGAATAGTTCTCTTAAAAACCCCATTAAAATCTGGTTACGAGATGTACATTTATTTATGCAGGCTACAGTGGTCATATTATCACAAAGAACTATGACTCTCTTATTTTCCCAAGTACTAGCCCATTGTTTAGCAGCTAAGATAACCGAAAAAGCCTCAAGTTCATTAATATGAAAATTAAAACAAGCAGGAAAGTATTGGTTCCAATTGACATAGAACCAGTCTAAATCAGAGAGGCAGCCCCCTCCTTCTCTATAAGCATCTGTTATCACTGATGGTGATGTGATGGGTACTTTATCTAAAATTAGGGATTTCCTGTTAAAGGAAGCCATAAAATCATGCCACCAAGTAATATCTGCTAAGAGTTCAACTTGGATGTGTATTTTGTGCCAGTCTTGCTTAAGACACAAAAAGCTATTAATGATTCTGCGAAGGAAATTACCCATCACACCATCGATTCACATTTTTACCACAATAAACCTCTCTTGTCCTGGGGACTTGGCCTTCTGGGCTGCTGGTTTTTTTTTTTCTCATTTCTAAGAAAATCCAACCTTTTAGTCACTTCTCCCTCACAATTTTATCCCAAGGTTCATTTGAGTAGACAGGATATTATTTTCCAACCACAAGGTGTTATTCTGAGAATCCACAAAACCAAGACAATTCAGTATGCACAAAGGGTACTAGAGATCCCCCTTCCCCCCATAAAGGATTCCCCATTTTGTCCTGCCGGTGCATTGTTATTGTTGCATAATCTGGTCCCTCAGACCACAACCCTTTCCTCTGCTTTTATCTATTTACACAAAAGTTTAGTAATCCCACTGACATATCCAGCCTTTTTTAAGTCACTTAAGACAGGCTTTGCATCATCTGGGTTTTGATTGCAACCAATATTCGGGTCATAGTTTTCACAGGGGTGAGGCTTCCTTTACTTTGGAATGTAGCCTCCCTAGTGAGGTCATACAAGCTCATGGGGACTGGTGTAGCGATGCATACAAGTCATATATAGACCCATCTCTAACATACCGTAATCAGGTAATGCAGGCTTTTATTGCGGCCTTCACCACATCTTCTTAACATCTCCAACACACTACTTCTATACAGGTTTGGGCAAATTTTGGAGTACCACAGTTTTGCTGATCTATGTATTTCCAATTATATGTTTGCATCTAATTGGAATTTATAATTAAACTGTGGATTACTTAGCCCAAACCTGTCTTTGATTATTTATTCAAGCATTGAATACATTTCCAAGGTTTCCTCACCAGGCTCTGAACTAGTAGCTCAATACAGTTCAGGATCTGATATTAATCAAAATAGAAATACTATCAGACATGTGCATCCTATGGGGTACTGATTAATTGTAACTCCACAACAGGCCAATGTGGTGTTGAATTACAGCTGGGGCATGTCTTCCTCTTGGACGTCAGCCCATATTTGGTCAGGAGACTGACTGAAACCAATGGAAAGGTGGCTCTCATGGTGACCAGTTACATGAATAATTAAGAAATTGTTTGAAGCAAAGTGCGTTCACTTCAGTTTCAATTTGGCGTGGCTGTGAGCAGCAAAGTTTCAGGCAATTTTTATCTAATTTAGCTAATTTTATCTACTGAAAAAGTGCTTTTCCTTCTCTATTAATGTTCTTTTTTTTGTCCACACCATACTTAAATTATATAATTAGAAATTATTCAAACTACTCTTCTAATCTTTCCATGAGTGATTTCCATCACTTTGATTTAAATTAAGTTTCAAAATCAAAAGAAATAAGTTTGGTCAATTTTAGGGCTGTGTGATAACAAGGGATAGGGACAAGGCTGTAGATGTTTGGAATATGGCAGATGCTGGGAAATGGTACATCTTAGAGACAAATTATGATCATTGGAAAAACCCATTGTTTGTCGATGACAGGAGAACACCTGCTAATAGATGTATGCATAACATGACTCAAAATGTAAGCAATAAATATTTTATGCATGGTCTCCAATCTAAAAAATTACATGATCATGTTTGTTAAAATCAAAATTATGAAATAATCATGTCTGAGTTTTTAGAATTTCAGCTTTCTATTGACCAAAACAATAATCAAACCAAAAAAAAACCCAACTGGGATGTGCAAACATATCCACAATTTCGAAATATTTTACTAGAATATAAATAAGAAGATGTGGTATGAGTGCCAATGAGACAACTCTCCATCCAAGTCACAATGTATAAAAAGTAAACAATTATAGGTCAAAGTACGGCCTTCAACAAGGAGCCTTGGCTCACATGGACCAGCAAGCTATAAAGGGCCCCAAATTGACTAGTGTAAAACAATTCAAACAGGAAAACCAACGTCCTATCTATATAAAAAACGAGAAAAATGAACCACACCAATAAATGACAACCACTGAACAACAGACTCCTGACTTAGGACAGTTGCATAAAAATGCAGCAGGTTTAAACGTTTTAACAGGCGCCAACCTACATCCTAACCTGAGACAGTAGTGTAACATTACAACATAGAATACACACTATAAAATATTAACTGAAATGGCTTAACTCGATCAAAAAGACATTTAAACAAAAACAAGTAAACATACACTGAATGAATAAGTTTGATCTATGACACAACATAAATACAATATTAATAAAAAAGATGTAGGGACAGTGTCAAAAAGACAACTCTAACCTGGGACAAAATGGTGTTAAATAAAATAACGTACACAGGTAAATTTAAATATAATAATTTTGTTGTTAGGAGTATGGAAGTAAACATTTATAGAAGTATGTTTAAGAGGTTTCTTTTTTAAGGATGTTGGCTACTCTGTTTCAAAATGATAAGCTTTTGAAAAGACTGTTATAAGTTTATAGTATTTAAATAACCGAACTAAAAAAGCAGATAAAAAATGAAAGGTCTGTTTCCTTGTTTTTGAGATACAAGCAATTGAAAATTTGGCGGAAAATGATTTTCTATAGATTTTAAAAATGGCACCTTTTTTCTTTTAAAACTATGAAAAAATAAAGATTTTATATGGCTTTTTAAACCATATGTAATAAAATTATAAAAAAGAAAAGTAGTGTTTAATGAGCAAAATTTTTATTGGCACTACATGGATAAAACCAGAGGATTCTGAATATCTGCCAAAAGGTCAAAAACAAGAGTAGTGAACACCCTAAATTGAGAAATATAGGGGCTTCAAGGCATACCTTTTATTAATGATAAGCCTGGGAAAAAGCCAGAGGAGTCACACAAACTTATGAAAAGTTGAAAACATGAGAAGCAATATATTACTCTCATAAAACCATAACTAATATTATATGAAGTCATAAAATGTGTTTGATTTGACTTGAATATTTACTGTGCAATTTGTTGTCAAAATCATTTATTTTTTTGCATAAATTGAAAATTTTTAATAGATTATTAGGAAATCACACACCACTTGTCATTCAGTATAACATTTCTTTATTTCAAGATAGAGACAGACATATTATTGAAAAATATTTTATAATATTATACTTAACATTATTAGATTTCAGGTTTCAGATATTTTTATGTTGAAGAATGACCTTTTATTTTTCAACACTGGAAAATCTGGCTTTTCAAATTATTGATTTTGCATGAATAAAAATGCTTCAAACTATCTTTGCACTTTGCAGCCGAAATTTTTTTTTTGCATATTTATTAAGATGCATTTGCAAACTAATGAATCTGTAAAAATCAAGATATGCAAGTCTGTGACATTTAAATAAAAAAAATAAATTTAACTTATGTAATGCTTTCTCTTTTGAAGATATTTCCATTTTATTTCAGAATGTTGGGTGGCCAGGGATTTTTGATGTCCTTTCTTCAAAACCTGTACTTAATAAGGTAAAATTTTAAATTGTTTTAAATGTCTTATTGCAATATGAAAATAAACCATCACACATCATCAAATAAAGCCAAGTCTGAAGAAAAAAATCTGACGTCTTAATTAATAATTATTTAGGATATTTAGGTTCTAGATAGCTAGTTCTATTAAATTTTTATTATAGCTGGAGGAATTTGTTGTTTGATCGTCCCAATGGCAATAGACCAGTGATTTAAAAACATTATAATTATGTTTTAGACAGAAAAATATTTTGATGATAGTGACAGGCATGAAGCTTTGAAACCTTTGCTTAAAAAATTATACAAAAAAAAAATTAAACCTTTTTCTGATCAATTTATTATTATTCTGTGCAACAAGTAATGCTTCTTTCATTTGAGAGTGAATAATTTTAATTGCCATTTCTTGTTGTTAAACAGAATTTAACTCTCAATTACAGCTTACAACATACACAGCACTGATGCAGGTAGATGCTGGTACCCTGGAGACCTGGCTCCAGTATTGTCCTGATCCCTGTTGGCCTTTTTAGAGAACTCACAAAAAAGACTTATATCAGTATTATCCATGTAAACCATTTTTGAAAAAAAGGTTTTTAAGGAACAAGTCAAAATGATATTATCTTTTACATTCCTCATAGTGTTACATGTTTTATAATTTTGTTAATCGTTTATTCATTGTTAAAATTTTTTTTTATATCTTATGAAAAATTTGTGTAATTGGAAAGTCAAAGTATCATTTTATATATCTTCCTTAGTTCAAAATGTATTTAAAACTGTGGGAGTAAATACTATAGGGATGAAACTAGTTAGAATGTTTGATAAAATTTACAATCTTTTGACTTTTGATAAACTTTATCAGCAGCTTTTTTTTGTCTTGCCTGTGACAGCTGTCTTGTGTCCATCTTGCTTGATCCCATTTTTAATGGTTCCTGAATGTTTTTAAAAAAACTTAAGTTTTTTGTCATGTGATTTTCTCACTTATTTTGAATTATGAAATAACAATATTTGGTATATGGGATCCTTACAAGGTTTACATGTCTGTCAGATAGGGTTCACCAGATTTCATGGATCATTGGTCAAGGTTAAAGAAGTCAGGGACAGCTGAAACCTGCCAGTCAGACATGTACACCTTACAATCCGTTCAAATAAAATTAACCTATTGCTTAAAGTATCTTAGAAATGGATCATTTGTCAATGTTAAGATTTCATGGTTTGGTCCATTTCTCAGATACTATAAACAATACGTTGACTATGTATGGTATTTGGATTGATTATGAGTTGTATTTGTCCTTCTCACAAGGTTCATCTGTTCTCGACCTTATTCACAAGGATCATTGATTATATTGAGTTATGTGATGATTGTTGCAAAAGTTTTATCAAAGAGGACTTTCAACGTAAATCAATTATGATCAGTAAAGCAGCCAAGACATTTCAGTGTGTGAGCTCTTGTTAAAATTCATTCTAAAAATGTAACCTCACATAAAAAGTGCTGATTTTTACTATACAGTTTGTTTCTGTACAGTTATAAAAGTTATAAACTGTTTATTATATATCCTGACTCATGTTTAAACATGCAAACTTTACATACTAAGTCTAGTTTTGGCCTTTAAAATAAATGAAGTTGTCATAATCATGTACTTTTATTTATTGCACAAATATGTTTTTTGCTGTTATAAAAAGTACTCTTTGTGATATAAAGTGCCTGAGTGTTATATATAGATGTATTTATAATGCCTGAACTTGTTAATTGTTGTTGTTTATGGTGCTTTTTATATTTCTATTTTCATAATAAAAAATCCATTCAAAGATTTTGTTTGATTCAAATTCATTATCTTTTTATCGTACACATAATTTGTGCATTCATACAAAATTATCAAAAAGGAGAGTTGTTGAAAAAAACAACCTAGGAGACAATCAAAAACCACAAGTTGACAGAAAACAATTACTGAACTAACTTATCATAAAGATAGGAAGATGGTGTATGATTGCCAATGAGACAACTCTCTACCAGAGACCAAATGAGGTAGAAGTTAACAACTATAGGTCACTGTATGGCCTTCAATAATGAGCAATACCCATACCACATAGTTAGCTGTAAAAGGCCCCGAAATGACAAAAATAAAACAACTCAAACAAGAAAAAAACTAACAGCCTGATTTATGTACAAAACAAACGAAAAACAAATTTGATAAACAGCAACAAATGACAACCACTGAATTACTAGCACATACAGAATGCGGTGGGGTTAAATATGTTTGTTGGCACCATACCTTCCCCTAATCTGGGACAGTGGTGTAACAGTACACCATAAGAACAAACTATAAGAATCAGTTGAAAAGGGCTTAACTCATAAGATCAATACAAAGCAGAAAAAACAATTCCCCACAACAACAACTTAAAGTCCTAACAACAAAATAGAAACAAAGTACAGATCTGAGAGTACTCGCAGTTACTGACCCCTAGTTTAATGTTTAAAGCAAATTACAACTAATAAAAAAAATCATGTATCTTCGGCTAAAATATCAACTTCTTGCAACAAACAAATGATATTTGCAGAAATACATTCTCTGTTTCTTTATCAGTATTACCATAAACATGATTACATTCCCTGTTTCCATTCTCAATTCTTTGTTTGCTGTTTGATCAAAGTTAGTATTTCATTTTTATTGTATATGTCAAAGTTCAAAGTTATTGCTGAATATTATCTTTTAATCTCTGTTGGCCCATTATTCTGTAGTATTAGTCCATTATTCCCTATTCTGTAAACCGTTCCAGACCCTCAAAAGTTTATCATTCAATCTTCAAAACTTTTGAGCATACCTGATAGAATGCAGTCCGTCTGAAAGTGTGCACATTTATGATTAAAATATCTTGAATTGTTCTTCATAAATTCCAAAAGATGAAACATGTTTAGTCATTATTAAATCCATTAAACTTATACTTTCTTCCAGTGGAATGTTCAATCCTTTTTTCTATAAGATTATTAGTGCAAAAGAAAGATAATTCTTATGGTGGGGTGTTATTAAATTTAATAAGCTAATCTTGTATTGATACATCCATGCAAACCTTAAAAGTAAAATATGCTGTTTGACAAACATTCAAATTAATATAAGCCACTTAAGATATTCATATTACATATCGATATGTCAATGATAATTACTTAAAATTTATCTTCTAGAATGTGCCTTTTAAATTTTTGGTATAATAAATTGCACTTAAATTATTGAAAGACGTGCATATTTGTTTTATGAAATAACCCAAAGGGAGTAAAGTTTTTTTTAAGAAATAAGACATGATTCTTTTCTTATTTAGTCTGTAATCATATCCAGATATACACACACATGCATGCATAAACTAATTACATGTATACATGTAGACCTATATATATTCACAGTAAAAGAAAGAAATCTTAAGTATCACATATATTGCCTAATATGAACATATCGATATATTAGGAATGCTTAAAACCAAAGTCTGGAAAGCATTAACATGCAAGGGTCTGTATAACCAGTTGGGACTGAACAGAGTAGTGAAAGGAAGGAGAAAAAGCGTATATGTCTATGAGACAGCTACAAAAAAAAAACAACCTCAAAACTTACAAACTTAGAAGACATCTACTGTAACAGTTCAACATACTTGCCTAATGGAAAATGAAAACCAGTGTCGCTTATAATAAGCTTGTTGGTTATATTGATGTGAAACACATGGTCAGTCATCATCAATCATATATGTATAATGTAGATAAATACATATAAAACATACAAAAATGATAGTATGATGTCCCTGGCTTTTTTTGGCCTGCTGGAACTCTAGGTCCGATTCCAAATAGGCTGTTATGGACTGGTCATTGTGTAAAATCACGTGTTTTTGTAACTGTTAGATTTAGTTTAAAATGTATGTTAGGGATTTTGGTTAGAATGTCACTCCTTGTATATTTTTTTAACGAATTGTAAAAAAGTCAATAATATTTACCTTTAACCAAGGATTTATATAGTAAGATACTATATAAATCCTTGCTTTAACCAAAATCTAATTGTCGGTTTATTTATTAATCCGTTTATTATCTTTATGAACAATTAAGCTTACATCATATGAACTGAAGGCGTTATAACTGTTGATAATTAATCTATGATAGTTTTTTCTTATTTTTACAGCATATTTAAATTATAGGTTACTTGGTAATGTTTTATCTGGGAATAGTTTACTAAAATATATAATGTCGCACGTTTTATGAACATTGAAAGCCCAAAGGCGGTCCACCTCATGCCCTCATTAATTTGACTAATGGACTGCAGTGCTATATGAGAGAGAATGGGAGACCAGATTTTATTTCAATGATCGACATTTTTTTTTCTCGTTTCAGACGGCACTAGATACAAGAATGAAAGAATAAACGCATGATAGTATTGGTGAGTCTTAACTTAACTTGATACATTCAAAAATTTACATTTACACTGTGACAGCAAAAGTCAAGGATGTTGCTTTACGTCCTTCAACTGCAATTAGGGGATATTTCTCAAACTTGAGAAGCTTGTTTGTAGTTCGTTTTCAAATACTTACGCTATCAAGTCTATTTCGTTAGGGTTGTGTACCATGGACAAAGCGGATCCATGATTTTTGAAAGGGGGTATAATTGCAGAAAACTTAAGATTTACCGCCGAGCGATGCAAAAATTGGACGATTTTATGCTTTAAAATCATATAAATCGTGATGAGCATACGCCCTCTACGCCACCTTGATCCGCCACTGATGGCAGAAATTAGACAGCATCAATTGATTTAAGGAGAATTTTCTTTAGCCTGTAAATTTTGACTATCGATTTTAGAATTACAAAGGAACTTAGTACATTTTCCCCAACTGCATGTTATATCAATTAACATTTGATATTGTCCCTTATTTTTAACCAGATCATTTTTCACTTGACACATTTTATATAAAGGTTAAAAATCTTTGACCTTTCTCAAACCGTAATAAATACTCCTAAACATAACCAACCATCAAACAAAGATCACAAGTAAATACTACAGTAAAGCAAACAAATCTTGCTTAATAAACTTATACACATGTAAATTAAAAGGGCAAATCTTTACTGAAAAGCCCACTTATACTCAATACCAATTAATGTATTAATTTCAACATAAGAAAATACTTTTTTCACAAAGTGACAAGTCCTGATTTGTGACAAAGAAAGCAAAAATTCAAATTTCCAGTTTAAAAGTTACTTCAATTATATTTTCGTATTTACATAATAAATCCTAAAGTTTAAGTGCCATTATTTGTATTTGTTTAGTATTGGGTGTTCAAATTTAAGGGAATTTAAACAAATCCGAACTTATCCATTTTAAGTTGAAAAATCACAAGTCCAGTAGGTTTATGGAATACACTTTTTTTTTCATGCTGGCTATCATCACCATATGATCATTTAATCCTTTTTATTATGGATATGTGAAAATTTGACATTTAAATCTGTTTATAGTGATGGAAAGTTATAATTGGATAAAACTTCACTTGCTGTGACAGGTAAGTTATACGTGGATATATATATACTTTTTATAAAATATAAAACAAATATATATTAAAAAAATATATATATAGCAAAAAGGCTACGCCATATTCTGTTTTGACTGTCCCGAGTCAAGAGCCTATAATTCAGTGGTTGTTGTTGATTGCTGTCTGTCATGCTTGTTTTTAATTTGTTGTTTTAGCATAAATCAGGCCGTTGGTTTTCTCGTTTGAATTGTTTAACATTAAGTGATGTACGGGCCTTTATAGCTTACTATACGATATTGGTTTTGCTCTCTGTCGATTGCCGTACGGTGACCCCATAGTTGTCTACATCCTCATCTGTTTGTTTCTGGTGGATAGTTTTCTCATTGGCACTCATCCCGCTTCTCCTTAGTTTTATTCAAATTAAAAACTTGGGTTTCTTTTCCTTGAAGGAAATTTGTTATATGGATATTTCTGTTATTTGTTCAGTACTGTTCTAGACTCTAGGCAATAGAGTCAGAGCTCGACAAATTGTGATAAGATCTATTTTTGTATATCGTCGGGCTGCTATCTCATTGGCTTGTACCCCACATGTTGTTTTATAAATGTTTAAAAATATATCAATTCCAAATAAAATAACTTGGTGTATTTTTTAATCAACTGTAAAGTATATCCAGCTACATAAGAGTGTAGGATGGCAGCATTTCATATCAGCAAGTTTAGTACTTTGAGCTTGCTTTCAGTAATAAAGAGCATTCTTCGATGATGGTATAATCAATATTGTTTTGTTTAGTACTTGTGTTTTTATTATCAATGATTGTAATGATTCTTTATGTCTGTTCTTTGATAAACCTTTTGTTAGTACACTGATCAACATAAATAAGGGAGAGGTGATAAAAAAAACTAGTTTAAGACCGCAACTTATCGCACGGCTGGAACCTCGTCACAGGTTGTCGTTTGACATTTCTCAGTGTTCGGTTTTGTTATTTGGAGACTGATGTTGATGTGTCATTTGGAGACTTTGATATTGATGACATACTATTGATAGTTTCTGTTAAATTTACTCGAACTTTTGTGCTGCGGTCATTCGTTGAATATTTTTCGATATTGGAATTCTTGGATAAGTTATTCTATACCTGTTCAGAGTCAATGATTTTTTTAGGTTTATCTTGTTACCCTTAAAAGATAATAAGTGTGTTTGATCATTGATGATTTCTTTTCCAAAATATTCTTGCAATGACCGCATGTGATAAAAAGAAACGTATATATTTTCACATGGTTCTGTACCTGCTTTCCAGTATAAAAGATGATCAGACGTTTCTCCGAAATATAATTTTTGGCTATTCAAAAATGAACAATATGTTTTTCATCGTTTTGAGTGTATCATAACTTCTTTTGATAGTAACTATTTACTTTTAAAATCTTTCGTCAAACTGACTTTTGTTCAAATATTCCATGTACGTAAAGCAAATAAAATAAATATAAGACGTGAATCAATGTTGACTTGAATGTCCAGTTTTTCTGGACAATAGTTTGAAAAGGATATGTAATATAGTTGGTGTCTATCAATGGTTAAGCAATCATACACGTGGTTTGTCATATTTGCGTTCCAATTCACATGGTATAAGTAGGTCAAAGTTACCAATGATGACAAAGCTGGTAAAATGAACGGTAATGACGGAAACAAAATGTATTATTTCCTGCAATAGATATTTCATTGTATAAGTTAGAAGAATGTTTACTTTCACATCCATTGAAAAGACAGTGTAGAAAGATAAGTTCATGTTCTGAGAACTTGTGTTTGACCAGTATGTAATTTTGCGTGTACACTATTTGGCATGACAAACGTCCGTACCCAAGACTGTTTGATTTTAGATTTTAATATGCGAATTTTAAATAAACTAAGGGTAGACTAGAACTTGTAGTTACGCGTATTTATCCCGTTAATGATATTTTAACGATAAAGAACTTCAATGAATACACAATTTTTCGATATTTTGGTTTTACCGTTATTTTATTGGTTCGTTGTCTCGTTTACATTTAACACTTATGTCTCTGAAATAATCAAGTTAAAAGAAAGCAATTCACAAAGAAAAAGAATTATACATGAGAAAACAAAGCAAACACAATGATCTTTATCAGCACTGTAATAAGTAAAATGGCAAAAGTGCGGTTTTGAAATAATTTTTTTTTTCTCCATTTACCAGATTATCTTAATTAAACACTATATACACTTTAAAGAGAGCAAAGAACAATCATCAATCCTTGGTTCTTCTTGGTGAACAATTTCACTGCAATATTAACCTCACAATCCTAGCTTCTTTTAAAGCAAAAGTTGTAAAAAAATCCAAAAAGACTTAGAGATTTCCTTTTCATAAAAGACTTTTTGACTTGCAGAGAGGTGTAAGCTTAAATTCGTGTTTCTTGGCCATTGCTGTTCGTTGTTGTTTGTTCACCTAATTATTTTTAAGAAGTCAGGATTTGGTAGTTGGCCTGTTTCATTGTCCATCATTGTCCCAATAGTTAATTCCTGTCAAAACTTTTTAAAATAATCCCGAGTTCATTTTTACGTAATATATACGTTATGCGTAAGAACAAGTACTCTTCAATTTATATTTTACTAATTTAACACAATAAGTATTGTGTTTACATGTCAAAAAATACTTGGACTCGATTTTTGCACCTGTGACCATTTTCTATTTACGGCAGCAATAAATGATAAGTACTCGAGTATAACATACCCAAGTAAATTAATACAAGTCAAAATCTGTTTAAATTTTATACGTGATACATCAAATCAAAAGATTTTGTAAACACGAGTTATATAATCTGAAGTAAATAGGGAGTTAATGTTGACACGAGGACTACGAATTTACTTATTTAATAGTCATTATTTCTGAGATAAAGATAAGTGTTTATTGGTATATATTACAGAAATTTAAAGTTAGGAAGGCTTGCTGAGATATATGACTTAGGCCAAAATAAAAAAAATTGTGTGTGTATTGTCATCAAACGTACTCCCTTTTAAAACTATTTTTGATTCAGCCATGCTGGATCTATGCGATCACTCTGTTTTTAGAGATGGTGCAGAATACCATAGATATAATAGCCATTTTAACAATAAATGGAAATACGTGTATCTCGAATGAATATATATACGAATATACTTTTATTCTCATAAAACTACAATTACATAGTTATAGAGAACATACATAAATATAACTATAAGGTACAATTTTTACATGCATGTGTGAACAATACAATAAAATTAACTTGGAGGACTGACTTTCACATTTATAACTTTGATAAATTTACATAGTTTTTCTAATATTACAATATTTGATGTGTTAAACAGTTGATCAAATTTATAGATATTGGGGTTTGACAAACAGTATTTCGGTAAAAATGTCTTTCTTTCCAACTTAAATGTTCCACAATTCATAATGTAATGGTACTCGTCACCTATGTCGTTTGAGTCACAGAGACGGCAGATTCTGTCTTCTCTCGGTAAACCCTGCCACCTTCCAGACTCAATCGGCAAGTGGTGACTTCCACATCTATATTTGCAAAATGTATGAATAAATTTGTAAGGCAAAAAAGAAAACTATTTTTCAAATTGAAAACTCTTTTTAAAAATACGATAACATAAAGTTTTAGGCGAGTCTGCAACAAAAGCAAAGCATTCTTGTTGGAACTGGTCTTTGAGTTTTTGCTCAATACATTTTGACACCCATTTATCAACAAACTGTCCATTCCATATATTGGACATACCACAATTATCAAAAATATTTTTAATATATGATATCCACTTAGTTTCTATTCCGTTATCATTATAATATAAAAATACAAGTTTGTCTAATACAACACAAATTTTACTTTCTTTTCCATATATATTTCATATCTCAGCATTAGGTATTTGTACATTAAAATTTGAAAACAGGAAATGTATTTTTTCTAAATGAAGAATGAACAACAATTAAGATAAAAAATAGTTATTATAAATTTTTGTTGTTGAGAAAGTGCATTACCAAGGCCTCTTTCTGGAAATTATTAAGCCAATTATTATTAATGGCATATAAAGAGATATATCACTTGTTTGACAATTTCCCTTTCCATTCTTGTCAAAACCATTAAATTGCAAATATTTATAAAAAAAAATCTTAGTGTCTAAAATTGAAATATCAATATAAATATTTACATCAGTATTGCAAAATTCCCTATCATTTGACAATAACATAAAACATTAATTTTATAGTAAGATTATGGAAATGAAAAGAGGAAAAAAATATTGAAAAAAGAATGGTCAGAAAGAATATCAGACTAGCTACATGTATCAATATGGCTGGATCACAACATCGACGATGCTTTGATTTAAACCATTTTCCGTCAATCACTATTACTTTATAGTCTCAATGTCTCCCTTAAGTGTACATGTAAAGTAAAGAAAAAAATTCATACCAATCGACACAATTGTTTTTCAGCATACAACAGTAAACAGATGTATATTTTTTGGCCTAATAAGACCTAAAACTGCTATGTACTACATATCAGGTACTATTAAGTTGTTATGAATATCAATTAATTCGTAGAGACATGGTCATAATATTTGGCAAGAACTACTGTCAAAATTTAAAGTATTGATAAATCCTTTTCTGACGAAAACTGGACTAAGTTTTATGGTCTGAAACAATAGAATATATATATATACGAAAATAAACATTTTTTTAACTGTAATTCTGCCGTGCTGTTTTTTGTTAATATATGTTCATATTTAACTATAATAAGATACTAAAAAGTGTTTAGAATATTAACACAGCTATGCAATGTGTACTTTTGCGTCTGCTGTGACAAGTTATTTTGGGGGCCATTTGATGTTTCTTGTTAACCTGTTTTAATCCTTTTCTATCCGTAAATTTTACTAATAAATGCTTATTTTTCGCTACCGAGAAGTAGATTTTTTAAACGCCTGTATATATAATTATGCGTGAAATAAAAGTTGCGTTGAATTACATGGTTCAATTTTTTTCAATCAATAAACAAGGACGTATACCGTAACAATTACTACATAAATCCTTGCAATAAATAAATTCAAAACAGATTAAAACTGATAAATATATATCAATAAAGCAATCAACCGCCCTCTGTGAACACATGCTGTTTTTCATTTGAGGCAAAATGATAGTTTTTTTAATTTGAAACTTTTTGAATTGAATCAAATTAGTTCGAACACGACAAAACTATGGTCAGTGATGCTTCTTAATTTAGCTTTTATTATACTTTTATACGCTGTATTATCTAAATTTTGTATATCATAATTTAAGATGTTGTAGGTATAAGAATTAATGTCTTTAAATTTGATTGCCTTTTAAACTTTCGACTTATAAATTTATCAGGGTCAGAGACCGTAAATAGTATACACACTGTGTCCTATCCATCGTCAGAAAATCTCCAGTAGTCCTAATACAAACATTAATTTAACATGTCGGATCACGAGACAGTAAAATTTAATAGTTCAAAACGAAACACATGATAGCTGTTTGTTGCATCTTTTTGAAACGTTAAATTTTACATACTTAATGGATCCGGAAAAACATGCCATTTTTTTTGCACCAGAATCTATGTCTCTTCAGTGATGTCAGAGGTAAATTGTTTGAAAATCCAAAACCTTATACAAACGTTGAAGAGCAGATTTAACCTAAAAAAAGACCAATATTAAAATAGCGCTTTAAACTTTTCGTGCGTCCGAAGCGCTTTTCTGGGTTTACTTACATCAGGAACGCTCAACTACGCTCAACTACACACGTTTGAAAGCCCCGGGGTGTAGAAACGTAAAGAACTACACGACCAAAAGTGATCTAACAAGAATAGCCGAATTCCCCTAAAGTCAACTTAGCCTGAGGGGGTTGGAACCTGAGTTTCTTAATAATTTGTAAATTTATCAACGGGGAACCAAAAAAGAAATGTAATAATCATGTCAGTATCGTAGCACTAACTTCTGAGGTGATGATACTATCGGAGTCTAACATCTCAATAGTAGACATATCGACCAGGTAGGTTGTTAAAACAATCAAATGGTTCCAATTTTACTGCAACGGATGCGCATTTCGACAATTGATGTCCCTTCACTGATACCCGCTGCAAAAATGTTTGAAAATCCAGAACCTTCTAAAGACTTTAAGGGGCCTCGGTGCCCGAGTGGTCTAAGTAGTCGAACTACTGTATCACTACCCAGTCAACACTGAGGTTGTGAGTTCGAACCCCGCACGTGACAGGTGTGCTCTACTCCAATCTTAGTTGAATAGGATTGTCTGTTTTCCTACCGAAGGTTGGTGGTTCTCTCCGGGCACTCCGGCTTCCTCCACCAATAAAAACTGACCGCCACAAAATAGCACAATAGTGTTGAAAGTGGCGTTAAACACCAATAAATCAATCAATTAATCTAAAGACTTTTAAAGAAATTATCATATGAAACTCAAATCATTTAAAAGGTTTTCGATTACTATTCCGACTGGTGTAGCAATTCTAAACGCGAAAGTTACAAGTTTCCTAAATTAGGGTGTGAATCCTTCCATATCCTTATTTTTATATTTTTTTTATTTTTCTATATTTCATTTTTACATTATCAACTCTCTTGACAATCTCATTGCGGCAACTTATCGGCGGAGGAAAACGGAATACCCGGACATAACACAAAACTTAGGCAGGAAAGGGAATAATGAAAGAAAACAAATGTTTAGTACTGTCGTTTGGAATCAAACACTGCATACTAACCTTGTCTATTGAACAAAAAGAAATAATATGTTCTCATTTCCTACAGACAATACAACAAAAGCCAACAAGATATCTAGATGATATATGAGTTTTCTTTGATTATGAAGTCACTCTATGAGTTCCTCGAGTCAAAGATTCACCTGACGATACTCAATGACTTTTACATATGTGTTTAAGATAGTAGCCAAAGGCGCTTTGGGGGCATGATGACCCCTCTTTTTATATTATTTCTGTGTTTCAGATATTTTATTCAAATTTTCTTCATAATTTCAGCTTACTTCTCTTCATTTTACGTGTTATTGTTAATACCGACACATCCTTTTGGTGGTTGCATATTATAATCTACTGCTATTCCAAAAAAGGCAGCACATAAAAAGCATAGTTTTTCATGAAATTCACGGCGTCAGATCAAACTTTTGCCAGTTCTTTACATAACGATCACAATCATATTTACTAGTATATTAAAAATCGCCGAAATCGAAAACAGAAAGTAAGCCCTTAGCGTGTGTAAAATTTTTAAAATCTGAAATATTGCTCGAATTATCGTAAAAATATGGAAAACACCAGTTTTCACAAATCAAGTTCCATAACTGTGGATAGACAAACGTTAAATTCTTTAAAATTGAAACCCAATAATGTTTAAAACTTTTGTGATGATTTTTTAGCGAAAACTTCGGGGTTATCGTTAGTTATGATTAAAAAAACTGCATTAAAATCTGGAAAAAAATAAACCAAGCTTCTTTCATTGAACCTTAAAATATACTGGATTAAATTGCATCAGAATTAGTAAAAAGCAATCTTAAGTTATTATGTCAAGCCCTCGGCAATGTGCAACGCACAGTATTCTATTATTCATAATATGCATTAAGAGATTGTGAGATGATGAAATGGTATTTTAAAATAAGGGGAAAAATCTACGCCCATTGGAACATTGTTTAATTTCACCACGAAAGCAATGAATTTGAATTGAAAATATCTTTAGATGCTAAAATGTTGTAATAAAAACGTTAAAATGTCACTTTTTTAATGTAAAATATCCATACAATTTTGTTTTTATTGATATTAAATCTTACAGAGTGATTTAAGTATAATGCAACAATTGTACTAAATATGAACTTTAACTAAAAGGTTCATTAAAATTTAATGGCATTTAAATCTTCTGGTTTTATACGTATTTTCATATCGAAATTTTTAAAACTAATTGACAGTGTTAATGAAAGTACTGTCTGTATACTTTTGTTGCTCTACACCACGGGGTTATATCTAAATCTCTGAAAGTTAATTTAATTTCACTGTCAATTCATTATAAAAGTCAAATACTTAGAGATAATAAAATGTTGAATTGCAGAATTAGGTCTTTACAAAACATGAAAGAATTTGATAAATCAATGACGGCGTCAGATACAGACCGGAAACGCGTTGCTCCCTTTTAACATGTTTAAAGCATCTCAAAGTTTTGTATTTTATATTTCGTATTGATCAAAACATAAAGACACTTGAAACCCATGCTATACATCAATTTTCAATAAACCCACTGATCAAACAGGGTAGATGGATTTATAGATCAATTTCAGATCACTTTATTTACTACGGTTGCCTATCACATGGTGTAAAGAGAAAGATATAGTCAGTTAAGAATATACACTTTACATGGTCTAAGTGGGCTGTAAAGGACAACGATTTACGATATGACCACTTGGCTCAGGTGTGTAAAAGCTTTTTAGGAAGTTTTTCTCTTTCACCGTTGTTACCTATTATAGGTTACCAACTAGTTAGAGAAAAATGCATGTCACTTAATGGCATGTGTAAGTGTACCTCTTAAATGGGATATGTACAACTCTCGGAACTGACATGCGATTATATGGAAACTTATTTGCTTTGCAATTCAGATAACACATCAATTGAGCGATTATGGATTGATAATTTCTTTTATTTGTAGAAATCTTCTGTTGAGAAAAATCAAACACACGAGGCAATTATATTTTTTCTAACCGAAAACAGATAAAACCCGTATTCGCGCAGCAATTTTCAGAACGTTTCCATTATGAAGTTCCAGTATAACAATGACGTAACGTCACAATAACGGTACTTCACGACGGCAAAAGAGAAAATCATGATTCAGAATAATACAACTGCAGAAAACATTCTTTGGATTCATATGTGTGTTTTATAACAATTATGGAAGGGGATACAGCAAAGACAAGTGTTGAGCCTCCAGAAACGGACCTTGATTACTATTCTAGACCCGAAAATTATGAAGGAAGTAATTTAACAAATATAAAACGGTTTAATTTTGCGAAACAAAAAGAAGACAAGGCAAAACTTGACGCGTTAAAGTCTAAGAAAAAGAAGAAAGATGGGTTTGACCTGTTTAAAAGGTACCGTCATATTTTAAAAGGATACTTAGATGCTGACATCGAACCAGATGAACCGGATACAAGCGAAGATGAAGGGAAGGAATCTAGTTCCAAGAAAATTAAATTTATCGCAGAGGAAGATTCGAAGTCGGAAAAATCAGAAACTGAAAAACAAAAAACTAGTGAATCGTTTAAAAAAGAAGAAAAACTGGATGTGAAGATAGAAAGTTTTGATTTATGTGAAACACCAATAGATACTCCCGAGACTCCAACGGATTCCGGTTACCGTACTGGAACTGAGACAATAGGGAAGGAACGATCCCTATCTATCACCCCAGTGGATATAAGTGGGAGTCAGTTTGCTATCAGCGGTAGGAAAAGTGCATCTGTTAGATCTTCTGTGTCAATGAAAGGAAACCTCTTATCTAGAGAGCTCAGATCTAGACAGGTACGTACTATACTCCCAATGTTAGTGTATTGTCATGGCAACAATGTGAAAATAATATACGAAATGAATATTAAAAATCAAGCAAAAATTAAACAAATTTTAACCGATATAGCAAAATATATTTTTTTTCCATCCGTATCACAGTAACTATCAATATGATTGATTGATTGATTGTTGGTTGCTTAACGTCCAGTGGCAAATATTTCATGCATGTTCAGGACGAAACTATAAATATGAATCTGAGTTCAAAATAGTGACATATCAGGAAACCCTGCAACGTAATGTCAGACGTACCAGGTATTACTGAAATAAATGAATGTTCGTTCGAAAAAAAAAGCATTGTCATTCAACTAACTAACATTTTGACGAAGTACTCAATAAGACAAATTTTGGATACGTTATTATTCGCCCCTATCGTATGGATTAAGGGTTGAATAATATCACATCTGTCACGAAGTCGATTGTTGCAAGATTTACTAATTTGCATCGTATTCTTCAACTGAACTACACACAAATATTCACATTCTGCAACTACATTTAAAAATGAATTCAACTGAAGATATTATGTAGAAATACTTTCTGCGTGATTGTATTTGTCAATTTTTTCTAACTGTTAGAAAATACATGTAGGTTTCTAGTATATTAATGAACAAATTAAAGTAGAAACATTCCGCCAGTGTTTGAGACATTTGTTTTCGCAGCTTGTCGTCTCTATCCATTGAAGGAGCATTACATACTCTCATTGACATAAGTTGGTGCTGATTTCTATTTTAATACTCATCAAAACTATATTTTTATTTCGATAAAACAGTTATTTGCTACAGCTGTTATTTACGTTCTTAAAGTAGCTTTTATTAGTTTTAATAAATTTTCTCTCTTGGCTCCAATACTATTTCAGCTTCAAATTATTGAAAGTAAATATATTGGCTTATAACCATTAAACAACACGATCTGTATTAAAATTATCTAACAAGACAAATTAAATGCTACTTTTTTATTCACTTAAAATTTCACTTCATTCATTATGAAAACGTACTTGATTTTTCTTAAAATAAAGTTTATTGTATCAGCAATGAATGTCTAGTTATGACAATGCAGAAACGATAATAATATTATCTTTGTTAAAGGCATTAATATTTAAATCATGAATTGGAAAACCAATTTGATAATACAGAACGAGCCGTCATTAATCTATAATTGAATTGAACTAAAACACATGATGCATTCTGCGCAACTGGAAAAATATAACGAAAGGGGCTTAGTTTCTTCAATTTTGAGAAAAAATAGTAAACACTCGGTTTTCAGGGGAAGATGCAGGGTTTTAGGAATGAGTGGGTGTAATAGATCTTACAGTAAAACTATCGCCGCCACTGACTTATTAACTGAAAGGCAATTAGTGTTGAACTTACTCTTGTTGATCAAAATTTTTTATGATATTTCAAATTGACTCAAAAAGATCAGTTACTTCTTTAATTTGCAGAGAGAAACAAATATATTCAAATATTGAACAAGATATCCCCCTTATATTACTTGGTTTTGATGGTGCTGGACATTCTTACATTACATTGAAGCAAAGTGTGCACATTCTAAAATAGAATTATAACATATCTTAAAGGAACAAGAGTATAGGATAACATGATCCATGATGACCTCCGTTGTTGTTGTTGAAGACAACGACAATAAGTAGAAATGTATGCACTTGAGCGTTAAAGTACGTAATCTAGATTTATATATCTTGTTTTCATTTCAAAATGTAAGAACAAGTGTAGAAACAAGCGTATTTTGTTTTTTAAACTTTTGTGCGCTTAAGGTCACTTAATATATATTTAATATTTTTATTTCCCTTTTCAGGCCAGAGACATGTGGCGAAAATATACACGCTTCATCATTATGGTTCATAAACTCTCCTCTGCAGCGGGTCAAGGGTAGGATTTATAGATTTATTTACCTTAAGTTTATGCTCAGTCCCTTTAATTATTTGAGGAAGTGTGGCTAAAGACTTGGTATGTTTCATTTCCTGTGGATAAGAAGGGCACGGGACTATTGAGCTGTTATAAATCAGATATTGTACCATCATTGACGCTTGATTTTTCTTTGTATTTTCATCTAAAATAGTATGTATGTGAAGTTATCGGCCGGTTCGTTATTCATTATTCGATATTTAATATCCAACCGGCTGCTGGCAGTCGGTTCGATATTCAAATTTTCTTAGCTGAATATAATAAAAATTTAAACATTCGATAACATTAAAAGCATGATAGTAATAGTTAAAAGGAGTAAAAAAAGAGATGTAGGAAATCTTTTTGTGACCAATTCAAGTTATCGTAAATTCTCGTTGTCTCAGATATAAACCCTTATGTAAATCGAATATTTCTCTTTATGAAATATAGATTTCTATCAATAAAATATAATCAAAGATGTACATTTAACAGATGATATTTAAAGAAACAAAAACAAACGGCCACTCTAGTAAGATTTAAAAATATAAATAGAAACAACTATGAAAAGCCAAAAAAAAAAGATATTTTCGATTGACTAAATATTCAAACTATATACAGGAAAGATGGCCGTGGGCATTGACTAGATCTTCTTGATCTCCCAATCTTCATAATAGTATGCATATAGTTAGTTAATATATAGATATGAATGACATCAAAAGGAATTTGGGTAAACTTTTCGTCTTCTATGTTTATGGCAGGCAGAACGTGTCAGTTTGATATTCAAAATATATAGTGAAAACCTAACGGAGAACGCTGAAAAAAGAGTGAGACCCCCTGGTCTTTCAATATTCAGATTTGATTATCTTGTAGACTCCCTACATATATAGGTGCTATCAAAAGGATTTCCCAGAAAAATGTCATCTTCAATATGTACGGAGGGCTTACAGTGTCACTTTTCAAATAAAAATCGTCAAATATTCAAGTGAAAGGGCACAGGGAGTTGGCTAGATCTACATGATATTATGCGTATAGCTATCTAATATATAGATATGCATGACATCAAAAGGAATTTGGATAAACTGTTCGTCTTCTATGTTTATGGAGGGCTGAACGTGTCAGTTTGATATTCAAAATATATCTAGTGAAAATCTACCGGAGAATTTTCGACGATTTATAGCTGAAAAGTGACAATTTAAGTCCTCCGTAGATATGGAAGATGATATCATTCTGGGAAATCCTTTTGATACGATCTTTATATATACATAGTCTAAAAGATCATTTAATTTTATGGGCATTGAAAGACCAGGGGGTCTCATTGTCATTTAAGCAGTCTCCGGTAGGTTTTCACTATATATTTTGAATATCAAACTGGCACTTTGAGCCCATCCGTAAACATAGAAGACAAGAAGTTTACCAAATTCCTTTTGATGTCATTTGTATCTTTATATTAACTAACTATCTGCATAATATTATGAAGATTGAGACATCAGGGGGGTCTAGCTATCGCCCTGTACCCTTTTACCTGAATTTTCGACGATTTCTTTTTTCTATGGCTTTAAATCATTATTTCTATTTATATTTTTAAATGTTACTAGAGTGATCGTATGTTTTTGTTTCTAGAAATATTTTGTATAGAAGTACATCTTTGATTGCATTTTATTGATTAAAATCTATATTTCATAAAGACAAATGTGCTATTTACATTAGGGTTTAGATTTGAGAAAAACGAGAATTTACGACAGCTTGAAGGGGTCATAAAACGATTTTCTTCATATCTTTTTACTCCTTTTATCTATAACTATCATGTTTTTAATGGTATCGAATATTTAAATTTTTATTGTTTTCAACTAAAAAATTTGAATATCGAACCGACAGCTAGCAGCTGGTTGGATATCGAATAACGAACCGGCCGCTAACTTCACATTCATTTTTCGTCTGTATTTCTGCTTTGTAAAAGAGCATTTATGAATATTTTCGTACAGTTTTATGGCAATGCATTTGTGTGTACATTTTTCCAGGAATAGGCAGGGATGGGCAAAATAATCGGGTTTATTTCACACAGGAAAAGGTAAGGATAAGCATAAGGTTCGGGTTTATAACACACAAAGAAGGCAGGGATATGCATGACGTTCGGGTTTTTTAACACACAGGAAAAGGCAGGAATAGACAAAAGGATCGGGTTTATTTTACACTGGAATAGACAGGGATTAGAAAAAAGGTTCGGGTTTATAATACACAGAATAAAGACAGGGATAGACATAAGGTTTGGGTGTATTACACAAAGGAATAGGCAGGGGTATACATAAGGTTCGTGTTTATTACACATGAATATGCATATAAATAATGAAAACAACACGTTATAAATTGCATGCGTCCGAAGCGCTTTTCTGGATTAACCTTCATCAGGAACGCTCAAAGCCAAATATTTGAAAGTCAAGGATGTACAGTATAAGGACCGAAAACGTTGAATAGCTATAAACCAAAAAGGACCTAAAAAAGGCCAACTTTGCCCGAGGGAGTTGAAACCTTAGTTTCTGTATAAATTCCAAATTTATAAACGGGCAATTTTAGATAGTTTGTTATAAATCATGTCAGTGCCAAAGAACTGACTACTGAGCTGATGATACCCCCGGGGACTGATAGTCCACCAGCTGAGGTATCGACTCAGTGCTGTAAAAAAATTAGAACTTTCACACAAGGGAAAATGTAAAAGGTTAAAGATTTTTACTCACAGGAATATGTATTATACTAGTATTCAGGATAATCACACAAAAGAAAAGACATTAGGTTCAGGATAATTGCACATATGAATAGGCATAAGGTCTCGGATTACTATCCACAGAAATATAGGAATAATTATCATAATTCTACTGGTGAATCTGAAGTTTATGCACAGTAGATGTAAATCTTAGTAAATGTATTCCTTCAACAGGTCAACAATGCAGTGCCTAAGTTTTCTGTACTATTTCTAAGCGTTGATGACGAGGAATTCGGACTATGCGTGTGGTTTTCTGGAGTTGAGGGAAACTTTAAACCTTTTAGAGGGAAAGTGAAAGGTACTCCCGAATATAAATATCAGTTAAGTTGGATGACGAGTGTTGATTTTAAAGGAAAGCATAAATATACCCAAATATAGATCTCACATATTTATAATGCATTTTACAGTGATACTGATATGGGTATGAAAACATTCACAGACATTGCGAGCGAAGCAGAAACGTCAACATTAAAGAGTTCAGGTCTTTCATTTGATCCAAACTACTTTAAAGCTAAAAAAGAGGTTTGTTAAATATTAATAACTGATAACCCACATTTATTACTACAGAAAGAAACTTGATAAGGAAAACCGTTCAGCTTTTATTGTACTTTTATAAATTGAAAATCAATAACTATTTCAATTGCTTTTGAAATATTTGGCTTAACTAATTATTGTTAATTGCAAATGAAATAAATATAAAATTCTGGTTTTATAGAGAACGAGTATTATATCCTTATTTATAACAATTTACATTTATTTCGAATGGTTGATAGCTGTGTTGATGATGAATGTGAACTGAAATGTTTTGGTCTTAAGATAGATTCTATGCAAACACATTAGAAGATGCACACGAAAAGCTCTCGCCAAATCAATTTAAGGTCGCCAAATTTGATAACATGTCCGTACTGCACAGATGATTTCAGAACGTTTATAAATAATGCCACTTTAAAAGTGAATATATAATTAAATGGATTCTACTAAAAAAGACAGGAAACAATGACTATTTAGACAACACTTACTACTTCTGTTCAGCAAAAGGAACAAAAGTGGGTGTGTCGACAGAGAAAGCGTCGTCTGCTACGCATGCATCACCCGTCTTGCGAATCGGCACTCAGTAAAAATGTCGATCGATAATAGGACACAATCGGTAGAATTACAGGTCCGACAACTCTTCTGGTATCTACAAATCATCTACAACGGTGAAAACATTTAACTAGGGAGTTCAGACACAGACACATCGTATCAGTCATTCAATTCGTGATGGCTATCACCAGTCAATTTAAAATATAAAACAAAAACAAACGATGAAACGTCTGAATGATAAAAAAAATTGGTTCAATTCAATGGATTGTAATTAGAATGAAGAATTGTATTTTTCATTCCAAAACCTAAAGTAACGAATCACAGTCTCAATGATTACCATTCTAATGATCAGTTAAAGCCAGATGTTACAGAATCATAAACAAGAAGTTACCACTTCAAATGTGAGATCTCTAGACAAATTATCTCAAACAAAGAAATATAGCGTTTTGAAATCACACGTAACAGTCAGGTGGAGAGTTGTCTCATTGACAATCATACATCAACTTCTTATTTCTATATTGACATATCTGTATTATTTTCAAGTACCCAAAATGCCGTGAATTATCTTGTTTATGCATATTGCAATCATTCATGTCCATCCGTTCGTTCGCCTGATCGTCCTTTCGTCCGTTTGTACAACAAATATTTTCATCATACTTTTCTCAGGTACTACTCAGTATTATTACTTCATATTTGGTCATCAGCTTGACAGTGTTAATTTGCATCGTGTGAGCAATGTTCGGATATTTCAGACACGTAATTCTCGTTTGCCGATACTTTGAATTTTTCAATATGTTGAATGGACCTAATATTTTCGTAACAATTACGAGTGAGGACAACACGTGAAACTTGTTGTTTGGAATGCTGACTATCCTGTAACATCAGAACTCTAATTAACAGACATGTATGAGGTTCTGGATGAGGATCCTTCAATTCTGTATTCTTTAATGTTTTGGGTCAGAGACAGAGTATTATCTATAACAAAACACTAGCGGAAACAATAAAGTTAAAAAGTAAGTAAAACGCTGAGAAAATAATGGGAGATTCAGCTTCATTCGGTACTGGATCCCAATTCAGATGATTTTCTTAATATTGTTTTTTAATCAAATTTACTTTATTTTATAGATAAATATCAGTACAGAAGTGAAAAATATTCTTAGTCTTCCATCAGAACAAAGATCTCCAGAACAGATCCAAACGGTAAGTAAAGTATTGTTCTCCATTGAAATCGCATTAACGTTCAAAGTTTCAAAAATCTCCACCACAAACAATTTGTCTGTAAGATGGGGCAAAAAGTTGATTATAAAATAAGAGGCTATCAAAAATCACAAGTCAAAGCACAATAGGTAACACAATGGCAAAAAAGACTAGTATACAAGTAAAAGAAATTGAATACATAAAACCAAAATGTTTTTGTGAACACATTATTTGCAGATTTTCAAATATGTACGACAGAATAGAAAAGTAATCATTTGAATTGTCTAAATTTTTTTACATGACTTTTTTTTGGTGAAAAAATGATATTTTTAAACAAAATAATCATTAATTTTTTAACAAAAAAGAATGGCTTATTCACAGAAAAATGATCAATAATTTCAGGCAATGTTTGGACTACAAAGTCTTCGATCGTTTGCTGAATACCCACTTCATATGCAAGAAAAGTTGGCTTCAGTAGCATGGTTCGAGTTGTAAGTATCTTAAAAATATAAAAAAGAAGATGTGGTATGATTGCCAATGAGACAACTCTCCACAAGAGACCAAATGACACAGAACTTAACAACTATAGGTCACCGTACGGCCTTCAACGATGAGCAAAGCCCATACCGCACAGTCAGCTATAAAAGGCCCCGAAAAGACAATGTAAAACAATTCAAACGAGAAAACTAACGGCCTAATTTATGTACAAAAAATGAACGAAAAACAAATATGTAACACATAAACAAACGACAACCACTGAATTACAGGCTCCTGACTTGGGACAGGCACATATATACAGAATGTGGCGGGGTTAAACATGTTAGCGGGATCCCAACCCTCCCCTAACCTGGGACACCCTAAATAGCTCTTCAATAGATCAAAATAGTGAACACTTTTATAAATGATTCTTATACCTTAGGTCTTCTTTTTCTTATCAGATAAATCCAATTAATGAAAAAGTGTCATGTTTATACTTACCGATGGGTATGATTGTGAAATTTTGTTAGTACCAAATGATATGAAATATGGTTTTGCCCAACATCCCTCCTTATTGTAGAAGTGGGTTCGATGAATGAAAAAAAATCAAACGTTAACATTTGAAAAACGAATACATCTATTTCAGAGTACCACCGAAAAGGATTATAATCCGACAGGGTCATTTTGCAGAAAACTTTTATTTCATTCTTTCCGGACAAGGTAAGTTGTCCATGAAGCTATTTTTCTCTAATCAGTGCAAACAGCTATGACTGCTTGGACAGATATCTGCTAAGGCCGACAAACCCTTTCGGGGATTTATGTTGATTAAATTATTACAAAGACATATTAGGTGGAGACTAGACTTCATGCATGCTAAGTTCTTTTCTCTTAGTTGGTATACGGTAAAACCTGCTATACAGACAATCTCTATTAAGCTAAAATCTGCCTTGGCAGGTCACCCTCTTTTTGCCAGACTGTTGTAATACCAATTCATTTTGAACCTCAATTCAAAGATCAACTCTCTCATGAGGTCAGTTTTCTTTGGTCCCGAGGTTGACCTCAGATTTGACTTTATTCTACATGGATGTACGAATTTAGAATATTAATAAACTGCTGTTGTCTCATTTAAATTACTAAATAGTTTCATATGAGGTATACAATAGTGAATGTGTATTGTAAAACTTTATCCACTCTGAACTACAAAATATATCCTTAAAACTTGATGCACAGAATGAACAACTTTTTAGTAGAATTTTCAATCTTATTGTTGATAAATGAAACGATTCATAAAAAAGTGAGGATCTTATACAAAGACCTTTTAATCGTCAATACAATGAACGAAAAATTGCATTCGTTTTAATTGATTGTGATTTTGTTAAAAAAAAAATAGTGATGTTATATGTAAATTTCTAAAACTGTAATTTTACAGCTGTTGTCACATTGCTACTTAAAGACCCTAAAACTGGTGCTTCCTTTGTCAAAACAGCAACGATAATGAGAAAAGGGATGAGCTTTGGAGTAAGTATGATATAAGTATTATTCTCTACAAACAATTGTAAGTTGAATATCAGATATTTATCGATCAAACACAAAGTAAAATAGAGAAATGTTATAAGCTTTGAATATGGAGTATATATCTCCCAGTTGATACGATATTCCAGAGCTTGCATTTCCTATCATGATTTCCTTGATAGAGGGTTGCTGCTCATATTGAAGCTATTCCAAGTGGGGAAGTTGAAATAATTCCTTCAAAAACTCTACGGACACCATCACGAGTTTGTTGATCGTTATGGAATATCAATTTACAGATGACGACGGATATGTTCCAATTGTCGTTACCACAATCACGTCCTCTTTTCCTCGAATGTGACCTACCAAATGAGACTTATCACCGGGGTTGTACTAAAAAAATGAAAACAACACGTTATCAATTTTATGCGTTCGAAGCGCTTTCCTAATTTTATCTTCATCAGGAACGCTCAAAGCCGAATTTTTGAAAGCCAAGGATGTTTCAGGACCTAAAACGTTGAAGAGCTATAAACCAAAAAGGACCTAAAAAAATAGCCAAATCCATCTAAGGCCAACTTTGCCTGAGGGAGTTGAAACCTTAGTTTCTGTATAATTTAAAAATTTATAAACGGGCAATTTCAGATGGTTTGTTATAAATCATGTCAGTACCGAAGTACTAACTACTGAACTGATGATACCCTTGGGGACTGATAGTCCACCAGCAGAGGTATCGACTCAGTGCTGTAAAAAATGAAAACAACGCGTTATAAATTTCATGCGTTCGAAGCGCTTTTCTGGATTTTTCTTCATCAGGAACGCTGAAAGCCGAATATTTGAAAGCCAAGTGTGTATAAAGACCAAAAACGTTGAAGAGCAATAAACCAAAAAGGACCTAAAAATAGCCAAATCCATCTAACATGAGCAACACGACGGGTGCCACATGTGGAGTAGGATCTGCTTACTCTTCCGGAACACTCGGATCACTCCCGGTGTTTGTTGGAGTTCGTGTTGCTCAGGTAGCAATACACAGTTAGGAGTTTGGTTTCGCATTTTGGCCCCGGTGGATTTTTCATATATGAAAGTTATTGTGTAATAAAATTCATTTTTAGACAGCTGAGTACTAATTTAGCCTTCAAAGGTGGTTTATAAGAACATCAAAATTATTTTTTACATGTTTTATGGGCTATTTTCTGTTTGACTCTCCGTATTTTCATAGCTAGACCGGTCATCGGTCCAGAAATTAATGTAATGTTTACAAACACTTTTTTTCTACATGAAGTTTTTGACGCAATTTTACAAAAAAATGAGACGAAAGACATATGATTTTCATTGGATATATTGAAAGATATATGTAAACAGTTTCAGAAAAGGTATTACTTGAAGTGATTGAAATTCTACTTTTGGTCAAATTTTGGGGAAATATGTCACATCTTTTCCCCCCTTTTTGCTATATTTTATAACAAAAAAATGCAGATGGTTGCCATGGATACACTAAAAAGAAATTATATTTTACTATTTTATATACTGGATATGAAATCTATGGAAGATTCTGATTACATACATATGCACATATATGACACAAACAGTTAGCTTAATATTGCAAGAAGGCAATGAAAATTTATGAGGGAAAATTTTAATATTTTTTCCTAACTGTTTATTGCTACCTCAGTCTTTTGTTCTCCATGTTGAATTTAAAAACTGTTGCTTGTCTTAACATTGAAAAATAAAGACGTAGCAACACGAGCTCCAACAAAAACCGGGAATGATCTCAGATTCTGCTCTATATATGGCACCCGTCATGATGCTCATGATAAGTACAAATTCGGTAATTAGTCTCATTTGTTGATATAACAATCGAGGAAAAGAGAACGGGATTGTAGTGAAGACATTACGAATTTTGTAACATATCCATGGCCATCTGCGACACAGATATTCCATAACGATCAACCAACTCGTGATGGCTTGTGTAAATCTTTCCAAGCGACGACTTCACCACGTCAACAAAAACACATTCATTTGAAGTAGTATGTCTGATATATGATAACTTTTAAACTACCTATTTATTATCTTTAGGAACTTGCCTTGTTACATCACTCCAGACGTACAGCTACAGTTACAAGTCAAGGAACTGTACAGCTACTTACCATTGGACGCGCAGATTTCTTTGATATCTTTATGAGTGGAGCCGGACCTGACGATATTCCTGACCACATCAAGTTTATAAGGTAAATACGCTTAAGGTGCGATTCGGACACGAAAGGTTTTTAAAGTTTTGTTTCTATTTTGTTTACCCTTGTGTATGATTACTAAATTTTTACTTTATCGGGAAAGTGTATCCTATATATGGTATGTACTGTCAACGAAAAAAACCTTTTTCTTTTGACGTCATTGTCAAATTTACACTTTTTTTATTGGCGTCTTTGTTAGATTAATTTGCATGTTCGTTAGAATTTTTGTAGTCCATTGCGTTGTATGTCTGTGATGTGTGTTTACACAGTTTAAGATGGAGGTTCCCAATTATTGTCACATTTACCTATTAGTATTATGTCTGTTTTGGTTGTTCACCCAATTTTGTCTATATTGCCTAAATAACGGAACTATAAACAACTGTCACACAAGTGGGAGGTTTAGCTAGCTGTAAAACCAGGTTTAACCTCACCTTTTTCTTTGGAAAATGACTGTACCAAGTCAGGAACATCCAATTGTTTTTCATTTTTCACTATTTCCGTTGATTGATTGTGTATGATTTTGTCAGTTTTTATGGACTTACCTTTTTTGAATTTGACTTGGAGTAAAGTATTTTATTAAACTTTTTAATACACATGTCACAGTAGCGTAGGAGTAGACTAAAACACGGGGAAAAAATTACAGAAAAAAATCAGTGTCTTCTTCCATTTTCTTTTTATATTTGCAATATTTTTTTCACAACAGGTGGTCGTTGTGGGGAGGGAACAAAGTCAATTGCCTCCTTCCACCACGGTTCCTACGTCAGTGCATGATATTTCTTCTCTTTGTTGAATGTTCTGTGAATTTAGAAATGTTTGCATGCTTTTATAACTGCGATTGTTGAACAATGGCAAAAAATCCAAAATGATGCTGCTGAATTAGGTTAAGTTACCACAAAAAATACTTTAACTGAAGTCAATTTTGCAAAGGTCATTTTTACACGACGAACTTCAGCGTGAAAATTTTATATATTATTTTGAGGTAAAAAATATCTTTCACATCTATATAATAATATTAAGAGGTTATTTGAGTTTTCATAGTTTATCGAGGTGCAAAGCATATATATTCATCACAGGAAGTATTAAGGATTTTATCTAAGAAGATTATATTGTTATTAAGAACAGATAATCGTTCTTTTATATTGATTATATGAAGACGAACCGGATATTTGTTACTTCATAGGCTGTTAATTTATTTGATTACAATATTTTAATTAAAACCTTTACATCTCTGAATGTTTTCCTCTCTTTCTTCTTGATCTTAAGTAAAGATGTGATTGTAGCTTTATATCCATACACACTTGACATTTTAATTCCGTTTTGTAATATAATTTTCTGTATGCATTCACACGTAGATATATATATATACATAATCGAGAAACGCCTTAAGCAGTCTATGTTGCTGTGATTTTAAGATGAATATAACAGCAGGAAATATCGTAGTAGAAAATATTACAATACATAGTATTTGAATGTTTTAAATGGCTTCATCCCGTAAAGAAATTCCATCCAAAGCAATCTGAAAGTTTGTCAACATTGTCCTTAATTATTTATGCTGTATAGTTGTCTTATTGGCAATCATAATTGTCCTCCTTATATTCATATTGAGTATATATTTTTTTGATTTGACGGTTTGGTTAAAACTTTATGTTTTTTTAACATGTCTTTATACTAGTAGTAATTTGTATATTTCAAAATAAAAAGCGATATTTGTTTTTGCGTTCACCTTTTAACCACTGCAACATGGATTGCATAAGACCGTTTTGGGTTAGTTTTGTTTCCTTTTGAATACATGCAGAGTAAATTGTATTACAATATAGAATAACATTGTAATGTGTTTATGGTTAGAAAGCTATATTCAAATGTTTACTTTCATTTTTATCTCTTGCCTCACTTTAAATGATATTCACTACATCAAATATATTTATATATTTCTAAAATAAACTAGTTGATATCAATAAATGATTTTTCGCTGAATTGATCTAATAATCGAGTTTTAAGGATGTAAAGCTATATTTTGCTTATTTTTGTCGTTGGGTTGCTGTCACATTGACGTATTCACCACAGTTCCTTTCAATCATATTAAGCTTCGCTGCCTTTTTAAACTGATTGAACATTTGACTAGTTACCGTTCATAAATATGAAGGTGTTTTCCTTCCTTTTCAGTCAGTGCGACTTTATGAAAGACTGGCCTATTGAAAATTTATTGGAACATCCAGAGAAATGTTTGTTACACTTTTTCAAGTAAGTGAAGAAAATAACAGCAAGTTTACGCTAGGATTATGCCCTTTTTTATCATATATATATTATATATGTATGAATCAATATCAATGCTCTGAGTTTGATTTATGTATGTGAGCATTTGTTGATAATGTTTAATTTGATATTGTTTTACATTTTATCTGTGTGCATGTCGTGCAATATAACAGTATAAAAGAAATAGAAGATTCCAAGCGAGCATTTAAAATACAGAAGTCGAAGACATGGAAAAAAAATACCTCACACAAAACACTGCATAGAAAACTAAAACTGATCAACATACCATAGGGTTAAGTGTCTTTTCGGTACTGCTTTGTATTTTATGTTCATCTAGTATGTTGTTTTCGTTAATCAGCTGATCGAGAATAAAAATTATTTTGATTGCCAAAAAAAACATCTAAGATACCAGGCTTATAAAACGTTGAAATCTGCAAATTGAATGTTGAATTTTACAGTACTTGAATACTATATCCTTATGTTTGACAAGAATTTTAACCATTTATACAGTAAAGAACAAACACGGTTGTAAAATTGAAAAAATATATATTATATTTTGTTTTTCAAATTTTAGACGAAATGTTGTTATTGTGAAAGACAGTACTTATAACGAATGGATATATGTTGTAAAATCGGTAAGTCTTGAAATATAGGAATAAATAATATAAACTAATTCATTTGTTGTTTGTCAATGCTCCTAATGTAGTTTTTTTAATTTCCGCCGTTTGTGATTGTAACCTTGATTTGTCTCTTCTTAATCGATTTGAACATCATTAATCTAATGTTACTTTTCTTAATGGTCAAACAAAAATTGGCTGTCTTTGATAATTCGTCAATACCAAATCTAGAAAATGTTTGCATTTATATATATATCTGTATTTTATAACCAAAATTTAAAACTTCATTGCTTTCAGCATGCAATTTTCAGACAACTTAAAATATTCCTGAAATGAGTATTTCTGAAGATGATTAAGTGTTTAAATTTTGCTTTATCTCTCATATTTTTATTCTTGGAAATCCCCAATTTTGAATTAGATAAACGTTAGTTTGTTTTAAAAGATATTTCGTCAGTAGCTTAGAAATGTATAAACATATTATTTTTATGTGCATCTTACTAATATTTTATCTTATCCAAAGTATTTCCTGGCCTTGTTTTTCAGGGGTTCTGTCAAGTTTTAAAACAGCTTAAAGGTGTGACACCTAGACTAGGATTCAACACTAGACAAAACGCAGACAAAGATCCTTCAATACCAAAATTGCCTGGGTTAATCAAAGGTAAATAATTTGATGAAAAAATCAAATGATAGTTTTGTTTCAACATTTTCTAACCAACTTTATTCTTCCAAAAGTAAGCACTTTTAATGTCAGATGACCTATTTGAGAAAATATCCTACATTCACTGAACTGCAATCCACATGCAGAAGAAAATGTTTCTACACTGTTCGAACTTCATTAACAGGAGTGTGCTCCTTACACAAAAGCGACTCCAGCAGAGTAACGAGAAAGAACAACTAAAATCGACACTACATAAGTCTTACTGATACCATCAAGAATTGGTTGACAATACGATGTGTCTATGTCTTAACTCACTATCGACATGTTTTCGCGGTCTTAGATCTTCAGTATAATCGTCTGACCTGTAATTTTATCGATTGTGTCCTATTCCAGATGTTGACATTTTGACTGAATTCGTATGACCGGTGATGCATGAATAGTAGAATACGCTTACCCCGTCGACGCACCCGATCCCGCTTCTATTGGAGTTCATATGATTCCCACAGTTATTGCTTGTATCCTTGATTTGTCTCTTCGAAATCTATTTATGAGGATTTGAACATCGGTAAACTGCTGTTACATGAATTAATCATGTCAACACACACGTCGTAGTAGCCGAGTACGATTATCGTACTCAAACGGAAAGTCAACCTATCAACAAACTGGATTCGATGTTTCGAGCACAAATTTTGTACTCCGAATACTGCTTAAAGTTTTATGATCGGAAGACTCAGTCTTGTTTTTTTGGAATTAATTCGATTTCCTCAGTTTTTGCTTTTTACCTCTAAGTGCTTCTTCTGAATGGATTAATGAGATTTGAACATACTATTACCTCTCATTTGTAATTATTTATAATGTACTCATTTATGAAAAAAAGTAATCTTTTATAATTTTGCAATCCAGGAATACCAAATTTTTGAATAAATTTGATTGGAGTTTTAAATTTCATAAAAATTGTTCTCATTTAATGTTAATGGATTAACAATTAACAAAATGCAATAATTTTGATGAACAATTATCAACCATTTTAGAAGCCAAAGTTGATACAGGCCTTAGAAGAAAACGACGGTCTAAATCTGCACCAGTGAAAGAAGAGGTATGATATTAAAGCAGTTTTGTAATTTTCTTCATTGGAAATATGTTGTTAATTTTAACATTTTTTTCCAATGATGAACTGAACTTTTAGATCAATGATTATTTGAACATATTTGCTTATTGTTAACTTTGGACATGCGGGATTTAAAATAGAGACAAATAAGGTTTGATTTTTGTTTTCCGATATACAAAACTTTCAAGAAAAAAAAATGAAATGTCAAGAATTCGTTACCTTCTTGCACAGATGGATATTCATTTTGGTTATTCATTTTGGTTTTTGATATACAACATTTGTGTTTTCAAATTCATACAGATAATACTCTAGTTTTGTTCATACCGGTACCCCTAAGAATACATTTTTATAGAAATCTTTATTGCGTCAGTAACAACATTGCTGTAGTAGAATAACAAAGTACATAGATGACAAATATGACAGAATACAGAGGACTAACCAAATTATGCAGAGATAAATTATAACAATTACAATATATTAACCAATGCTCTGCGGTCTTAATTTCCATGCCTCGTTTTTAAACGTTACACAGTTTCTTTGTAAAGCAGTTTGATCCAGTTGTAGCAAAGCATGGCCATGAACGATTATATTTTGTCAAACATTTACATCTGAGTGTTCTCTATGCAGAGTTGATCAATACAAAAGGATCTTAATCTCCAATATTATTCATAATGCAACACTCGAATATTTTGTTTTTATTTTCGCTTTGAATATTGAATATTTTTTAAATTTCGAAATCAAAGATCATAACTAATGTTGGACTCTGCTTAATCAAAACATAAATTAAGTATCAAAAAGGAATGTCAATCCTTTTTTGTCCCGTCCAGCATATCAAACGTTTATAAGAACAACCCTATAGAGTTGAAAATCTAAGCATTTAATTTTTTTACAAGGAATAAGATTTATGATCATAAGGGTCTGTGGTCTTTGTTACTTTGGTTTTATCATTCATGAGGTCGATTACTATGACATTGCTAAATAGCTGGACATAATGCCACGTAAGGTATTGCCATCTCTTAGCGACCGTCATGGTTAACTTGTTCAAAGAACTTCTCTAAAACTATTGAACCAATTTCAAAGAAACTTTGGTTGATTAGTCCATATGGTATCTAGTATAACATTTGTGTTTTTCCTAGTCAGTCAGCAAATATGCCCGCAATGGCTGAAAATAGAACATAGGGGATAAAAGAGGGATGAAAGATACTAGAGGGGCAGTCAAACTCATAGATCGAAAACAAACTGACAACGCCATGGCCAAAAATAAAAAGACAAACAGACAAATAATAGTACAGATGACACAACATAGAAAACTAAAGACTAAGCAACACGAACCCCACCAAAAACTGGGGGTGATCTCAGGTGCTCCGAAAGGGTAAGCAGATCCTGCTCCACATGTGGCACCCGTCGTGTTGCTTATGTTATTACAAATCCGGTAAATAGTCTAACATGCACTAATTGTCTTTAATAATCTTGAAAACCATTAGAGATAAGGGAAAATGTGACAGTGGCAGAAAATTCTGAAAATATCAAAATCTACCAACAATTTCACCAATATTACTAGATGACTCCTTGAGGAGTATTTGCCATTAAATGACAATTTTTGGCTAATTTTCATGTTTTGCCTATTATTTTGAAAACTATATTTATTTAAAGAAGGTAGAAACTGTTAAAGGCAGAAAAGATCATCAATAAAAAATCGACAAAAATGCAAAATGACCGCAGCCATAAGGACTTGAAGCGCGTAAATGTTGATTTTTAATTAATTTAAAGTTTTTGCCAATTATCTCGAAAACTATAATCGATTGGTAAAAAATTTTAAAAAAATGGAACATATGCAATATCAGCAATTTGCTCGGCAACCAAAACAATTGGATGACTCCTTAAGGAGTTATAGCCTTTGATTTTGACTAATATTCGTGTCCTTTGTGTTCTTTCTAAAAGATATTCTCCTCTGAAGCTACAGAAGAAAATGCAACAAAACTTGGTGTTAATGATCTTTAGGGTAACCTTAACTGTTTCGTCACACGTTTCACAAGAACTGCTGAACATAATGACTTCATAGTTAACAGCTTATCTGCGAGAAGATGTAAATTATTAGCTTTTTTCGGATCTGTCCTACATCTACTTCCTGTTATCTGATCTTTGAAATACGAGCTCGGTATGGTCAGCACGACATTGCGTGGATGTTTCTTCTTGTTTCATAATTGTTGTGAATTGTTCAAGCCACGTTAATGCTCTTCAATTACGTATTCGATTTTGCCTTCCAACTGTTTCATATAAGCTCCACTGAGGAGTCTTATGTAGGCGAAACACGCTTGGTATCTTTGGTGATTTTTTACATATCTTTACAGAATGAAGAGAACAGTCCACCAGAGGAACAACAACATGAGGCACCAGAAGCACAGACATTTTCTAAAGATCAATACTCAAAGAATCCCACCACGTTAAAAGCTCATTTTGTATGTATTTGATAGTTGTTTTTTAGAAATATATATTTACAATAAAATGTACTACACTTTTACAATTAAATTAAAAAACAAATAATGAAGCTAAAAAAAATGAAATGGTACCATTGAAGTAGAAAATCTCAAATCAAGGGTTAAAGAAAGACAAACAACACCATTGCCAAAACAGACAGGACGAAAAGATAAACAACAGTTTACAAATCATTACACATAAAATCAAATATTGACCCTACGAATCCATTAAAAAGCAGTGACAAAATCATGTCTTTCTGAAGACTAGGTAATGCTTGTAGCACTACCGGCACCCTTCTTTTTGTCCGTGAATTGTTCAAACCTAGTAATAAGTAACAGCATTTATCAAATTTGTTATTTATTAAAATAGTTTGTTGTAATTATTTTCCGATTCTTTTGTAATTTGTTCAAGACTATGTTATCAAATTGGAGAATTCGCATGCTGGGGTTCATGCAATTCACGCATTTTTTATTTGCTACGTTGATTTGTCCTTTCCTGATCGAACATCAGTAAACTACTGTCGCCGTTATTTATCACCATGTTTTTATTGACCAGTTATTTGCACATGAGTGCATTTATAATTACCAATATAATTAATCTGTGTATCGCGGCTTATAAAAAACCCTAACAAAAACAAGTAATTGCATGAAGTCGTTTAAAAGATAGTTAAATTTCTTGGGTCAGAACAGCTTTTCTCAATTCATCTTCATTTGGAGCCCTGAAACTATACACACGATAGCTAGGGGTGTATGAATACGTAGAAACGTTAAGAACGAAGTAACCAAACTGGATTTAAAAAGGAATACCAGTAGCCAAATTCTTCTAAGGGTAAACTTGTCTCAGGTAGTTGTAAATTATTGTTTTTAATAATGTCTTAATTAATTATACTTAACATATACCTTAAGCTTTCATACTGCTCATGCTTTTACCTAATTTAATACCATAATTAAATGGTCTATAAATTCAGCAAACATTGAAATACCAGTATGTGGTACACAATGGACAGGTGGATTTTATAATTTTTAGGCAGTAAAGAGACCAAAACAGAACTACGTTATACCAGAGAAATGCCGACCTCCAAAACCTGTACCAGAACCGAAAGAACTATCCACAGGGAAACTACCACCAGTATATGTTCAAGTTGAAGCTCTAAAACCAAGAGATGCATTTGTAAGTATAAGTTATCTTTCTTTAAACGTATATCTTAGTTAAAGAGAATGGATGTGTCACAGACTTTTATACTAATGTATAAGGAAAGAATAAAGATTTAATGTAGTTAAAAAGTAGCAAAATATAAATTAAAGCAATTTTCTAATTACTTGTAATGCGAAAACGCGACTGCTTTTAAATTCCATTTTTTTAAAGCATTTACATAATTATGACACAATTTTCAAATAATGGAATAATGGTTATCAACGTAACAAGTGTCCTGAAACGTTTACCAATGTCTTTTCTGGTTTCGTGACATTCTCTCTCAATTTTTATGGTCCAAATATCGTTCATACAAGTACCATAATTATACAAATGGGAAGTTAAGCTAGCTATAAAACTAGGTTTTACCACCATTATTTTTCGGTAAATGAATGTACCAAGACAGGAATATGATAGTTGTTATACACTCGTTCCGTTGGTTGATATTGTTTGATTTTGTCATTATTTCTGGACTTCACCTGTTTGAATTTGCCTTGGAGCTCGGTATTTTTGTTATACTTTTTCTTTCATACTTACTTAAACTTTCAGATCGAATGCCATTTCTTGACGGCAAGCTTGAGAACATTCGAGAAAACCAAGGACCCTCGGCAGTTACAAGTCAACTTTTTGCGTTTCAGTCTACTGTCTTTTGATTAAACTAAAGTCATTTTCAACCGCTGACTTGCTACCGATAAACAACCAGTAAAAGCATCTGTGTCGTATTGACATGTGCTCTCCTCTTTTGTCATATTGAAAATATGAAAACAAATGACGTTGTACTGGCAATACTTTCTTGCTGGCGGTTAACTGAATAGGGAATGTGCTAAGATAGTCTTTTGTTTAATCTCAATATCATTACAGGGTTTAGAAACTATAGAATTTGACAGTGATGCAGAAAGGACAAATACAGTTGTAAGCTTGGTAAGTTTATGATTACAAAGAAAACACATAAACCCCGTATTTGGATTGAAGGCCTTGAGTGTTTTGATTAATGAAAGCTTCATTACAGTTATTAAGTTTAATCTTTAATTATTTGTTAAATTCTGGGACTTTATGAACTGCTTACATTTGTTACACTTTTAAAAGAACATATGATAAAAGTTTTAATATCATGCAGTTTTTATTTCATTTCATAATCTGTCTAATGAAATTACTTTCTTATAGGAAATTTTAAACTGATTGCTCAAATATTTGAGATATCATCTGATTTAAATGATGTAGTACATGTTGCATGCATTGAATGAAAATAAACATTATGGATGATGTTCATCTGGTGAATCCCCCATTTTCAATAATGACTGCAATGTTTGCATTCGTCTTTTTATTCTGGAATGAAAGTCTTCGGGTATGCTCGAGACACACAGGCAAAAAAGCAAAAACTTACACAAAAACTTAAAGTGCATGCTGGCATAAAAAAACTTAAATGTTAATGATGTCTAATTTGTTTCAGGTTAGCCGTGGTGCTGAATGTATTATGCTATCTAAAGAATTTTTCATGAAGCATGCAAACGAAAAGGTGAAGAAGTTGATTCGTCAACAAGTTCAACCTTATCCTGAAGATGAAGCATTTCAAAATAACCTGCAGATAAAATCGGATTGGCAGTTGTACAGACACTCATTAATAACAACACTGACTAGCAATTTATGATTTATAAACTTTTTATAGCTGCGATACTGATTTAAGTATTCCGATTGTAAAATTTCTACTCAGGTTTCTTCCTAACTCTATCATGCAATTAGAAGCTCTTATCGTTTATTTTTTTATTTTTTTTAATATGCTCAGAGCTTATTTTAAAAACAATTATTCATAACATTGAAATGAATGTACATTATTTGTATGATACATTTATGATTCAAAAGAAAACTTTTGTGTATTCAAAATGAAAATAAAAGTTATATTTGAAAACAGTATTATTATACTTTCGTTTATCTAATGGTGGTATATTTGATTTGGTTTTAAATCCAGAAAAAAAGTTTAATCCTAATCGTAATCCCTACGTATTGTTGAAAGCATTTGTTATTTTTGCACCAATTACATTCCTTTTTAAGAATGAAGATAGCAACTACTTAATATTTTCATTTTAAATAGAATATTTTCGTATAAAATAATATAGGGATGATTTCAAATACAGTGCTTTGATGAACATTACAAGATTCTTAGGGAAATAATGGATATTTCTTTGAAAAATGCACTCTTCTCTTTCAACTGAATCCTTTAAGAAAAAAACATGTGATTCTCAACTGTTAGACTTATTCATCATGGCTAGCACGAAGCATTTTCTCATAAATATATATTGATTACATTTTTTGTATTGAGAAATTTTGTATGACAAGAGTTGATACAAGTTTTGTTGATTGTACCTTAAACATAGTCAAAGTAAACTGTGCCTTTTAAAGTAGACATCAGTTGCGTCTAGTTAGTATAAAAATAAGGAAATTGGTATGATTGACAATGTTGCAATTACTCAGCAAAGACCATATTACGAGCATGTATACAATAACAGGAAATGTATGGCCTTTATAAAAAATAGTATTGATCAATCGCATAGTACTGTATAGTAAGCTATAAAAGGTCCCGGCAAGAACAATTTTAATCAGTTCAAAAGAAAATAAAATGGTCTGATTTATGAGGACAACAATAAACGAAAAAAATTAATGGCAGACATTAATCAACGACAACCACTGGATTACAGGCTTTCGAATTTTGACAGGCACAAAAAGAATGTGGCGTGGTAAAGCATGTTAATGAGCGTTCAACTCTCCTCTAACCTAGGACAGTAGTGTACCAGAACAACACAAGAACAAACTTTAAAAATCATCCGTGAAATGCTTGACTCGTCAGATCACAAAAACAGTTATAAGGCAATGGACACAAAGTGCAGATAGAAGAGTTTTCGTAGTTAAAGAAAGCTAGTGCATGGTCAAACTACAAATAATAAAAGCATCATGTTTCCTATGATTCAATGTACATGAAAAGTTTTGTTATGAAGAAACTTTATTATTGTGAGTTATTAGATTTGCTAACATTTATGTCATACAAACAAATGAAGTTCAGATATGATGCTTTCTGGACTGTTTTAAGGAGCACACTCCTTCTAATAAAGTCATAACAGTGTGAATTTGCACAAGCGTAGCGTATTAGTTGAAATATGTAAACGCCACACGATAGAACAAAGGGTATGTTACTGCTGAGAAATGGGGACTTGACAATTTGAAAGTTTAAATCATCATGTTTGTCATAGATTCTTGTTAAACAAGTCATACGTGTGCATACAACCCCCATTTGACCAATTAGATCATATGTCGGAAATGTGGCATAATCAAGCTACCAACAGAATCACTACTAACTTGAAAAGGAAAACAAAAAACGCAAGACTCATAATTTGGAAAGTAGGATTGAAATGAAGTCGCGACTACAGGAAGCCAGATATCGTAGGCACAGATCTAGACGTTTGCTGAATACTACTGACCAATAAAAAAAAAATCAGAAACATCACTTCGTACAATATTAATGATGGTTCATTATAAAATTTGATTGATATCAGCAGTATTGTGGGGACGAAGTAACCCTTTTATCTAAAACCTTTCATAACATTAAAAATTCATTTATAACATTAAGTAGAAAGTGGGATGAGAAATAATATTGAATTTTTATATGAGAAACATAACACATTTACCGTTATGTTGCTTTTAGTATTTGAGTCTGTGCTATCTATCTCTGTAAAAAAATATTTTTGGTGTAAATGTAATGTTACGACCATTAAAGTTTTGAAAAAATTGTACCAATACCGTTCAAGGTGTGAAAAGTGCACGCCATAGGTTGCGGCAGGAGGAAAATCGTCATTTAAATAAGGAAAAAAAGTATACAGAAAATACCGAACTCCAAGGTAAATTCAAAAAGGCGAAGTCCCATAAAAACTGACAAAAGAAAATGGTTGGTCAAACCTAGTTTTATATCTAGCTAAACCTTCCACTAATATGACAGTTGGAAATAAGTGTACGTAGCACAGTTGATATCTTCTCTTGTATTGTATTTGTGTATCGTTTGTGTGTGTATTAGTATGAAGCATGGTTCCCAACACAGGAATATTGCTCATACAAAGACATATGTCGATTAATCCTTAGAACAACTGCTACAATTGCTAAAATTATAAAATAAATAGTTTTGATTTGAATATATATAAACCATTAGACATCTATTTATTGAGCACTTGAATATCGGTATTCGTGAATACTTTGCTAATTTTGTAGTATTTCCTTAATATGTTTGAGAAAAGATTTATCATTGTTGCAGTCATATCTGATATTCTGGGTAGTCACATAAGTATCAAACTACATTATATCTTGAAATATCCGAGTAAATATGCATTTGCTGCACTTAATAAGTTACACTTTTCTGTTTAGGGATTCAATTTGTCAATCATTCTGCAAGTAAATTAACTAACACAATATGGTTAATCACAAAAGATTTGTCAGAGAGTAACTTGAACAACTCGCTAGGGAAATCAACAGTTCTAACGTTTTTGAAATTTAAAAGAATGAGTTAAAATTCAGTAAAATACATCATACTCAAATTAAATACTCAATCAGTTTATAAACCTTTGACGTAAACAGCCTATTTTGTACCGATAAATAATAGTAAAAATCTGGGAGATTATTGATGTCGTGTAAATGTAATGTTACGACCATTAAAGTTAGCTTTTTTTGAAAACATTCTACCAAAACAGTACAAGTTGTGAAATGAACACGCCATAGGTTGCGACAGGAGGAAAATCGTTATCTAAAAAGGGAAAAAAGTATACCAAAATTAACGAATTCCAAGGCGAATTCAACTAGAGGCTCTGAAGAGCCTGTGTCGCTCACCTGTATCTACTGTGTTTTTGGAAATCATGTAAAATAAGGTTAAAATCATTATAAATAGTATTAGATACCCTGATAATGATTGAGGCCAAGTTTGGTTTAATTGGCCCAGTAGTTAAATTAAAAGCAGGTCATCCAATTTTAGTCTCACAATAGTTACTGAAGACCCCTTATCATTATTCAAATTAGTTTTCAAGTTGTGACCATTTGAAATTTTTTTTTTTTTCAATTGTCCCTTAGACTTCTATAGTTAACTCCTATGTTCTATTTTTAGCCATGTTGGCCATATTAGTTGGATGACAGGGTCATCGGATATATTTTTTATTCAAGATACCCTATTGAAAATTGTAGCTAAGTTTAATTTTATTTGGTCCAGCAGATTAAGTAGAGAAGATGTTTGTAAAAGATTACAAAAATTTACGAAAAATTGACTATAAAGGGCAATAACTCCTTAAGGGGTCAATTGACAATTTTGATCATTTGATTTATTTGTAGACTGAACTTAGCTGAACATTGTTGATGTTTACAGTTTATCTCTATCTATAATAATAATTAAGATAATAACCAAAAACTGCAAAATTTCATTAAAATTACCAATTCAGGGACAGCAACCCAACAAAGGGTTGTCTAATTCGTCTGAAAATTTCAGAGCAGATAGATCTAAACCTGATGAACGTTTTAACCCCATCGTCAGATTTGCTCTAAATGCTTTAGTTTCAGAGATATAAGCCAAAAACTGCATTTTACCTCTATGTTCTATTTTTAGCCATGTCGGCCATGTTGGTTGGCAGGCGGGGCCATCAGACACATTTTTAAACTAGATACCCTTATGGTGATTATGCCCAAGTTTGGTAAAATTTGTCTCAGTAGTTTCAGAGGAGTAGATTTTCGTAAAAGATTACAAAAAATTACGAAAAATTGTTAAAAATTTACTATAAAGGGCAATAACTCCTTAAGGGGTCAATTGACAATTTTGTTATGTTGACTTATTTGTAGATCTTTCTTTGCTGAACATTATTGCTGTTTACAGTTTATTTCTATCGAATAATAATATTCAAGATAATAACCAAAAACAGCAAAATTTTATTAAAATTACCAATTCAGGGGCAGCAACCCAACACGGATTGTCTGATTGTCTGAAAATCGCAGAGCGGACAGATCTCAACCTGTTAAACATTTTTACCCCATGTCAGATTTGCTCTAAATGCTTTAGTTTCAGAGATATCAGCCAACAACTGTATTTTACCCCTATGTTCTATTTTTAGCCATGGTGGCCATGTTGGTTGGCAGGCGGGGTCATCGGACATATTTTTTAAACTAGATACCCTAGTGATGATTGTGGCCAAGTTAAATTTGAAAAAGAAGATTTTTGTAAAAGTTAACGGACGACGGACGACGGACGCCAAGTGATAAGAAAAGCTCACTTGGCCCATTGGGCCAGGTGAGCTAAAAAAGCGAAATCCATAAAAACTGACAAAACTAAACGCTATAAATGAACGGAACAAGTGAATAACAACTGTAATATTCCTGACTTGGTACAGACTTTTTTCAAAGAAAATGGTGGGTTAAACCTCGTTTTAAATCTAGCTAAACCTCCCACTAGTATGACAGTTGGAAATTAGTGCACGTAGCACAGTTGATATTTTCTCTTGTTTTGTATTGGTGTATCGTGTGTGTATGTGTGTGTTAGTATGAAGCATGGTTCCCAACAGAAGTATATTGCTGATACCAACTGCTACAATTGCTAAAATTATAAAATAAATAGTTTTGTTCAATATATAAACCATTAGACATATCTATTTATTGAACACTTGAATATCGGTATTCGTGAATACTTTGCTAATTTTGTAGTATTTCCTTAATATGTTTGAGAAAAGAATTATCTTTGTTGCAGTCATATCTGATCTTCTGGATAGTCACCTTAGTATCAACCTACATTATTATCTTTTAAAATATCGAGTAAATATGCATCTGCTGCACTAAATAAGTTACACTTTCTGTTTAGGGATTCAATTTGTCAATCATTCTGCAAGTAGATTAACTAACAAAATATGATTAATCGCAAAAGATTTGTCAGAAAGTTACTTGAACGACTCGCTAGGGAAATCAACAATTCTAACGTTTTTGAAATTTAAAAGAATAAGTTAAAATTCAGTAAAATACATCATACTCAAATTATATACGTCAATCAGTTTAAAAACATTAGACGGAAACAACCTTTTTTGTATATAACAATAAAAAACGTTTGGAAAATTGTTGATGAATAACGAAGAGAGATTGTGACGGTGTAGCAGTTTCAAATCTCAACTACTGCAACACAAACGTAGCTTTTCATGGCTTCTTTGTTAGCCATTATTATAAAAATAAGGAGATGTTGAAGGATTGCCAAAGAGACAACTATCATCCAGAGTTCAAATGACGTGGATGTAAGCAATTATAGGTCATCGTACGGTCTTTAGCAGCTACGCGTAGCAACCATAACTAAATCATGAACATATAAAAGACAGGATAAATAGTTATCATTTAACTTATAAGAGTAGTACTAGTATAGATTTTTGTTTAATTATTTCATTAAATAAACATAAAGCTTTTCTAAAGAGAACAAACAGATAGCAAATATAGTATCCAACTTTGTTTAAGATTCTGACTTTTAATTTGCTTAAATTTGATTTTTTTGTATTTACGCATACCGACCGTGCAAGACTCTTAATGGTAGTCAAGGTCATTAAAACACATATTTTAACTAATTTTCTAAACTAGTTATCATGGGGTGTTTTGAAAACCTAAATTTAGAGAGTTTTGTACATAGGTTCACAACATTATACAGTTTTAAGAATCTAGGTTGATAACACTAGTACGTGCAGTATTTTGAACATACGTTCATAGTTCATAAAACTTTACTAGGTTGTTTATAAACAAGAGAGTGCTATGCAACTTCTACAACGGTTTTGAGTCAGGTAAGTGTTGCTCAATTTTTGGTTTCTGCTGGGAGGTTTTTTTGTTGGATCAATCGTATCATATTTTTGTGTTCTTCGATTTTCGTTTTAAATATCATCTTGCCATCGTCCTACTTGTCCCTGATTCGATCAAATTATATAAATAAAAGTATTAAACGTTACAGAGACAATAACCCAACCGAACAGATTCTTTTTTTCATTAAGGAATTTACAAGGACCTCAACATATATAATATTCATAGATATTGCGATTAGACATATGAATACTAGTATATGTCATGTCAATGGACTGAGTCTTGTTATACATGTTAACTGCGCTCATATTTTAAGATTAGCTCAAAATGAAAAATTCAGCCCTGTTTAAACTGCTACAAGCCACTCCAAACCCTTTATACCTCAATTCAAACCACTTCTCACCAACCCCCAACAATCCCTACTCTGACCCCTAGAAAACCCAGACACAATAAAAAAAACCATTACAACAAACTAAAACTAAATAAACAATGAAAAAGAGCATCATTTCATTAAACAATCGACTTCCTTCAAAAACACATATAAAACAAACAAATAGAACTCTGCAACAACTTATATTTGATAAAAACATTCTAATTATGTTTCCATGAGTTGAACCATTATATCCTCTGCAGCTAACGTCAATGAATAAATTAGTAATATTCCAGCATCCTTTTATCGGTATATCTCATGTGATACTCTAAATGATTGAGGATTGAAGGGGATTATTGAATTCTATACAGTTTCCTATTAAACCAGTTACTTCCCATAAATCTGTCTATGTATTATTGCATTCTTTCTTGGGTATCAAACAGAATACTAATGAACAATTATCAGCATTTGACAAAACCTTGACATGTAGCAAACAACCCATTGATCTTTCAGCACTATTTGTCTGATACTAAAGGAGCATGTAACTAGCTATTAAACAACTCCATGTGTTCACAGCAGTTCTTCCAAATGACAAAGTTTTAATTGGTAAAAGTTTATGTCGAATGACATCATTAAAATTAATAAGGTTTCCGCTCTTTCTACTTTCTATGATTTTACCACGGCTTGATATTTGACATCTGAGGCAAATTTGGTAGGAGAAGATACAAATGTCTGAAGTCAATATAATACACAGATATACCCTTAAAAAGGGGGAAATATCGTACAAATTACTACATAAACATGTGTTCATATGAACAATAGACACCCATCAACTGAGATGGACTAATAATCTTGAACTTTTCATATATTAAAGGAGCGATATTATCTACGATTTAGACACAACATTTAAATACGATTCTTTTTGTTTCAAGAATTAATAAAAGCGGAGTTTTTAAATAGTATTTCGTTAAAAACAGTCAGTTTGGTTCACATTTGTTAAAATAAGCTCAAAAACATCGCCGATGTATTATTAACTTGCAAGTCAATAATTCAACCTCATTGAATCTATATTCATGCTGAGACTACTATAACACATAGTAGTCTCAGATTCATGTGACCTTCAATTGAGTTTAGTATGTAATAAATCACATATGAGAATGTGAGAGCAAATGACCCTTTAAATCTGAAGATTTTTATATGGAAAACAGTTCTTTTGTGAGCTTACTATACCTATGTTGTCACATTATTATTCATATCAACTAAGATTTTGTATGATATATTCAGGCGCTGACAATAGAGAGGATTCATAATATGATGACTAATTACTAATGATTTGTAAATGTTTACTATAAATTTCCCGTCTCTGATAAAAAATTGGAGAAATTCAAAATTTTGGCAAAAAAATGACCAGTTTTGTTTTTTAAAAAACGATACCAAGGGCATACTATAAAATCCCAAAACGAAACTCACAAAAATAAATGTGGATGAACCTTTTAGATTAAATTTTATTTGTTATCAAATGTAGCTGTTAGCTTATAAAAGAAGGCAAATAGATTTGCTCTAATGTTCCAGACATTCATCAATCACCTAGTTGCTAAGTTTTATTTTTGTTTTGTCTTACTAATATTTGCTCGATAAATAGTTCATGTTTCATTTTGACATTTAATTCGCACAATTTTTATTATCTTTATACACTCAAGAGATTGCTTTTCTTTTATTGTACTGTGAGTAGCATCCTCGGTTTTATGGTTTCTAAACAACTGTAGTTATTGTTGTATTTGTGGTATTTGTAAGGGAAAAGAAGGAATGGTGGATAGAGTTCATCTTTATGTCTTAAGTTGTATTAGTTTTCGTAAACACGAGATCGTTTCAATTGAGTTCCTTCCTAGCTCTTATTATTTTTGTACATTTCAATTGTTTAAGACGATTTTTTGGATTTTGTTGTGAAATTGAACGGCTACGGTTGAAAGCAAAAGACCTTAAAGAAATGGTCAGACAATATCAATAATATTGAAATGTTTTTCCTGCTTTTAATTTCCTTCATTCGAACAATAATGTTTCTTCTTCCCAATTAAACATCCTTATGTTGATGTTTCTCGTTAGAGTTGTTTACTAAATGAGATTTAGGATTATTGATGTATGTACGATTTACTGTGAATCAAGTTACTTCCTGTTCAATCAATCTTTAGACGTTATAGTCCTTCCTTTATCATGTCTACAGCAGAATTCTAATTTCGATATACTGTAGCATTATTGGTGATAAAACTTCTACATGCAGAACATATACGCCCATCCTAAAAGTTTGTTTTATATTATTTACCATTCAAAGTAGAAACAATTTAATTAATCGTCTTTTTTTTAAATAAAGAAAAGTAATTATTTACCAAGAGGTTGACTCAGCTACCACGCTGATCAGCAGTATGGGAATGGATTAACATAGGTGTACTGAAAGTATCCAGTTAAATCAAGCTCTTCTTGTAACAAGAATACGTTTCATTTAAACTTAATAAAAATACAGATCTATTTAGCTTTGTAAACAACTACTACCGCCGTGTTGTACCACAAACCAAACTAATACCTATGAAATTGGAGGAACTATGAAAAAGTTGATTATTGTATGGTGAATGTCCAGCAATAATAATTGCATACATACAGAAAGATAACACGATACTATCAGATACATGTAGATATAATTATTTATAACTCAACTCCTTATTTTTATGTACCCTGCTTTGTACTTCACTGAATAGCTCAATTTTCTTTCGTAGCAATGAAGAATTCTAAATATTCCGTCCACAAAACAAATGAATCATCCCGAAATCTGTCCTGAGGAAATTGCTATGGAGTTTTCTTCCATTATACATGAATGTGTATTAAGAACTTTGGTGATGACCTTGTCTATTGACCTTTGCCCTAGGGATTAAATACGAGTTCATGAAGTCGCGAACCAAACTTTGTATTGTTACTATATGTTCTTTAAAAAAAAATTAAGGGTGGTTGCTTAGCACTTTTAAAATGATGTTGACATTTGACCTTTAACCTTTGTACCGAATTGTAGCTTAAATCGTGATGTACACTTCTCCCATTTATGTATGGTTCTGCCTATTACCTAAAAAAAGAATCAAATAAATAGTCTAAATGTCATTCATTATCGTTTTTGTGTGTAAATATCATTACATAAACTGCTTGATAAATGAATTAGGTATTGACAATTCACTTGGAAACTCAACATATACCCTCACGACACTTACCAAAGAGGAAATCCTGGATAATCATAGGTCTGTTCTATGTTCCTTTGGAATTTCAACCAAAGATGAAGAACTGGATCTTCCATCACTGTATTGGATACCTAAACTACATAAGTGTCCTTACAAACAACGGTATATTGCTGGGTCTTCCAAGTGCTCCACGAAACTTCTCTCTAAATTATTAACATCTATTTTATCAGCAATCAAAGCCGGGCTCCAAAGTTATTGTGAAACTGCCTATTCTAGAGGTGGCGTGAATCAGATGTGGATACTAAAACATTCCAAAGATCTTTTAGAGTACATACAATCTAAGACTCTCTCATCTTGCAATAGTATTAAAACATTTGACTTTTCTACACTTTACACAAGTATTCCCCATTCCAAACTAAAAGACAAATTGAAAGAGTTGGTATTACTTTGTTTCATTAAAAAGAATGGCGAACGTAGATACAAGTAACTTGTCCTGGGGAGGGATAAATCCTACTTTGTAAAGAATCACTCTGATTCAAACAAAAAATTCTCTGAAACTGACATTATCAAGATACTTGATTTCTTGATTGACAACATATTTGTTACGTTTGGAGGACGTGTTTTTCAACAGACTGTCGGAATTCCAATGGGAACCAATTGTGTCTCTCTTCTTGCCGTCTTGTTTCTTTATTATTATGGGGCTGACTTCATACAGGAACTTCTTAGGACAAAAGATAGGAAGTTAGCAATATCCTTTAACTTTACGTTCCGCTATATAGATGATGTTCTATCATTAAAAAATACAAAATTTGGTGACTATGTTGAACGAATCTATCCCATCGAACTAGAGATAAAGGATACTACAGATACAGTTAAGTCTGCCTCATATCTGGACTTATATCTAGAAATTGACAATGAGGGTCGGTTAAAAACAAAATTTTACGACAAAAGAGATGATTTCAGCTTCCCAATTGTGAACTCTCCATTTCTATGTAGCAACATTCCAGCAGCGCCTGCATACGGAGTATATATCTCCTAATTGATACGATATTCCCGGGCTTGTATTTCCTATCGTGATTTCCTTGATAGAGGATTGCTGCTCACAAGGAAGCTATTAAACCAAGAGAGCCAAATGGTGAAGTTGAAATCATCCCTTCGTAAATTTTACGGACGCCATCACGAGTTGTTTGACTGTTATGGAATAACCGTTTCACAGATGATATCGGATATGTTCCTTATGTCGTAACTACAATACCCTTCCCTTTTCACGAATGTGACCTACCAAATTAAACTATTTACCGGATTTATAATAACATAAGCAACACGACGGGTGCCACATGTGAAGCAGGATCTGCTTACCCTTCCGGAGCACCTGAGATCACCCCAAGTTTTTGGTTGGGTTCGTGTTGCTTAGTCTTTAGTTTTCTATGTTGTGTCATCTGTACTATTATTTGTCTGTTTGTCTTTTTATTTTTGACCATGGCGTTGTCAGTTTGTTGTAGATCTATCAATTTGACTGTCCCTCTTTTATCTGTCGTCCCTCTTTGACATTGAGGTCAATCTGAAGGTTATTAAATGCACAACATTTTCCATTCCATATTCATATTCATTCACCTATTGTTGTTGCTTTTGAAATATTTTGATAAAAAGGTCAATTTCATAAAACATTACTCTATTGGGTTCCATTAGCAATCATCCTTGCATCCGGAATCCCAAACATTTTGTTTAAAATAAATACTGAACAATATTGATATTTTATATTTAATAACCACGTTTTAACGGGTGCCGATGCGACATAGTGTTATGGACCAATACAAAATTCATATAGTACGATTTCTGGAATAAAATGGAAAACCATTTACACTTCTTATTGTTGCTCACCTGTTTTTCCTTTAAATTTGGATTTTCCCTAAAATCTTTCCAATTAAATGTAATTTTAAAAAAAACAAATGTTACAATTCTCATCAATTCCAAAATTTTGCAATTAACTTTTATGAAAAAATATATTTTCCTCCATCAAAATATGCAATTCTGAGCCCAACTCAAAAATCATGGAACAAATTACATATGCAGCATTTTATCACCATATTTCTGATATGTTTATAAACAGCTATCAGAAAATAGAATTTCAAGAAGATCCGAGACTAATGGTTTCATGATGTGGTTGTAGCTTACAGATAATTACTATTAAATACTAATGGGAAAGCTTCCACCAGACGATATACCGGCGGTCACATCGCAACAGTAAACAGATTAAATCATAGAATACGTGAAAAAATTTCAACAGAATCTAATTGACTGTTATATTAATCAGGGAAATGGACAAAAATCATCAATATGTGTTTTGAAGATTTAAAATAAACCAGTACATCTGCTCGACGTTCACAACTTTACCTTTTAAAATTGGATTAATTTGTTATTTCAAAAGACTCTGTCAGTATCAATTCAATTGCAGCCTTATTAAAAAGGTAAATTAAAATTAGCAAAATAATTTCCTGAATGAATCCTCAGTAGGATAAAAACGTTTAACATTGACAGATTAGTAGATCTAATAACAAATATTCCCATTTGTTTCTTATTAATGAATATGCGTACGAACTACAAGAACTATTGTGTTACAAGTTTATCTAATTGACAGGACGAAACAATATATCCCAGACGTATTAAAAAGATGGAAATGTTTCTTAAATGCGGTTAGATACGACAAAAATCTCATTTACTGACAGGGAGCAAAGAGTTCGTGTATAGACAAAACAAGATTTTTGTCAAGAATCAAAATAATACTGTACATGGGTACCATCTATAGCATGTAATTCCTGTTGTTTTCTATGACCACTTACTGAATATATATATATATATATAATATATATATAATAAGATCTATTTTGTTACGCTTGTGATCCGTTTATTTGGCAATCGCCAATGGCAGTCAGCAGGGTTTAAGAACATCAGTTGTTCGACCTGCTAGTCAAATGCGTTTTGTTAAAATATACTTTTTCACTCATTTGGTCTTTTGGAAAATGTTGTTTGTGCTGTATTTAGACCCCTCTACCAAGAAATTTGTTTTGCATGCACACGTATAAAAATTGCGGTTTTTATCCAACGCAATCATAGGTTTGGATGTTTATAAACCCGAAGGCAAATATAATACAAGCCCAAACGAAAAAATATAAACAAGTCTAAATTGAAAACAACGTTCAAACCTATGATTGCGTTGGATAAAAACCGCAATTTTTATACGTGTGCATGCAAAACAAATTTCTTGTTAGAGGGGAATAAATACAGCACAAACAACATTTTCCAAAAGACCAAAAAAGTGAAAATGTATATTTTAACAAAACGCATTTGACTAACAGGTCGAACAACAAATGTTCTTAAACCCTGCTGATTGCCATTGGCGATTGCCAAATAAACGGATCACCGATGTAATAAATGGAATTATAAATTTAATACTAAACAGAAAACAATAAACTTGCGGAAAAGATGGTATACCACAAACAAAAGGTGCAAAGGTTTTTGTACACCATATCCGGATTTCGACAATTAATGTCTCTTCAGTGATGTTAGGAATCGAAACGGTATTTGGAAAGCCATACAATTTACCTCAATTTAGTAGATAGACTGTTGAATTTTGAGGAGTCAAAATAGGATGAACGGATCATATAAACCCAAAGGCAAATATAATACAAGCCCAAACGAAAAAATATAAACAAGTCTAAATTGAAAACAACGTTCAAACCTATGATTGCGTTGGATAAAAACCGCAATTTTTATACGTGTGCATGCAAAACAAATTTCTTGTTAGAGGGGAATAAATACAGCACAAACAACATTTTCCAAAAGACCAAAAAAGTGAAAATGTATATTTTAACAAAACGCATTTGACTAACAGGTCGAACAACAAATGTTCTTAAACCCTGCTGACTGCCATTGGCGATTGCCAAATAAACGGATCACCGATGTAATAAATGGAATTATAAATTTAATACTAAACAGAAAACAATAAACTTGCGGAAAAGATGGTATACCACAAACAAAAGGTGCAAAGGTTTTTGTACACCATATCCGGATTTCGACAATTAATGTCTCTTCAGTGATGTTAGGAATCGAAACGGTATTTGGAAAGCCATACAATTTACCTCAATTTAGTAGATAGACTGTTGAATTTTGAGGAGTCAAAATAGGATGAACGGATCATATAAACCCAAAGGCAAATATAATACAAGCCCAAACGAAAAAATATAAACAAGTCTAAATTGAAAACAACGTTCAAACCTATGATTACGTTGGATAAAAACCGCAATTTTTATACGTGTGCATGCAAAACAAATTTCTTGTTAGAGGGGAATAAATACAGCACAAACAACATTTTCCAAAAGACCAAAAAAGTGAAAAAGTATATTTTAACAAAACGCATTTATATACAGAATGTGTTTTCAGGCTTGTATCACCATCACTGGTGATCCGATGGATAAAATCTATCGTAGAGTTGTCACTGGTTCAGACGTACTTATATATATATATATATATATATATATATATAGATTGCCTAACAATGTAATTTTAACACACTATTTAGTATGTAAATATAAGAATGTTTAAAATATTTACAAAATGATGAAAATAAACGCAATATTTCGCTAGACTAACTAGCTTTATCAAGCGTGCATCTATCCAGGTGAAATCGGATGTAGATGATAAGAAACTTTTGCAGCTCAATGTATATGTTGCACTTGAATTTAGCTGCCTTGAAAATAATACATAATTTGGATGAAGTTCAAGATTTTTACAAAATTGGTAGTTGAAGTTAGCAACGTCCATTGGCCAATATTACAGGATAAAAAAGGCCGATGCTGTGTACTAAATTATTCTTTATCTTTCCTGTATCTTTTCTCATCTTTTTCGTTCAGACCACCAGGTTCTCAAGTGTGGAGTTGGTGGATCCAAAAATTTTCTCTTCTCCTTCTCGCCGTGGTGTCCCACTCGGTGTTGACTTCTATGATTTGGAAGGTAACATTATCAAAAGAATGTTTCGTTGAACGAAGATGTCTTGTGAGAGGACAGTTTTTGTTGGTTTTGTACCATGAACGATGGTTATTGAGCCGAATATTAAATTTGTCCATTGTTTCTCCCACATACTGAATGCCACATGTGTCACATGTTAATATATAAATTGAGTTCTCCGTTTTACAGTTGGAATTTGAGTAGATGGTATAATTTTGTTTAGTAACGGAGCTGATGAAAGAACTGCTTGTATTTCATGGTACAAAACCAACAAAAACTGTCCTCTCACAAGACATCTTCGTTCAACGAAACATTCTTTTGATAATGTTACCTTCCAAATCATAGAAGTCAACACCGAGTGGGACACCACGGCGAGAAGGAGAAGAGAAAATTTTTGGATCACCAACTTCACACTTTAGAACCTGATGGTCTGAACGAAAAAGATGAGAAAAGATACAGGAAAGATAAAGAATAATTTAGTACACAGCATCGGCCTTTTTTATCCTGTAATATTGGCCAATGGACGTTGCTAACTTCAACTACCAATTTTATAAAAATCTTGAACTTCATCCAAATTATGTATTATTTTCAAGGCAGCTAAATTCAAGTGCAACATATACATTGAGCTGCAAAAGTTTCTTATCATCTACATCCGATTTCACCTGGATAGATGCACGCTTGATAAAGCTAGTTAGTCTAGCGAAATATTGCGTTTATTTTCATCATTTTGTAAATATTTTAAACATTCTTATATTTACATACTAAATAGTGTGTTAAAATTACATTGTTAGGCAATCTATAATTTTATTTGTGTAATTGAATTAATCTCTGTACTGATTAATCCACACTCCCATAGATTTGTATGTCATGTGCTGCTATTTATAGGCACTTATATATATATATATTATATATATATATTAAAACAGATGAAAAATAGTAAAATGTGTACAGTAAGAGTTACTGCCCTTCATGAGTCCGTTGTATAAATGGTCATGTGATCCATAGAAATATCCAGGAATAAATGCAGCATTTTAAATCAAGCACAATGAGCGCCTGAGGAATATCTCTTACTACCCTATTTTTCTTCCTATCACGACAAATAAATATACTGAAACTAGCGATGACACTTTCTAAATACATGGTACTACTACGTTAAATTTTTTAAGCAGTTGTCACTTACAATAAATTCATTTAATCTCATTATATAACAATTCAGATTATATATATATATATATAACAATTCGTGTAAAATGTTTCGGCTGGCTGAAAGTTATTATTACATATCATTGGAGAAAAATATCAGCTGACATAAATCAAACAAGTATTATGTTTGTCAATATGATTTAGTTAGAAGCTACTCTTATAAGAAACAACGAAACACTCCCTTTCTAAAGTCTTAAATCACTCAGTAATACAAGTTTGTGTACAGACCAAATATTAATAAAAGGAATCTTCATTCACTAAATACAGTAGTAATATTTGATTGTAGTTTATCAAATCTAAGACAGAATATGTGTTCAAATAAAATCTTGCCGATCATATTACATGTAAATGGTGTTTCTTTAATAAGCGTTACTCTATATTTTGACGCTTGACAAAACTATTGATATAAAAATAAGATGTATTATCATGGCAAATGAGACAACTCTACACCAGAGACCAAAATAACGTAGAAGGTGAGCAACTATAGGTAATTCTACGGCCTTCAACAATGAGCCGAATCCATACCGCATTGCAAGCTTTAAAAAGCCCCGAAATGACAAATGTATAACAATTCAAACAAGAAAATTAACGACTTGACCAGTGTACAAAACAATAAACGAAAAACAAATATCTTATTACACATATGAATAGCCCCTTTCGTCGTTACTGGACCCACCACTCTAAATACACATCAACGGTAAATCTGAGTCACATATACGGTAAATCTAAGTCACATCTACGGTAAGTCTGAGTCACATCTACGGTAAATCTGAGTCACATCTACGGTAAATCTGAGTCACTTCTAAGGTAAATCTGAGTCACCACAGATATAATTTGTTTGTCGTATCAATAATACCTTCCTCATTTTCTTGTTTTTGCCTATCACTGAGTGTCTACATTTTTAATACACCTTATCTCTATTTGTCAGACATTACTGGACATCACAGAGGTTCCCGTAAAATGTTGACGTCGCAAGAGAAAACGTCTGACGCCACAAAGAAAAAGTGATTGTTGTATGACGTCAAAAGTTCAAGTATCGCAAGTTCTCGGGTCAAGTGTCGCAGATTCCCAAATAGCTATAAAGTCTATTGTCTTGAGTAACACGACGATTGCAATCAGTGCAGAAAGGGTCGTAGCTGAGTTTGTTCTCCTTTTTGTGGGGTTCGTCTACCTTAATGCTTAGTTTTATGTGCAATGTTTTGTAAACTTTTGCTCCATCTTCATTTTTTTTTAAACGATGAATATTTTAATCCAGAAAGACTAGGTGCGCATATGATGTGAATAGTATAATGGAAATAAGCTCCTTTACGTTAATACCTAAATCTAAAAATACAATTAAAGACAGCTGTTCACTTGTTTGACATCACCACAATGCTTAATTTTTTCATTGACTTCATATTTGTTACGTTTAGTGGATGTATTTTTTTAGCAAATATTTCTTAGGACACTCTTTGATGATTGTTCAATTGTTCTGAGGCATACATGAGCTTGTGTTTTTGTGTCGTTGGCTTGTATTCTATTTGACAATTATCCCTCAACTGTTTTTATTTTATTGATAAATGAAGTGTATAATAAAGATATCATATAAATAACCCAATAAGAACATAATTTAACAGCAATGAATACCTTGCATAACCAGATATAACTTAGATTGTTCTGGTTGTGTTTGCATTTGGAAGCCTTTATTTTAGACATAAACTTTCTTTGTTTATCATCTTTGAAAATGAGTCCCTTCTTCCTTTTTATTTTATGTAGAAGGTTGAAACTATTTAATATTTAAATTAGTAAATCTATATGTTTCTCATATGGAAAAAACACCAATTTTGCCCGTATTTTCTAGTGCAATGGTTGTTAAATGGACGATCGAAGAAGCACCCCCTTTTGGCTCGAAATGTCTGGATATGACAATAATAAAACAATATCAAAAACACTAGTCAGTACAATAGACCATACCAACCATCAAAACTATATCCTAAGAAAAAAAAATAACGTACAAACGAAGACAAACAAAACAATAAAAAAAGGTCCAGATAGCCTGACTTGCAATTGGTACAGAAAAAAAAAACCGATGTGGTAGGATTAAACAAGGTTTTAATTGCACACAAACCTCTTCCCCTTCATTTGTCTTTCTATGCAATATGTTGAAAAAAATACAAAAAAATAAATAAAACATCTGCACAGTGCAGCTACAATGTACCAACAGGATGAGCACTAATTTGTGAATACCATGAGCAACACGACGGATCTGCTTACCCTTTCGGAGCACTTAAAACATCCGCAGTTTTAGTGTTGTTAATTTTTAGATATTTTTTATGTTTTGTATTGTGAACCTCTTTATCTTATCATCGTTTTTTTTCATTTTTTTGCGAAGTGGTTTGTCAGTTTCTCTTTAATTTATAAATTTGACTGTCCACTTGGTTTCTTCTGCTTCTTTTTTTAGAACTTTAACAAGGGGAAAAAAGACGGCACATTTTTTTAATGGAATAAAAAAAAACCATTTGTTAAAATTTCAATGAACAGGCTTAATCATTTAATTGTGTGCTATGTTGCAATAGATTTATCCCAATGAAAAAAGACAAGGATTGTCCATAATAACATTGAGAATGGAAATGGGGCATGTGTCAAAGGGACAACAACCCGACCAAAGAGCAGAAAACAGCCGAAGGCCACCAATAGGTCTTCAACACAACGAGAAAATATATATAAATTTCCAACTACTGTTTTTATTTCAGTTCAATGAAAGGCGTGATTTAAATTTTTCCAATTTGATTATAAATCAATTTATTTATAAGAATGCTGCATAATAATATAAATTAGTTTCCCGGTTGAAATTAAATCGTTTTAAGAAAAATTGTTGAAGTTTTTTTGTAGCTCGGTCAATTTTCATGCACGCAAAAACATTATAATGTGATTTATTAAATGCAACGAATTTGATGAACGCGAAAAGAAGTGATAATTTCAACAATTGTCTGACATATAATGAAATTAGTCGTCAACTGCTACATCTTCTTCCCACAACATCATTTAATGACTGTATTTTATAGAAATCTCTTTGATACGATTAAATTCTGAATGATTCTGATTTTCTTTCAGTGTAGATACTTATAATAGGAGCGCACATTAAATTGAATATTATTCTTCCACTTAGGGACTAAAACCAATTCCATAAAGATCATCAACTGCTCATTTGAAATCTATTTGCTCGTATTGTCTATTAATAGAAAAAGAATGGAAAAGAATAAAGTAGTAATTACTTTTAAAAAACATAATCAGCTACGTATTAAAAATCGTGTTTATTGCAATAATTTTCAAAATTCATATCCGCAGAAAGTGATATTTTGATTCGCTCATTAGATGATATGTGTTAAAGGCCGTACTTTGACCTATAATTGTTTACTTTTTACACATTGTCACTTGGATGGATAGTTGTCTCATTGGCATTCATACCACATCTTCTTATTTATATTTATCAGCAAAACCCTCTGGGTCATATGAGAACACCCAAAGTTAATGGTTGGGTTCGTGTAGCTCAATTTTTAGTTCTCTATCAAGTGTTTTGTGACCTAGTTTGTATGTTTGTCTGTTCCGCGACGTCATTCGTTTTTTTTTTAATTGCGTTGTCAAATTTGGATTTGATCGACATCTTCGGTGCATAAGTCGTAAGTGAAAAAGCCATGATATTGGTAAAAAAAAGGCGTTAAAACTAATCCTCTGAAAATTAAAATATATGTGTTGTTAAAGCTATTAATAAAACTTATGTTATTGTTTTCAAGTATTTTGAAAGACCTGAAAGTTTCAAAGAAGCTGGTTCACAGAAAAATCAAATTAAAATGGAGATCATGGAGAATTGCATGCTCACTATGCTTTGCTTTTGCATTATGTTTAAGCCAATCAGAACAACAATAGTGTAATTTCTATTAGAAAAAATGAAATGTGCTTTTTTATTTTATATATAGTCCGAGATTGCTCTGACGTCTGACGGCCGTAGCAGCAATCTCGGACTACTTTGTAACAAAACAGGTTTTAATTTGACAACGTGTCATTAAAATGTAGGCATATAAAAACCTATCAAGATTGCGGTATGGATATCATTACGACTAGATTAATATTGAATTAAATTGCATGTGCAAAATTTCTTTAAACAGAATGTGTTTACTGTACTGTTAACGTAATGTTTTAATGCTTTAGGTTAAAGAATACAAACTGATTCATAATAAAATAAATACGACGAATATATTTGAAAAAAAGGTTCTTATAAAATCTACATCAAAGACCATTATATTTGCTTATAGAGTATGAAAATCTGTTTTTCCACAGCGAAGCGCAGTAAAATTGGCTCAAGATTTGAAAATATCTTATCGCCATTTGTAAGCTAGAAAAATGCTCATTTCGTCTATAGAACGAATTTCGAATTTCACACATTAAAAGTCGAGCAAGAAATGATTTAAAACCGCCGATTTCACAATTATCACAAGTAAGAAAATAGCACGTGTAAAAAATGATCGTTATCCATTAATGAAGGTTAATATTACATGGCAGTTATGAATTTACAAAATACATGGGGTTTGCATCAATGAGACAGCAACCCTGAAACATACTTGTAGAAAGAAAAACAGATAAGACATATAGCGGGCAACACACTTTTTATTTGTGTATTTAGCCCAAAATCTGAAGCAGCAATCATATAACTGTTTGCCTAATGAACAACTTTAACATGATATAAAAATGTGAAATACCAGTTGTGTTTAACTCCTGTAAGTGCTTATCGTATCAATGCAGTATGAGTATTCCAGTAATGAAAATATAAATTACACTTCACAAGAAGGAACCAACGGACCAACAACATCAAGGAAACGAAAATTAACGTAAGGGTTGTCACATTAGAATTTGTTTATAAAGGTTACCGAGAGAAAGTCTGTTATAAGATCCAGGAAAAAAGACAATGATCACTTGAAACGTAGGATTTTGTAAGACTAACTTCCAGAAGACAAACTACATTGTTGTAGATAAATTCGTTAGTTTGATGGTCCTGTTATTTCCTTTCTTTTTCATTAAATGGTCTTTCGAAAAATCTGATTGCAAATTCATTTGCTGCAACTCATATAAAGCCTATTTCTCTAATGCGAAAGGTAAATATGCTAGATATATTTACTGGATGTGTGATACGATGATTAAAGCTGTAAATTTTCTCCTTGACAACATTTATGTACATTTCGGCAATAAAGTTTATAGACGGGTTGTAGGTATTTCTATGAACACCAAGTGTGCCCACTTAAAAGCATACTTGTTCTTATACTTTTATGAATCACAGTATATGGCCAAACTCAGTACAAACCAGTCTAAATTCCATTCAATTGATAAATTCAAGAACAGTCACCGTTGCCTTGACGATGTTGTTTCGTTAAATAATCAAGAATTCCCTAAATATACTACCGAAATTTACTCAAAGGAACTTACTTTAAAAAAATCAAATAATAACAGCAATAACTGTCCTTTCCTAGATTTAGATATTCCAGTTTTACACGAGAAACTCTTCACAAAAATTTACGACAAAAGGGATTATTTTCTTTCCTTATTGATAATTTTCCTTTTTTGGACGGTGATGTTCCTTTGGCAACGTCTTACGGTATTTGTATATCCAAACTCGTTCGCTATGACCGTGTCTGTAGTGACGTATTGGATTTTAATGAGCGTAATCTATGTATTACTGGTAAAGACAAAGACTTGGTTTAGAAGTTAAGCTGTATAGAAAACCTAAATCAAACGGATAAGCACATCCTATTTTTTACAGGGATGTTCTTTACCGAGCAGCCCGGACATTAAGTTACAATCCGGGAATCTTATCAATACCTTAAAATAAATTTATTCTAAAAGGTTACAAATTCAACACTGTAATTATGTCATTAAATATTGATTCTATTGGTATAAATATTGATTTTGTTATCAGTAAATTAAAACCATACTGAATATTATTGTTATACACATATGCGCATTCACGTTTCTACAATCTGTAGACACCTATATTTTTGGCATTGCACAAGATCATGTTTTGTTCTGACTGTTAATGACATCTTTACACTAAATCAATTTGATTTTGGATGTGTACTGATTGATAATTTAGTCTTAGATACATGATCATTTTTATTAGTTGTTATTGGCTATCTTCTTATTGTTATACATTGGTATACTTGGAAAACATTTAATTATTCAGAAAGAAATTGTTGTAATGATACATGGAGCATTATTGAAAATATCAGTCATGAGATGATATGCATTTGGTAGCATGTATCGTTTACATTAGAAACCACGTTGGAATCACATTTACAGAACTGTTTCTATATTCATATTACAGACAAAATTATCATTATTTAAATTGTAATTACATTTTAGCACTCCCGCCTCAAACTGAGATACACATAAAGGACAAAGTTGCTTCGACTGTCAGAACTTTATATATTGTCTAAAAGTAGAAAGCGTAGACAATGTTGATTTGAAGAAACAATAAGATAATGTGTTATTTCAGTAATACAAATATTCTAATTATAGACCTGTTGAAAAAATTCCTTTCAAATTTGATTTTTATAAATATGATAAACCCTCCCCACATAAATACAACATTGCTTGCCCTTATTATGTTCAGAAGACAAATTGAATGAAAAAAAAACCATTAGTCTAGGAAAGACAGACAACAACATGATCACAAGAAAAAAAAAAGAAGAAAAAAACCCGAAGAACCGTCATAAACAACACATAGAAAAATGAAAATTCGAGATCTAAATAGACCAGGGCTAAACTATTGTGCCGCAGAAGCGGATTAATGTTAATACCTTTTTTCTAACTTTAATATAGTACAAAATTGACAAACCATAGGTACATGGTAACCACAATACAAGAGTACATATATTTGAAATTACCCCCAACCACCTTTTGGACAAAGCTGCCAACACTGCTACCGATAGAACCAAGATATAGTTTTTGATTAGACATACTCATTAGTTTGAATATGTTAACTGACTTATTTTTCTGATAATGGATTGCACTCCTAACAAGATTTCATTAATTCGTTGATGTGTAGGAAAATAAACTAGGAACATGAACAGAGAGAAACAAAATAAACCAGAAGGAACACAGTTTTAATTGCATAATAAACTAAATAACAGTATGACTAAAAGAAAAAAACAAGCAGTTGTATAAATTTGTTGCGTTCTAGGCGCTTTATTGGATTAAACTTCATCAAGTAGGTTCATACACCGAACCTTAACTGCCAGGAATGTATTAATCATTCGTCAAAAAATATTTATTGAGAGAAAATAACTTAATATCGTCTTTTAAATATACAGTATACTTTCGCCAACTGAGTTGCTCTTATTTTCAGTTTACTCAAGATGAATATACACAAACTAAAATACCACCATTGTGATTACAAGGACGATCCATTAGCTGAAAACTATAATATGATTGAAGATAAAATCCTCAGTCAAATGTGTAGGTGGGAAATCATCTTTGCTATAACCGAATTGTTAAAACTTTAATTTTATTAACGCACTGTCTTTCTCGCAATATACATATTACCCTGAAGATTATTATAATCAAATTCAAATGTATTATATGTCTGGACAGTTAATTAGAAGCAACAGTAGCGTACAGACGTTAAAGACTCGTTAATACGAGAATCCATTTTGTAAATACTGGAGACAAAAACTCTAATGCTTGCTATGATTTGTTTAATGAATATTTGTTTTTACATCTCTGTCGGTCAGTAATGAACTACAACGTACTGATACATGAAGCAATCAAAACAGGAAACTATAAAAGGTTATTCGAAACAAAAATGAAAATGATCAGTGACATATCTAAACAGTCGTAACCTTCCATTAGACGGAACTTGAAAACCAGTTAAAAATAATGGCCTTATAAGAGCATGAATCGGAAATCATTGGTGCGTTATCTCGTCACTAGTTTGCATCAGCTTCGCAAAAATAAAAAAAGTACCAAGGAAATAAGCTCAGTATAGTTCTGTTGAGAATGGTTACGGGTTAGCGTATGTTAAAAATCCAATCAATTACACTGAATACATAAAACTAAAAACTTAAGAATTACCAGCAAGGATGTCGAGAACGAGGACAGGAGCAAAATAGTGTACCACAAAAAGTGGAAAACACCATTTTGTACCAGCCATTCCATTATTCTATACTGATCAATCAAGTCATGATGGCGCAATACATACCTTGGTTCAGTAACTCTCTAATTATTAATAATACTCCATCATTAATATCTTGATAGACTATCTGTGTACTTTTTTTATGATTATTCAGTTTTGGTATTTTTTGAAATAATTATTATTTTTGTTATCAATATTTTGTTCATAAGTTTAAGGACCTGTTTACTAAATCACATATCTGTGTCTTGTTTTTACATGCGATTGTGCAATGTGATAATTTTCAGATTAACTCAGTCATAAAACTACCCGACCACTCTCATTGTATATCTAAATATTTTATCTGTCTTTATCTACACTTTACAAGTGAAAAAAGTTTTGATTAAAAATATATTTTAAACTTTAAAAGAATAACAAAATAAACATAAATCCAGGTCTTACCAATTTGAATCCAAGAAAGTACTTGACTTCCTTCACGACTACAATTGTTCTAAACATTGATCAGAGAGCTGCTCGTATCAACGTCATATAAAACTGTTCTACCTTAGATCAGAATCGGACAGTCCTACTTAACAGATTTTTCAGTTCTGAAGAGAGTTTAGAACTAATCTCAACTGTAGTTGTGTTTCTGCCATTTCAAGTTCAAGGGGATAGAAGCGATGGCCATAAATATAGCTGAACGTGACATCAAGGACATTACTGTGCAATGGAATTAATGTATCAGCTTACAAGATACTTCTACGATAATGACACAATTCTCCATTGAGACATTAATGTTGTTTTGCTTCAATTAATTTTTATTGTCGTTAAAAGATTATAGTGCTCTAACACTACTGTATTCTGATGAACCACCAAGACAAAAAAAAATAAATATCGTGCGTCCGAATCGTTTTCTAGATTTAGCTTTATCAGGAACGCTCAAAGCCAAATATTTGAAAGCTAAGGATGTAGATAAACCATTTGTTGAAGAGCTGTATGACCAAAAAGGACACAAAAAGAGCGTGTAAGTAGCAATTGCGTTAAAAACGAAAAAACCAAAGAAGACCATTAAACGTATACCCATGAGTACTAGTATACATTTGAGCAGCTGTAGTTCACTTATATTCAAACAAAACGCAACAACCGAGTAACGTCGCTGTAATGACAATTACCTTTAAATAGATTAAAGCAATATCCACTTCAAGACATTTTAATTCGTCTTTCTAATGTTTCTTTCTTTCCTGAGTATATCTATTGTATTATATAATGAGACCTGATTTTGTGTGTCGCTTCTCCAGCTTCCAGATAAAACCAATCAGTATTGTTATCTACCCTAAAGTCAGTATGCCAACTGTTGTTTGTTATCCTTCATTATCTTTCTTCATTTAGTAGATATAAGAAGATGTGGTATGAGTGCCGATGAGGCAACTCTCCATCCAAGTCAAAATTTATAAAAGTAAACCATTATAGGTCAAAGTACGGTCTTCAACACGGAGCCTTGGCTCACACCGAAAAACAAGCTATAAAGGGCCCCCAAAATAGTGTAAAACCATTCAAACGGGAAAACCAATGGTCTAATCTATATAAAAAACGAGAAACGAGAAACACTTATGAACCACATCAACAAACGACAACTACTGAACATCAGATTCCTGACTTAGGACAGGTGCAAACAATTGCAGCGGGTTTAGGCTTACTTAGTGAATTACTCGAATCATTAAATTATGATCGGATGTCCTTTCCGCCATTATCATCGGGTTTGAATTTTATACTATCTTCTAATGTTATTTATTTGGTCATCCTTTGCATCTACAAAGTTTTACAAATATTATAGACTGGTGGGAAAATGCAATGTCTATGATATAATCTATGAAAGGTCTTTCATAAACACTGACAATTGTTGTTTGAAACATGAGAATATGTTTTATACGAAATATTCATTGAAACTGAAATGAAGAAAAATATAAATAATGTTGTATTCACATATATCTATTTAAGCGTCCTCGTGGGTTACTTCAAGTATATAAATATATAATATAAACAAGTCTAAATTGAAAACAACGTTCAAACCTATGATTGCGTTGGATAAAAACCGCAATTTTTATACGTGTGCATGCAAAACAAATTTCTTTGTAGAGGGGTCTAAATACAGCACAAACAACATTTTCCAAAAGACCAAAAAAGTGAAAAAGTATATTTTAACAAAACGCATTTGACTGGCAGGTTGAACAACGGATGTTCTTAAACCCTGCTGACTGCCATGGCGATTGCCTATTAAACGGATCACAGACAGATGTAACACAATGGATCTTAATTATATTAATTTAATACCAAACAGAATACAATAAACTTGCGGAAAAGATGGTATACCGCAAACATGAGGTGCAAAAATTTGTACACCATATCCGGATTTCGACAATTAATGTCTCTTCAGTGATGTTAGGAATCGAAACGGTATTTGGAAGGCCATATAATTTACCTCAATTTGGGATTGACTCTTGAATTTTGAAGAGTCAAAATAGGATGAACGGATCATATAAACCCGAAGGCAAATATAATACAAGCCCAAACGAAAAAATATAAACAAGTCTAAATTGAAAACAACGTACAAACCTATGATTGCGTTGGATAAAAACCGCAATTTTTATACGTGTGCATGCAAAACAAATTTCTTTGTAGAGGGGTCTAAATACAGCACAAACAACATTTTCCAAAAGACCAAAAAAGTGAAAAAGTATATTTTAACAAAACGCATTTGACTAGCAGGTCGAACAACGAATGTTCTTAAACCCTGCTGACTGCCATGGCGATTGCCAAATAAACGGACCACAGATGTAACACAATGGCTCTTAATTATATTAATTTAATACCAAACAGAAAACAATAAACTTGCGGAAAAGATGGTATACCGCAAACATGAGGTGCAAAAATTTGTACACCATATCCGGATTTCGACAATTAATGTCTCTTCAGTGATGTTAGGAATCGAAACGGTATTTGGAAGGCCATATAATTTACCTCAATTTGGGATTGACTCTTGAATTTTGAAGAGTCAAAATAGGATGAACGGATCATATAAACTCGAAGACAAATATAATTCAAGCCCAAACGAAAAAATATAAACAAGTCTAAATTGAAAACAACGTTCAAACCTATGATTGCGTTGGATAACAACCGCAGTTTTTATACGTGTGCATGCAAAACAAATTTCTTTGTAGAGGGGTCTAAATACAGCACACAAATCTATAATATATATACCAATGTATGCTTTAGTTTGCTGGAGTAATGCACAATAAACTAACTTACAATAATTTAAGTTTTAGCTATGAATTGACGTAGTCATTATTATATACATTTGTTTCATTGTAATATGGGTGCTTTGTAAACAGGTTTTGGCTTTGCTGAACAATCACTTCTACCACATTTGTTGAATGAAAAAACACATTATAACTTTACTGTGCTGCACCTTGTTTGTGACATAAAACCGCGAAATAATGACATTTACTAAATTTGTCTCGGTGATTACACTTCCGTCTTGCTAACAAAGTTAGTGAATTTATCCTATCTGATCGTGCATGATATCTATACGAACAAAACCAAAGACTCAGATCTCATAACTCAATAAAACTGCTTAATGAACCGGACTTTCATCAACATTATTTTATATTGCTTATTTGTCACACATGGTACATAGAATCTAAGATTGTTTGGCACTTCCTTTTGTAATTGCCTTTTATTATTGTTATATCTTTTACTGGACACTATTGGTTTACAGTTAAGTTAGTAACGTCTGGTTGAATAGGAAAGCAATAACATAAATGAATAATAAAATGAAATAGAGGTCAGTGTGATTCCTAAAGCTGGCTAAAGTAGATAAACGCATTTTTTTTAGAGTTATATATCACAAAGTGTTTGAATGATTTTTTCTGTTAAGAGAAAAACTGGACCATTAACTTTTCTTAACGTTGTACTATTTAACAAATCACAAATATCAATGACCAAGTTAAAGGTATACTTTTCTCGTATTTATTACAACTGGTAATGTGAAAAAGTTTTTCAATCATTACTAAAGTGCACATTATCATAGCTTCATTCGGTATATTATTTTCTAACAAAAATGTGTCTTTACATTGAACTAAATCATAAATCTTATAATTGTTCAAAATTGCAATTACGTTTGTCAAAATCTGACTGTTTACCCTCAAAATGAAAATGAAGGATAATCCAAAGTAGAAACAGTCTTTGATTTATAACATGTCTATATATGTATTAATTCCCTGCGGATGAATATGCCTTTCCATTCAACAATTAACAGGTATTATAACAATTGCTTTCCATTCAACAATTAACAGGTATTATAACAATTGTTTTAGAGGAAACTAATGAATGAGTATTGCACAATAGCAAAAAAAAAAAAAAAAAAAAAAAACCCAGAAAAAAACAAACAAACCAACAAAACAATAACAAGCTTACTGATCATTTTCTGTTGCAGTGACACAAGAAGATACTTAGCAATTCATCAAACGATATTTCTTTACACTCCGTGATTAATGAATCGGAGACAGAGCAGCCATTCGATTCATTTTGTATTAGACAATTATGTCACAATAATAGACTGCATTAACAGTAAATTTACTAACAATAGTGCGACAAATCCACAAATAGAGTATCTTTGTGGACTTTGTCGATTTCAGAATTAAAAAACAAACTAAAAACACAATAATATTAGTTTCTGGTAAACAGTTTGAATTTAAAAATCTAAGTAGATAGTTGCAAGTAAGTTGAACACTGTTTGTTTTGAATAACAAAAAAAAACAAAACAAAAAAAACAAAAACAAAACAAAAATAATAAAAATAGGCATTTAGTCTTATGTCAATAGGATAAATGTATTTATTTGATCGATATAAAGATAATTTGCACCATTATAGTACATGTAGTACGTGTATTTGTATTGATGAGATAAAACGTATTGCTATCATAGTAGATCTTTTTTGCATGTTTTGTGATTGCACGGGCTTTAGTAATTATAAAAAATAGCGTAAACGAATTTTTTATTATTGTAAAGAACATCATATTGAGTTCGTAGTAATTAATTAAGGAAGTCAGCAATGCTGATACAGCGCTCATCTTTTAGGAGAAAAATGCGTCAAAATTTTCAGAGAAAAAGCTGTGTTATTAAATAGTTTTGTCTAATATCTTTGGCTACATTTAAGTATATAGCGCACATCTATTTTACATGTTTTGCTTACTATTGTATTCGTTAAGTAACTCATATGCTGTTGTTGGTATGTGTGTGTGTTTTTTTAAGTCTCACGGATGCAAATGTTCTCTGTTTGGACATGACCAATCGGATTTTTACAACTGTTTAGACAGGCATTGCTATACGTTAAAGCTTATTCAGCACCTGATCTTATCCCTTTTTGAAATTTAATGTTCAAACAGAATAATTCGTTTCGAAATTTTGAAATAATACTTTAATTTACTCTTTGAAATAGGGATTCGATCGCATCAGGTATATATGTTTCAAGTAGCAAACAAACATTTGTATGGTCGATTACTCATTGAAAAATAGAAAAAAAGAGTTTAAACGATACTGACTGGTTTACGTGAAAGTACGTAATTTAATTAATCGATGTCATGCTTGCATAACATAGTGCATTAAACTACGGAGAAATGCTTTTTCAAGTAAAAGAGTTGTTTTGGTTTTTAGTTGAAAAAGGAATTATTAAATCTTAATTGAATTTTCCAATTTCAACGGAAAAAAAAGAAAGAAAAACAAACCCGAAAAAAACTAACAGAAGTATGGCCTATTAGTTACCATAGACAAATTATGAAAATTCCCTATTCAAGAACAAATGTAAGAAACTAGAGTTGTCAAATTGAACCGTTTTGCATAATTGGTAACTCGGATAATCTTTCGATCGATTGACCGATTCACCGGAAGTTAAGTTGATGTTTTAAGACTTTATCTACAGTACTCTACAAATGCACGGTTTTATGATACGATGAATCGAAGATTATCCTTGTGCATTATAAGGCCTTGCTTTATGCATTCCTTGTGAAGTTTTACTCTTGAAATTTCCAATACTAACATATGTTCTATGAATTTTGTAGTAACTTTAGATTGACAAAATGAAGATCTACTAGATCTCGTCGAATTCACAATATTTGAAACCGGAGATTATTCCATTTTCGCTGATGTCTCAGAAAAATTATTTGGAGTGTTTCAATTTGAGATGATTAAGCGTGTTACTCATTCCACCCACTATACATTTATTCCATCCACATAAATTTTATTTCAATATTTTGAATCCGTGTTTCAAAAGTATGAGAAAACCTTGGACGATGGAGGTGGCATATTTACATGTAGGTCTACGCAATATTAAATCAAAGTGAAATAATAAAAATAATCGTAAAATTTAAAAAGCTTATAACTTTTAAAATACATGTTCTAAGCTAATTATGATTACTTTAGATCTTGCTCCGAGCTGATAGAAAAGTTGTCTGTCTGCTAATTATTTTGTAAAATAGGAACGTTTTCAAGGTTACATGTAACAATAGTAATCAATTTACTAGAGAAATTAAGTAGCACGATAACGATTTTAAAATTCAACAAAATTTATCAATTATTTCAATATACACTTAATAATATCAAATCTATTAACATCAAAAAAAGGTCCGGTTAAACGGTAGATTTTCGATATTCGATTCTTTCGACTGTTGTCTCCTATCTGTAAAACTGCAATTTATGTTTTGCAAAATAGATTTCCTTAGTCTAATTTAGTTTAATACTTGAATGATATATAAGGTGATCAGTCTTATTTACAGCTTTGTCTATTTCACACTGTTATATTTTTTTTTCATAGAAAGCCATGTTCCTAGTGAATGGTTAACGAGTATCATCTCTCCAATTCCTAAACAAAACACGAATCCTCCTAATCCACTTTAATATCGTCCAATTTCACTCATACCAGTGCAGTGCAAAATATATGCGGAATATATGATAGACAAATAGGTTAGAACAAAATGACACGTTAGCAGAAGAGAAGAACGGATTTAGTTGTAATCGAAATAGTTTGGGTCATCTATACGTATTAACAATAATTATCAAAAATAGAAAGTAACAAAATAAAGATTCTTTCGTTTGCTTCGTGGGTGCGAAGTAGGGTTTTAATAATGTAAATCGGGATATGTTGTGGTATAAGCTGATAAAAATTGGTATGAACGGAACGTTTCAAAGAGCAATTCAGTCGCTTTACGATGCGACACAAAGTGCTGTGAATTTAGGAAACAACTTGACAGATATTTTTCCGGTTCAATACGGTGTTAAACAAGGCTGTAAAGCGTCTCCTACTTTATATTACATATACGTTAACGATCTTGCGGATGATATTCGCTCGTTTAATGCAGGTGTATATATTGGTGATTTAAATGTATCCATTCTTCTTTCCGCTGATGAAGATGCGTTGATAGCTCCGAATGAACAAAATTTACAAAAGATGTTGATCTGTTTTAAAACCTGATAGAGAAAATTGAGAAATACATTAAATACAGAAAAAAAAAAAAACAAAGACTAATCGTTTTCGTATTGAAAATATTGCTAGATCTAACGTTGAATTTAAATGCCAAGAAATTTCGGTTAATTATTTTTCATCCTACAGATATTTGGGACTGCATTTGAATGAATTTTATGATTATAAACATACAGTACGAGAGATTACTAAATCAGCAAGCAGAGCACTTAAGCCTTGTACGCTAAATTTATTTCGTGTGGTGGAATGACTTACGATGTGTTTACAAAACTTTATAGGTCTGTAGTTGAGCACGTTCTATACTATGGTTCTGGAATCTGGGGACATACAAATTGGAGAAATGTGCAAGTAATACAGAACAAAGTATGTCGATTATTCTTAGAAAGTGCTTCAAATACGTCAAATATAACCATTCAGGGTGATATGGGGCTTAAAAGTACGACATCAGCAGAAATTTTGGGAACTTGTTGTCTTTTTCCTGGAGTGAGCAATACTTACGATACAAGTTTTACATATAAGGTTCATGCGTGGAGTAAGAATTGTTCTAGTCATGGGATAAAAAGTGTTTACAGTATCATCTCTCCAATTCCTAAACAAAACACGAATCCTCCTAATCCACTTTAATATCGTCCAATTTCACTCATACCAGTGCAGTGCAAAATATATGCGGAATATATGATAGACAAATAGGTTAGAACAAAATGACACGTTAGCAGAAGAGAAGAACGGATTTAGTTGTAATCGAAATAGTTTGGGTCATCTATACGTATTAACAATAATTATCAAAAATAGAAAGTAACAAAATAAAGATTCTTTCGTTTGCTTCGTGGGTGCGAAGTAGGGTTTTAATAATGTAAATCGGGATATGTTGTGGTATAAGCTGATAAAAATTGGTATGAACGGAACGTTTCAAAGAGCAATTCAGTCGCTTTACGATGCGACACAAAGTGCTGTGAATTTAGGAAACAACTTGACAGATATTTTTCCGGTTCAATACGGTGTTAAACAAGGCTGTAAAGCGTCTCCTACTTTATATTACATATACGTTAACGATCTTGCGGATGATATTCGCTCGTTTAATGCAGGTGTATATATTGGTGATTTAAATGTATCCATTCTTCTTTCCGCTGATGAAGATGCGTTGATAGCTCCGAATGAACAAAATTTACAAAAGATGTTGATCTGTTTTAAAACCTGATAGAGAAAATTGAGAAATACATTAAATACAGAAAAAAAAAAACAAAGACTAATCGTTTTCGTATTGAAAATATTGCTAGATCTAACGTTGAATTTAAATGCCAAGAAATTTCGGTTAATTATTTTTCATCCTACAGATATTTGGGACTGCATTTGAATGAATTTTATGATTATAAACATACAGTACGAGAGATTACTAAATCAGCAAGCAGAGCACTTAAGCCTTGTACGCTAAATTTATTTCGTGTGGTGGAATGACTTACGATGTGTTTACAAAACTTTATAGGTCTGTAGTTGAGCACGTTCTATACTATGGTTCTGGAATCTGGGGACATACAAATTGGAGAAATGTGCAAGTAATACAGAACAAAGTATGTCGATTATTCTTAGAAAGTGCTTCAAATACGTCAAATATAGCCATTCAGGGTGATATGAGGCTTAAAAGTACGACATCAGCAGAAATTTTGGGAACTTGTTGTCTTTTTCCTGGAGTGAGCAATACTTACGATACAAGTTTTACATATAAGGTTCATGCGTGGAGTAAGAATTGTTCTAGTCATGGGATAAAAAGTGTTTACAGAAAGAAAAAATCTTATTGAAAATGCTATTAACGATACATTTTCCATCAGACATAAGTTGAAAAAAACAAAATCCAAACTTTGTGAAATACTAGTACATAAAATTAAGTGGGTTGAAAAATTGTTCAATGACAGAAATGAATGTAACGCAGGCGGCTACCCAGTTGAAATTAAACAAAAGAAATGGAACTCTTTGTTAGAGAAGGTCAAAAAGGTCAAATAGGTATATTTGAATTGTTTACATCTGTTTTTATGGGTTTTAAAAGTTTAATGAAAGTGCATAATTTCGGATTTTATGCATCTTATATACGTGTTTTTACTTAAACTTTTAAATTATAGACACATTTTCATAAAACAGTCGGCTGTGGATCTTTTTTGTACGTAAGCATAAATTCCGCCGAAACAAATTTAACAGAAAGTTAATAGATTGATCTTTTCAAAGCATTAAGTTGCATCTTTGCCCTCGGCGATAGTTTTTTTGGGAGAAAATCCTAAAGATGTGCAATAATTTCACCGAAAAGAGAAAGTCGAGTACACCTTTTTGTGTTCGGGCGTGCTTGAGTTGACCCCTCTGTCTTGAAAACGTATAAAGCAAAAATATTTGATACATCATCTCACTTCAGATTCTAATAATTTTATATATTTAGGCAAAAAGTTGATTTCATAACATTTAAAATTCATGGTACTAAAAAATGAAATATATTGGTCAAGTGAAATACCTTTCTAATGAGTCACAACAACAGAGTAGTTATGTTCGAATAACAAATTTTTACTAAAAGTACTTGACGACAGACTTTACAACTAGATCTTAAAAATGCATGATTTCAAAAAAGCTTTATTTTGTGCGTGTGTTATCTAGAGTTATTAGTCTTCAACCTCTGAAAATTATTAGTCTGCCCTTCCACGTAATATTTAATTAGAATCTTTTCAAATGTTTTTGAACTTTCGAAAATTCCCCCTGACAACCGATCAGACAATATTTTTAAGTTGACTAAATGCAGAAAAGTACCGTAAATGATGCTCAATAGCTAGTAGATACATTTGTCTTATAAAATACAACTGGCATATAAGGTATTGGTGCTATGTGGATAAATATATCGGTTTTCAAGAGCTAAATTGGAAGCGCGTCATCCCTACAATGGCTTCCATTTTTACGATTGTAAAAATTAGCTGGCGTAATGGGGAGATAATTTGGACGAAGAACAATCCTGACTGTAACGGTAATAAGTTACGTATATTTAGGGAGTATAAAAATGTTTTAAAATTTAGTTCTTATGTAAAACTAGTTCGTAATCGGAAGCATAGATGTGTTTTGTCAAATGTTAAAAGTGGCTGTTTACCACTGGCAGGTAAAACGGGTAGATACGCCAGGTCAAAAATTCCTTTAAATGAACGTACTTGTATATACTGTATAGAGAATTGTGCTGAGGATGAAAAACATTTTTGTTAGAGTGCGATTTTTATGCAGATTTAAGATATGATTAAATGAAAAAATCTGGTGATATATATTGAGACATAATGATCTTGATTTACAAGACAAATTTATTTTCTAAGTCAAGTGATGCAATTCAATTATTTTTAGCAAAAACTTTGCATAACATGTTTTATTGAAGAAGGTATTGTGTGCATGTAATGATATTGTTGATGCATAAGTTTTAATTGTTTAAAGTATGTGTTATTTTTAAAGTGTTTTATAAGTCAGTAATTTGACTGGGTACCAATAATTAAATTGCATACCGGTATTATGTAATGTTGTATTCATTGTGTTTTATATTGGTATGTGACAGTATAATAAATTATTCTGATTCTGGTATATTATGGATGATATGCAATAATGTGGTATACTAATCAAAACATGATAAATTAAAACTAAAAAAATATGCTATAAATGCTATTACAAGCAAATTTCTTTCAAAATTATACATATAGAACATTTTAACCTAATTGCTTGTAATCTAATAACAGTTCATTCTAGATTAAGTAAATGCATTACTTTTCTTTATCAATGATTAATATCAATATTAATAGTGTATAATATATGTAGTTGAAAATATACGATATCAACATGTATATATATATCAAATGTAAATCAAACGTTAATCAAAGAAAGGCGAAGGATACCAAAGAGATATTCAAACTCATAAATCGAAAATAAACTGACAACGCTATGGCTAAAAAAGAAAAAGACAAACAGTACACAAAATAACATAGAAAACTAAAGACTGAGCAACACGAACCCAACCAAAAACTGGGGGTGATCTCAGGTGCTCTGGAAGAGTAAGCAGATCCTGCTCCACACGTGGCACCCGTCGTGTTGCTCATGTAAGTACAAACTCGGTGATATGTCTAAATCGGTAGGTCGCATTCGGGGGGAAAGGGACGAGATTGTGGTTACAACAATTGGAACATATCCGTCGTTATCTGTGAAACATATATTCCATAACGGTCAACCGACTCGTGATGGCGTCCGTACAATATACGAAAGGATGATTTCAACTTCACTAGTTGGAACTCTTGGGATCTGGGAGAACATTAGAATATAGCATTTGATGTGTGTTTTTCATTAGGTGTCAGTGTTTGGTCAATTAAGGCCAAGGGTAAACAACTGCCCGCCAAATATTCGGTATGTAACTCTGTGACATGCGTGTAACTTAAGTGCACCAACGACCAAGATGAGGAAGTCCTTGATCGACAAATTTTGGACTGCTTACTATTTCAGAGCACCAGAATTCACTTTGGACTTAATCAAATGTTAGTTACGAGACGTGTAATATTTTGTGGTCAGAATTGTTTTATTCGTCTTTTTCTAAAGTCGTAGTTCTTTGTATGTGCTTTGTTACAAAGCCATTTGATTGTGTGTTGGCATTTATTTTGCTATCTCACTGCTACTGTTCTTTTCATCTAAACAAGTGAAATGATTATAGAGAGAAACAAATGTTCGCATTCATAATAAGGTTTTATGATCTAAATCATTGTTTGTCTCTGAGACTTTAATTCATTCAGTGGGCAATGTTTCAGTAATTATAATATTGAAGGACATTAACATTTTGAAATTTAAAAAGCCGCTGTATAATGATTAATATTTTCGGTATTTTGTAGTAAAGGAAGATAATATCACAATAATAGGTTATCTGAGAATTTGTTGATTGGTTTACTTGGGATCTTGTTGGTTTAAAGTTTTAAGATGATCATGATAACTTCGAATTCTTATGAAGATACCTTTTCAAATATTATATTTATATCTTAAGTATATGTAAGAATAAGGAAATGGCATCTTATTTGTTAGAAATATGATTTTTTTCTCTCTGAACACATAGAATATAGAATATATTCAAATAACACTTTTGTGATATCGTTTTGCTTTCTTGCAGATGCACTTTTTATCATAAAATATTTCTGTGCTACTTGTTTGATGTAAAGACATTGATAAAAATTCTTCCCCGTCCCTTCTGAGTGTACATTACTGTTGATCAATTCATACATTATGAGTAATTCTCATCTTGTCTTCCATGCAACTCCGATTGTACGGTAGCTCCAATGTGTACCACACTAACCTGTTTTGCAAAAAGTAAAATAACAAAAATTCCAAACTCCAAGGAAAATTCAAACGGAAAGTCCCTTATCAAATGGCAAGAGTCACCAGTTATCCTTTTAATACCTGATTTGTGACTTCTGAGTTTTTCAATGTACATCGCTGGTACGAAAGCCTATAAGGGTCACAAAACAAAATATTTATCACGTAATCACGAGATAAATATCTCGTAATAACGAGAAAACTATCGCGTAATTACGAGATAATCATTTTTTTAACTCGTAATTACGAGATAATTATCGCGTAATTACGAGAAAACTATCGCGTAATTACGAGATAGTTTTCGCGTAATTACGAGAAAACTATCTCGTTATTACGAGATAATCATTGCGTAATTACGAGATAATCATCGCGTAATTACGAGAAAACTATCGCGTTATTACGAAATAAGAAGTTTTTTATCTCGTAATTACGAGATAACTATCGCGTAATTACGAGAAAACAATCTCGTAATTACGAGATAATCATTTTTTTTATCTCGTAATTACGAGAAATCTATCGCGTAAAATAAACTGCCTCGCTGAGCGCAGCTGGATACCCCCGCAGAGGTCCAACCCTGAACAGTTGGGGCAAAAATGGACACAATATTCAAGCTTGATACAGGTCTGAATTTGGATTGTTATTAAATATTTGACATATTATAGGTTTCTGAATAAATGTAGTCAAAGAACTTGAAATTGGTTATATGAATTGAATTTATATTCAATTGAAGATTTCTTGCTGTTGTGCAATACACTGTGCTGTTGCGCAATACTAAGTAAATCTGTTGTCAGACTATAAACAAATAGAGTTCAATTAATTCTCAATGTCATATTAGAAATTTATGAAAATGTAAATGGAGCTTACATCAATAGATATAAACTATTCACTAAAGTTTCATGAGAATTGCTGACAGCATTTTTGAGTTATTGTCCGAAAACTGGAAAATCACCCTTTTTTAATGAATAAAACCCAATAACTCAGAAATGATAAATGAAAAATTTATAAAATTCTAAACAGAGCTTACATCAATAGATATAAACAATTCACCAAAGTTTTATAAGAACTGCTGAAAGCATTTTTTATTTTTTGTCCGGAAACTGGAAAATCCCCCATTAATTATGAATAAAACCCCATAACTCGGAAACGTTAAATCTAAAATTTATAAAAACGAAAGGGAGCTCACGTCAATAGACATAAACAATTTATTAAAGTTTTATGCAAATTAGTTAAAGCGTTTTTGAGTTAATGTCCGACATGTTGACGACGTACGGACAGACGGACAACGGTATACCATAATACGTCCCGTAAACGGGCGTATAAAAATGATTATCTCGTAATTACGAGATAAAAAAAATGATTATCTCGTAATAACGCGATAGTTTTCTCGTAATTACGCGATGATTATCTCGTAATTACGAGATAAAAAACTTCTTATCTCGTAATTACGCGATAGTTTTTTCGTTATTACGCGATGATGATCTCGTAATAACGAGATAATTATCTTCTTATTACGTGATAGTTATCTCGTAATTACGCGATAATTATCTCGTAATTACGCGATAGTTTTCTCTTAATTACGCGATAATTATCTCGTTATTACGGGATAAAAAATGATTTTCTCGTAATTACGGGATAAAAAATGATTTTCTCGTAATTACGAGATAAAAAAGGATTATCTCGTAATTACACGATAGTTTTCGTAATTAGAACATTTTCAACATGTTCTTGTAGTGATGGATATATTGTCTATCATTTTCCTGGAAGTTTATGTAATTTACAAGAATAGAACTGTGAATGAAGACAAACTGATTAAAAATATGTCAATTTTATGTAATCATTATGTAATATCAGGCTTTTCAGACGTGATTCAGATTAGAAGGTACATTTTATCGGCATTTCCAGACCAAAATGGAAAATCATTTCAAAATTTTAAGAACATGAACGGATGAGAGGAGTGGACATAATTTTTTTTCTGCCACTTAGACAGTAACAACTGTAATTAACATAGTCTACAATATCTCAAATTCTACCAAAGAATGTTTCTTTTTTTCATACATCTTATCGCTGTTTTTGTGTGTATTTTATACTAGTATCTGTTTTGAAGTTGTTAATTGAATTTTCTTCATAGTCAGTTTTTGTCTAACCTATGAGTAGGCGAGATCGAAGTTTTATTTTTCAGGTGTCGAAAGCATAGTCGTAGAATTGAACTTCAGTTAAATTATGAATGAATGAATATTTTATTGCAAAAGTAAACATAATGCTATAGCACAATAACATAATATCTAAAGTGACAATAATGACAGTAAAGAGAGAACAACATAATAAAGTCATAACAAGCACAGAAATACAGTTGTTATGCAATTATAATTTGTGATCTTTACTTAATTATTAGATTAACTTCTTTATGCTAGCTTGCAATAGAAATACAAGCTTTCTATTAGTTGGCCTTGAACAATAATATTTAGGTAAAATTTAGCCTCAAAACTCTAAAAGCAGGACATACTTATACAAGAACGATGTTCATTTTTATACAACTCATATAACAACATGTACAAATGCGATTTTCTCTTGAACTATTAAATGATATATTTCATGATGATGAAGTCCAATTGATCGAACATGCTTAAATAAACTATATTATGTCGTTCGATGATATCTTGTACAATGTTAAAGTAAATTTCATTATTCCTTGTTGCCAACACGAGTGATGATCCACCTACAGTCCTATTTGAATTTTGAATGACTTTACTATTTCATTAGATGCACAGTTTTTATTTTGATTGATTATGTATTTATATAAAATATATGTTAGTGATTTCTGTATCCGGAATGCTGTTATATGAACATACATGTATAAAATTTGTAAGGTCACCTCTTATCATATATGCTCAGTGTCACATTCCCTTTTTACATTAATCATTAAAAAGATTAATTAATTTTTATTATGTGCTATTGAAAACGTTCTTAGAACTGAGGCAGTAATATTTGGCATTAACACTATCTGGACACAGTTTGTAGGAAATATGCTTATCTCCATATTCATGCTTCAACGAATTAGGTATTTTTCAATGATTAACTCTGTCTTTGATTACATTGTCATCATGTTCGTTGCAGGAGTGGGCAATTTGTTTTATTTTTTATTTTATTATTATTCTGGTCTTCTTATTCGCATGTAAAACTGGTTTTAGCAACATCATTAGAACCTGTACCATGTCAAGTTATATGAACCATGTGTTTACGTCTATTGTTGTGAGAGTCATATGTTGCTTGTTGGTTTTGTCATTTTGGTAATTCTAGTGAACCTTTTTTTTATGTATTATCCAAAATAATCTTTTTTTGTATGAAAATATTCATGTTTTGCCGTCAATTTTCAGAATTTTTCAATACGGTACATTCCGATTTATTTAAATAATTCTATTGCAGTCAATTTATATCTGTTCAGACTTTTCAATAGTTTAACTGTACAAAACAACGCCATACTGAATTGACCGAAAAAGTAATGAACAGTACTTTTCATATGGTGATTAAAATAATCCTTTAAGGTTAAAACTCATTTACTAGTGTCAGTAAAATACAGAATATGTATTAAGGAACTGTAAGTCTCCAGCTGCAACATATTGCTAATAGTTTATATTTATAATATATGTGTGCGGCAGTGCAAATTTATTAAACGAAAATGATACAAATATTCTATTCGACCAATCAAGCAATTAACCACTTACAAAAATATATAAAACGAACAAAAAATATGAAAAGTAAAAAAAAAAACAACAAAAGAATGTGTTAAGAAACAAAGATATTAGCGCTTGGTGAATTTGTGATTCAAATATTAATAAGTAAGAACAATCCAGGTCATTTGGACTATCGTGGGTAGTTATCTCATTGCAATCACACCAAATCCTCTATTTTGTATAATAATTATCAATGACATCCAAGAATCATAGCTTAATCAACAGAAACGGTGAATATAGCTTCAAATGTCAAGTCTATTAAAATAAAACCCTCTACGGACATTACCTTGTTGATGTTCACATTTCAGAAATAAAATTCCTTAACATAGAGGTCATAATTGATACCAATTGCTTGTGACTAACACCTTTCGTCACACTAACTAATAAAAACAATTATCCATCAAAATGATTTCTATTTAGATTCCTCCATAAAACAACATTTTCATCACTCATCACTATACCAGAGTCAACTGTTCGATATCCTACTTAGCACTAAACAGAACACTAAACAATACCAATTCAACTGTGAAACTACAAGTAAAAGCATGCAATTGTTCATGCACTTGTAAATACTATTATGCTATTCAGATTTTAGACAGAGAACACAATAATAAGAACTCTAGTTCAGACCGTATACCCTTTTTGAGACCTGAATTCTAATTCTAATTTTATTATTATTCTGGTCTTCTTATTCGCATGTAAAACTGGTACCATGTCAAGTTATATGAACCATGTGTTTACGTCTATTGTTGTGAGAGTCATATGTTGCTTGTTGGTTTTGTCATTTAAAGAAAGAATCAGCGGTTCTCATTCAAATTGGCTTTATGTATAAATTTTATCAAACGCCATTGTAAAAGCTCTCGATGCTGTGTACTTTTATGCAATTCACTTGTGACGTCATTTATTTGCAAAATTTAAAAATTGTAAAAAGTTGTTTTTCTGTTGTATCCATGAAAATATTGGATATATACGACTCCTAAATATTGGATCGTATCGTATATTTTTAGTTACGCCTACATTCTGCATATTTAAAGCCCATTTTCTTATGCAAGCTATGTTACGTGATCAGAAATGGAAAACGTAAGAATTATCAAATGTCAGTATCTATTTAAAATAAAAAGTTTTAGTATGTAAAATAAAAAGCATTTTTCAATTGCTGCAAGCAGATTCTGAATATTAAAAAAAAAAAAACAGGCAACGCAGTACAATGTATATGATATTCCTGAAATTCTCCTTCGATCTGATCATTCAAATTAACAGTATATTTCTAATCTCAATTCAATTGGCTATAGATACGAAAACACATATAGAACTCGTTGCTCGCAGTAACTTATTATTTCGTCCTAATTAATCAGGACTATTTCCCCAGAGAACTAATTTTATCTGCTATGGAATCATATGAATAAGCACTAGACTCATTTCAAAATGATTCAGACTTTATTTTCCTTGTTTAACTGCCAATATTCTTCTGATAATCAGATACACAAAATTTGCGGAAACTCATCTGATGCTCCTTCCTGTACAATTAAGCAAAAAAGTCCCGAGAGAAACGATACCAGAAGAGATAAACGATACCGGAAAGAATTTCTGTTTAATTGAGCAAATGCAAAAGTATGAAAACATAAATTGAAAGATTTTGGAAATATTAGTATATTGATTTTTATCCTTATGTTTTTTTTTTATTGATTTTATACTGTAATTGAGAATTTAGTCCTTACATTACATCTCCGATAATTCTTCTTCATCGTATGGCATGTATATATATTTGAAATGATAGTCAACGATTGTCAATGATCACACTTTATGGACTTCATTCTCTGTAGGTTTTCTCCGGATTCAAAATTGCTGCTACAGAGTTACAGCTAAATTTTTTCAAGGAAGACCGACAAAAGTTGTCGTTACATAAGTTTTACGATCACAATCACAAATTATTTGACCGATACGATGTATCGATGTCCCTATTCAATAGCGACATGTTTTCACGGGCTTAGATCTTTCGATACCAGAATAGTCGTCTGATCTGTAAATTTTCCGATTGTGTCCTATTCCAGTTGTGACCTTTTGATGGAATGTGGATGCGCTTGGTGGCTGATACATGCGTACAGGTACTTACCCTGTCAACGCCACCGATCTTGCTCCTTTTTTTAACCTTGAGTTGTATCTTCGTGATGATATTTTGAGACTTGAAAATCGGTAAATAAAGGCAACAGTAGTATACCGCTGTTCGAAAGTCATAAATCGATTGAGACAAAAACAAATCCGGGTTACAAACTAAAACTGAGGGAAACACATCAACTATAAGAAGAAAACAACGAAACAACAGAAACACTGAGGTGAACAAAAAACAAACGACAATGCAACACACACAGAAACGAACTATAAGATAACAACTGCCATTTTCCTGACTTGGTACAGGACATTTAAAGAAAAAAATGGTGGGTTGAACCTGGTTTTGTGGCTAGCCAAACCTCGCACTTTTATGGCAATGTTAAATATAACACTAAAATGACACCATTACATGACAGGAATACAGTACAAATAAATGCAAGAGCATTCAGGACAGAGAAATACACAAATAAACAATACAATAGTACATTTCGACATGCTAACCACAGAATAAAAACGAACACGTAAAACAACATAGGACAGCACACAAAACAGCACAACAGAACCACGAACTGTCTTTCACACGACTGGGTCAACGCCACAAAAGTGACGTCACAGGTAAATTTCTAAATTTTGTGTTATACTGTTCAAGATCAGGTTTGTAACTATTTCATTTGATGTATTTTATAACATTTACAAGAATATCAATATAGAATTGTGTTACTAATTAGATAATTAATTGTATTATCTAGCTATGTCGGTATTATTTCTAAATCAAACTGTAAAACAAATAAATAGTGTACATATAGTTGCTTTAAACTAAATTCATAGAAATGAACTGGGTGATTAATTATCTTTACTTCTACATACGAATAGAAAATAAAAAAGGGGGTAGAATTACAACTACAAACGATAAGATATTTAACAATATCCGATCAGAATTACAAATACAACATCATAACTAAACACATGAATGTTGGATAACAAATACCGTGACACGTCTTATAGGAATACGAATTCACACTCAGCAAAACAGTCATATCCGGGAATAGGTCATGTTCGTTACTTAAAAGACCAGACGACGTAAATGGTAAAACACAATCGAAGACGTGATAAAAATGTCCTTACTTACTGTTGCCTCTTATGAATGTTTTCTTATATTTCTTCAACCGTTATATGTACATTTAAATACAGTGTTACCTCATTAAGTCAAATACTGACGTATCTAAACTATGAACTTGTAGCCTACTTTAAATTAAATTATTACGAAAACTATTTTTGTTCCAACTTACAACCTATATTATCTGTAAGATGTTTTATTCACGAATTTTTGAAAAAGTCGCTATTTCAAAAATTGCTAAATTTGAAGTAGGAGTAAAAGAGAGGCGAAAGATACCAAAGGGACATTCAAACTCATAAGTCGAAAATAAACTGACAACGCGATGGCTAAAAAAGAAAAAGACAAACAGACAAACAACAGTACACAAAAAACTAAAGACTGAGCATCACTAACCCCACCAAAAACCGGTGGGGATCTCAGGTGCTTCGGAAGGGTGAGCAGATCTTACTCCACATATGGGAATATAAAATTACAAGACGTAGTACACCTATCATTTACATCCATTCAAATGTGAATTTTCTTGTTTTTTCATTTGATTTTTGGATGAACAGAAAGTATTTTATAAATTATACATCCTTTAGAATTGTTATTACTAACTAATCTCAAACAGGTTGTGATGAGGATTATGTTTTGAATGAAAATCATTACTGTTTGGCATATTGCATATATTTTGTAACTTGCCATTTTTGAAACAAAACAGAAAAATACTGTAAAAACAATACTTTACCATATGCACATAATAACAACAGTATATTGATACCGAAATCAAGGAAGCTGTTTTTAAAAAAGCGTATATTTGCCGATTTTGTAATCCGTGTGAAACGTTTCGTGGATCATCTGTCATAAATCTTTAGTCATTGTGTTATGTGTTATTTTTTGTTTGTCTAACCTTACAATTACTCATTATTATCCACTTTTAATAGCCGTAAGCAACACGACGAGTGCCACTATTGCAACATAGATTGCCTACCCTTCCAGGGCACTTCTATTAACCTGCGGTTAGTGATATTTGTGTTGTTCAATATTTCTCTTTGTTAAGTGTTTTGTGACCGTTTTTCTCTTTTGGCCATTGTGTTGTAGTTCTTACTTTGTCTAATTGTTTTGAGTGCCCCATTAGTATTTTCGTTATTTTCTGTTAAAGATATGAACATTTAGCTCTTGTCTAATAAGTTTTGCAAAATTATAACTAAGCATTATTGTTCTATATACAATGCTAAAATTTATATCAATGCAATTTTTATATCAACAAATTTGAATACAATTTAATATTAGTTCAATTATAAGAAACAATTAAATAATGTGAACATTTCAATTTAAACATGTTTTGCAATGGTATTACAGGTATAGTAAATTTTGATTCTGATAAAACCGAATACTAAGTATGGCAAATCTCTAGAATATACCATTAGCTTAGCAAACTAGTATTTATGGTGTAAACTTATAAAAACTAAATGCAAAACGAATATGGCTCATATACTTATATATTGACATAACAATCACTATATAAGCTGCGCAATCATTGTCAGCCATCGACGATTAAAATATTCAATAGAAGTTTATCCGACTAGTTCCGGCTGTAAAAATAAATCAAATGAAGAGACATGATATAAGCATAATAATTGCTAATGCAATACCTGTATCTTCCAAAAGTCAATGAATGAAATGAATTTAATGGTCACCTTGCGTGCTTCATTCCTTGTATCAATTGGCACAAATTGTTTACTGAGTGAAAAGTTTTAGTAGGAGACATATAGTGAAGTCTTTAAATGATTGCTTCTCGAAGAAATCAAAGCTCACTCTTTCGACATGATAAATTGTAAAAGACGCCTCCTCTTCTTTCGTTCCTATAATTACAACATGACCTCAAGATTGTGCCAAATAAACAACCTCTACATAGTGTGTAACTATGCAATTAATTCAACAATCTAAAATGCAGTGGATATCACAATCACCCTAACGTATATCTAGTAACAAAATTATCAACCAAAGACATGATCCACATGGACAGATGTAATAAAAGCTTAAATAAAATCTTCACTAGACACTTTTTTAAAGACGTGTTGACGTAGGATTCAACCCATTTCGCTGTGCACATGTTTGAATTTGTTCGTTCGTTCGTTCGAGAGAGAGAGATTGAACCGCCCACTGATACCAGCATGTAATTACATTATGGAGGAATAAGTACAATTTATGACATGATCCGAAGAATGAAACGATAAAGACAAGTAAATAGTCGATATATTTAGAATTAATTTGAAAAGAAAATTACGTAAGGATATATTGAATTAAGATTTGATAATGGTTAACATAAAACGGTAGAATTTAGAAAATATCGCGACGGATGTAGCCATTAATACTGTTAAAGGAAGCAATTCAAAATATGTAGTCTGTACTTGTAGTCGTGTAATTTTCCCTAATCACCAGTTCTCTAAAATAACATGAAATATTGTTAAGAAAAACAATTTAAAGTACAATAATCAAATCAAACTTGTGAAGAAAATAATTTAAGCAAACATGCAAGTAAAATAATTAAAGCCATAACAGAATTGTAAAGGTCAAAATGTTTAGAGATCAGACTAACAAAATTAGAAAATCTCAAAGTATAACAATAATATGGTAATGACTGTAATTAATTGAAAGAATAAAACAATTGTTCATGTCACTATTCCGTAACGAAATATTTGTTGTTTCTGAAAAGCTGTTGACACGTATCGAAATAACATTGTCGAGACAACGACCAACACAACAATACTTAGATTCCTTTTTTGTGATTTCAAAGTAACTTCCTGAATGAATGCAAACTTATTCAGTGGAAATTCCTTAACCTCCCTCCCACCACTAATACCCCAAAACACACCTTCACAAATATGTTATATTCGTTTACGTCTTTGATGACAATTGTTTGTATTGGTGTTTTTAAAAGACGGGTATGTATCAACCATTGATATTTTGATTCATAAGGGGGAGGTATGATTCGATCTATTATCTGACACCTGATATTGTTAAATACAGAGAACAGTCTTTAATCCTTTCAAAATCATACTAATTTAGTAAAAGATTAATATGCTGATATAATCTGGATACTTTAGTGCTGAAATGTCAGTTGTGATGTCACTATTGTGTCAGAAACATGTCGATATTTGATCCAAATTGGCATTTTATACAGTTTATGGCAAATTTCATCAACTCTTACCTTTGGCTAAGGATATGGCTAATATCTAAAATGAATGACAAGACCTTTGGCTTAGGATATGGCTCATATCTAAAATGAATGATAAGAACTTTTTTTGCTCGTACATTTCCGTAGTTTTCTGTCAAAGTGAAAAACCTTGAAGCTTTTTAGGAAATATGCAAGACATCTTTTTTTTCAAATTCAAGGGACCAAAAATGGACTTACAAAAAATGTATCATACGTCATCCTCTATGAAATCAATTTTACTGTTCAGTTATATATATATATATATATATATATATATAGATTGCCTAACAATGTAATTTTAACACACTATTTAGTATGTAAATATAAGAATGTTTAAAATATTTACAAAATGATGAAAATAAACGCAATATTTCGCTAGACTAACTAGCTTTATCAAGCGTGCATCTATCCAGGTGAAATCGGATGTAGATGATAAGAAACTTTTGCAGCTCAATGTATATGTTGCACTTGAATTTAGCTGCCTTGAAAATAATACATAATTTGTGTGAAGTTCAAGATTTCTACAAAATTGGTAGTTGAAGTTAGCAACGTCCATTGGCCAATATTACAGGATAAAAAGGACGATGCTGTGTACTAAATTATTCTTTATCTTTCCTGTATCTTTTCTCATCTTTTTCGTTAAGACCATCGGGTTCTAAAGTGTGGAGTTGGTGGATCCAAAAATTTTCTCTTCTCCTTCTCGCCGTGGTGTCCCACTCGGTGTTGACTTCTATGATTTGGAAGGTAACATTATCAAAAGAATGTTTCGTTGAACGAAGATGTCTTGTGAGAGGACAGTTTTTGTTGGTTTTGTACCATGAACGATGGTTATTGAGCCGAATATTAAATTTGTCCATTGTTTCTCCCACATACTGAATGCCACATGTGTCACATGTTAATATATAAATTGAGTTCTCCGTTTTACAGTTGGAATTTGAGTAGATGGTATAATTTTGTTTAGTAACGGAGCTGATGAAAGAACTGCTTGTATTGGCAGCTTTACAACACAAGCAGTTCCTTCGACCACATTGTTTGTAGCAACCGGGAGATGGAGTAGGCTGCTTTGCTAATACAGATGTCACTAATTTGTCACGGATGTTTTTAGGTCTTCTGAAGGCCATGACTGGTGGTGAGGAAAATACTTTTTTAAGATTTGAATCATTTTCTATAATTTTCCAATGCTTCTGAACAATGGAAGACACATTTTTAAAATCAGGATGGTAAGTGAGTACAAGGGGTGTTCTGTTAGCTGCTTTATTCTTATCTTTGTACTCTAGAAGTTCTTGGCGACTAGTTTTGTTTGCTCTTTCGAAAGCACTATCAATGATGTTGTTATTGTATCCTCGAACAACTATATGTTTACGTAGTTGTCCAAGTCTAGCATTTTGCGTATTTTCAGTAGAGCATATTCTCTTGATTCGCAATGCCTGGCTGAATGGGATGCCACGGGAGCAGTGTTTAGGATGGCAACTTTTAGGAGAAAGGAATTGATGTTTGTCCGTTTGTTTGGTATGAAGGTCCGTTATAATGGTTCCGTTCTTGATGTAACTCGTAGTGTCGAGGAAGTTTATTTTCTCCATAGATGATTCATATGTAAATTTTATTGAATGATGGAAAGAGTTACAGTGTCCTAGAAATTCATTAAGATGTTCTTGTGAATCTGTCCATTTGAAATCAATATCGTCAATGAATCGGAACCATGATAAGGGCTGGTATGGAGCACTAGCCAAGAGGCGTTTTTCAAGTTGGCCCATAAATATGTTGGCATATGACGGGGCCATTTTTGTGCCCATACTAGTACCGTCTATCTGGAGATAATGTTTTTCATTGAAAGAGAAGTTGTTGTTCTCTAGCACTAGTTTCAGAAGTGTAACAAGGCACTCAGTTGGAGGATTTTTTTCACTACGAGTGTTCCATACCTCTTCACACGCTGCTATTCCTTCGTCTTGTGGAATGTTGGTATATAAAGAAGACACGTCCATGGATGCAAGTATAGTATTGCTTGGTAGAGGATTGAGGCTTTCCATTTTCTTTAGATAATCAGTCGTATCTTGGATGTAAGAGGGTAGTTCTTTCACATGAGGTCTTAGATGATGGTCTAAAAATTCTGATATCTTTTCAGTTGGATGACTATTTGCTGAAACAATTGGTCGACCTGGATTGCCCGTTTTATGTATTTTAGGCAACATATAGAATCTTCCGGCCTTTGCTTCGTTCTCAAGAGGTCGGAGATAATCAAAGGTGTCATTGTCTATATGCTTTTTGTCGAACATCTCTTGAAGGATGGTGTTGATCCTTCGAATATTATTTAGTGTTGGATCTGTGGTTAATTGTTTATAAAAAATGGAGTTTGAAAGTTGTCGATTTCCCTCTGCTATGTAATCTGTTTTATTCATGACAACCACAGCGCCCCCTTTGTCGGCAGGTTTTATTACGATATCCTCTTGATCTTTTAACGCTTTCAAAGCAATGCTTTCTGACTTGGATAAATTATAATTTCTTGTATTTGTTATACAGGACTTTATATCAGACTTCACGTAGTTAATGAATGACTCCAAGTTATCATTTTTACTCTTAGGTGGTTTCCATGAACTAATTTTCTTAAATTTTGGGATGGGCGTGACTTCTTCATTGGTGTCAGTATCTGAATCTGTTAATCCAGCTTCTTCAAGGTTTTTCTTGCCCCTATTGTAGAAAAAATCTTTCAAGCGTAAACTTCTAGCGAATTGGTCTAAGTCCTCGTCTAGCTGAAAGTTATTTACATTTGATGGGATAGGACAGAAGTTTAAACCTTTACTTAAAAGAGATTCTTCAGCACGTGTAAGTTCTTTAGATGACAAATTTACAACAATGCTTTCAGTTTTTTGTTTCCGTCTTTTGAATTTTCTTTTTCTAGGGACCTTATGGTTTGTTGTATTGATATCATTCATATCCTGATTTAAATAGACAGTGTGAATTTTATCTCTTTGAAATTTATTCCTTTGTTTTTCTTTATAATTGGATAGTTCAATTTTTTCAATATCTGCGAGGCGACGTTTAATTATTGGTAAATCGTCACGTGAAATGTTACTATTGTTGATGATATCTGATATTTCATTTACAATTTGTTTGTAATTTGTGGTTGTGAAAGAAAGTAACAGTTGAAGTAGCTGGATTGAACAGTTAAACAGAATTTCATTCCAACGGCTCATGAATCTTTCATCAGCTCCGTTACTAAACAAAATTATACCATCTACTCAAATTCCAACTGTAAAACGGAGAACTCAATTTATATATTAACATGTGACACATGTGGCATTCAGTATGTGGGAGAAACAATGGACAAATTTAATATTCGGCTCAATAACCATCGTTCATGGTACAAAACCAACAAAAACTGTCCTCTCACAAGACATCTTCGTTCAACGAAACATTCTTTTGATAATGTTACCTTCCAAATCATAGAAGTCAACACCGAGTGGGACACCACGGCGAGAAGGAGAAGAGAAAATTTTTGGATCCACCAACTCCACACTTTAGAACCCGATGGTCTTAACGAAAAAGATGAGAAAAGATACAGGAAAGATAAAGAATAATTTAGTACACAGCATCGTCCTTTTTATCCTGTAATATTGGCCAATGGACGTTGCTAACTTCAACTACCAATTTTGTAGAAATCTTGAACTTCATCCAAATTATGTATTATTTTCAAGGCAGCTAAATTCAAGTGCAACATATACATTGAGCTGCAAAAGTTTCTTATCATCTACATCCGATTTCACCTGGATAGATGCACGCTTGATAAAGCTAGTTAGTCTAGCGAAATATTGCGTTTATTTTCATCATTTTGTAAATATTTTAAACATTCTTATACTTACATACTAAATAGTGTGTTAAAATTACATTGTTAGGCAATCTATAATTTTATTTGTGTAATTGAATTAATCTCTGTACTGATTAATCCACACTCCCATAGATTTGTATGTCATGTGCTGCTATTTATAGGCACTTATATATATATTTATATATATATATATATATTGCCAGCTTGCATGACATAAGTAGGGAATCAGAAAACTAAATTAAGAGGAATCCCCACACTATTTTCTAAAAACTGAACAAATGTATTGTTGCTCATATGACAAATGAGCAAAGGCACTTGAGTGTTATATTATAATATCTAATGTTTAAAAAAATTTTCAAGTCCATTTTCATTAGGTAAGTATGTTCTTGGATATTTAAAAAAAGTGGTATTCCTTAAAAATTTGACAGATTTGCACAATGACGACAGGCCTGTTTCCTATCTAGCAGAGGCGTAAGGAGTTGAATCACGTTTTTATTTTCAAGCATTTGATCGATACAGCTGCTGGTGGACTGAGGCCCTGAGGGTATTATCGACCTAGTAACCAGTGCTTCGTTTATGGTTTGAATATAACATACAATTCCAAAAGTTTTCGGTTAATAATTGAAAAAACACATTTTATAGATAAAGAAAAAATGAGAAACTAAGGTTCAACTTCCTTCATGAAAAAATGATACTATATTCTTTTGGCTATTCTTTTTATGTCGATCAAGTATTTTTTGTCGTTAAGAACATTTGTCCTGTATCTACGAATACGAATACGAATACGAAAGTTTTATTTTGATTCGGTACGCATTTAACATTACAAACATAAGCTCTTGAGAGCTTTATACCGAATATAAATAACATCTACATAACATTAAAACACAGAACATGCATATAAGATATATATATAGAAGCAGCAATTATTTCAATGCATAGATACAGACAGCACAGGCATATTGAAATACATGCAAAGCACTACTAAACTACACATCTAAACATGCCAAACCTGAAGCATAACCAAAATTGAAGCACAACTAAAATTTAAGCACAACTAAATATTAAGAAACAAATAATTTTAAGCGCAAATAAAAAAATAAAGTTCAATTTGTAAATAACATGTATCTATAAACAGTTAATATAGATACGCACACAGATCGCATAGAATTAAAACAAAAACGCGTTGTACCTAATTTAACATATTTGTTGTTCCTTATTAAATCTTCACTCCACAGACGATCAAAACATAAATAACAATTTGATTGCAATTAAGGAATATATTTTAAAATCAGTCTTGAAGTTTACAACGTCTATAAATTTATTTGTGACGATTTCAATGCTTATGTTTTCGCCTACACCATGTATATTGAAGGTTTAAGTTTAAAAACATAATCACAAAAATTAAGGAAAAATCACTAGACATAAATTAAAAATAAATTTCAATTCAACGTAATGCATGCTTGTGCATCTTGAAATGTTCGTCAAGTGTTTTAACAAGAATTGATAGCAATCCTACTAGAATTACGAAACCATTTCAGATGCTTTTAAAATATCATTATTTTAACCCACACAATACTTTGATGCAAGTACAGCATTACGAGGTGAATTATGATTAATGATAAAATTCCTAAGAACTTTAATTGAGAACAAACTTTCAAAAATACCAGTTTATGTATGTTTACCAAAGAGGGACGAAAGATATCAGAGGGACAGTCAAACTCATAGATCGAAAACAAACTGACAACGCCATGGCCAAAAATAAAAGTACAGATGACACAACATAGAAAACTAAAGACTAAGCCACACGAACCCCACCAAAAACTGGGGGTGATCTCAGGTGCTCCGGAAGGGTAAGCAGATCCTGCTCCACATGAAGCACCCGTCGTGTTGATTATGTTATTACAAATCCGGTAAATAGTCTAAATCGGTAGGTCACATTCGTGAAAAGGGAAGGGTATTGTAGTTACGACATAAGGAACATATCCGATAGCATCTGTGAAACGGTTATTCTATAATGGTCAACCAACTCGTGATGGCGTCCGTAAAATTTACGAAGGGATGATTTCAACTTCACCATTTGGAACTCTTGGTTTAATAGCTTCCTTGTGAGCAGCAATCCTCTATCAAGGAAATCATGATAGGAAATGCAAGCCCGGGAATATCGTATCAATTGGGAGATATATACTTCGTATGCAGGCGCTGCTGGAATGTTGCTACATAGAAATGGAAAGTTCACAATTGGGAAGCTGAAATCATCTCTGTGGTCGTAAAGTTTTGTTTTCAACCGACCCTCATTGTCAATTTTTAGATGTAAGTCAAGATATGAGGCAGACTTAACTGTATCTGTAGTATCCTTTATCTCTAGTTCGATGGGATAGATTCTTTCAACATAGTCACCAAATTTTGTATTATTTAGTGAGAGAACATCATCTATATAGCAGAACGTAAAGTTAAAGGATATTGCTAACTTCTTATCTTTCTTCCTAAGAAGTTCCTGTATGATGTCAGCCTCATAATAATAAAGAAACAAGTCGGCAAGAAAAGGGGCACAATTGGTTCCCATTGGAATTCCTGAGGTCCTCAGTTTATTCATAACAAAAAGTAATATAAAATGCACATTGGTAGAGATAGCAACTTCTGATAGAAACAGGAATTAACAAAAGGCAACATAGTTCAATATCAAAAATATCAAGTCATCTAGAAATACAGAAAATATAAACTTCTGAATATTTGTCTTTTTACACAATAATGTTTTTATTCAACCATTCATAATTTACATGTAGCTTATTTATTGATGTCAATGCTGGTCGATTGCAAATTTTCGAAAGGAAGCCTATGGTATTGTACGGGTATGACATTAATTCTTTTTCAGTTGATGTTGACATTGGTAATATTCTTATGGAATCCTGAGGCCAAGATGTTCCAGGTTCGGGTATTATCTTTTCAGGTATCATTTTGAAATTAGCATCAACACTTAACATTGCAAATATATATTTTGTACATCAAATCAATTTCGGTTACTTGTTATTTTGTATATAAAAAGACATTATTAAGTTAATAAATCTATTTCAAAATTATAAAACTCTGCAACATATCATTTCAAAGCTTGAGTCCAAATGTACTGTCTCTTCAGATGCAATTACTTAAAAGGAATTATGGTTAAGTTGAGAAATTTGCAATTTAAGTAAAGGAATGCATTTACTATTAATTCCGATTAGGATTACATTTTACAGTAAATTATACTGTTATCTATTCGTCAGAAAATCTTATCTACTTAATTATATACGCTGGATGTTGTTACATCAGACAAACAAGATTGTCTTAGGGTAGCGAACAAACATTCGAAAGAATCAGACATGCCGTTTAAATAAAACAACAATCAAACGGATAGATCAGTCAGAAAAAATATGTCTGGGATTTGTCGTTTCAGAAATTTATATATTCTGTGTTTTCTTTTAACAAGAATCAGACATCTATTATCAATTGTAAGTTATACTGAACTGTTCTTGAGTAAATAGTAGTTTAGTACTACTATTTTATTTATTTATATGTTTCTTTGTACTGGGTGTTTTTGCGTTTATTTGTACTGTATTCCTGTCACGTATTTTTGTCATTTTAGCGGTATTTTTAACTTTGTCATATAAGCGGAAGGTTTGGCTAGCCATAAAACCAGGCCCAACACACCATTTTTTCTTACAATGTCCTGTTCCAAGTCAGGAATATGGTAGTTGTTATCAAATAGTCATGTTTCTATGTATGTTGGCGTTTGTTTTTTTTTTGCAGTTCAGTGTTTCTGTTGTTCCGTAGTTTTCCTCTTATAGTTGATGTGTTTCCCTCGGTTTTGGTTTGTGACCCGGATTTGTTTTCGGAAATTCAACAAGTTAAATGACGTGACGTGGCGTGGTACGAACAATGAAAAGAGCCATAATTCTAACATAAGAAATAGCTTATTTTGATGTTAATGACAGATCTTGATAGTGGTTGTTTAATTTAGGGACTCATTTTGTAAATTCTGGACGTTTTAATACGGGGGAAAAAAAAAAGAAAAATTTGGAAGGGCTACAATATTGTACAGACACCAGTCTTGTTTTAAACGCATGAAGTTATTTATCTCTTTTTGGTTATTTTTGTTGCTATTGCATTGTTGTTTGCTCTACTTTAACTTATATTTATACATAGCTATGACAAGGTTTTCGAGCACTTGTGCATTTCCAATCCCTGTTTGACTTTTGCTATGAATTACTTACAGCTCCAAGGTCCCAACAGTAACACCGTTGAACGAATATACCTATTGCATTTACTGTGTGCTACCACGTAGAGAGAGTTAAGTAGTTGTCTTGATTTTTTGTCATTTACTTTAATGAATTTAACAACCATAATTGACTGATTGATTGATTGGTGGTGTTTAATGCAACTTTCAACGCACCTCGGTACATCATTGCAGTAAGTTTTTATTTGCAGAGGAAGCCAGATAACACAAAGATAACCACAATCATCGGCAGGAAAACTAGCAATTGGTTGTCCTATTCAATTATGATCGGAGTCGAACGCACCTTGCCTAAGTGTTGACAGGCTACTGATTTCTGTAGAAGAACTACTTAGACCACTTAGTGTCTAACATTATACATCTATTTATGTTTGTTTCTCCATATGGTTATTTCATATAAGTAGGCGTGATAACGTCAGAAAAACAGTGATAATATACTACTGTAAAAAAATAGTTTTAACTGCTTAAAAAAGCATCAAAATCATTCATCAAAAGTAATTTCTGGAAAAGAAGGCAGGGCAAATATCAATATGCGAATTCTGGTTTTAACGCTAACTTAATCTTTTCGGTATTAAAATGACAAACAGACAACATCTGCATCACAATTAATAATTTTCGTCTAAAGATATTGACCGCAAATAAGATAGTTTTTATGAAAACAGTAGGCATCAAGAAAATCGTCTGTTTGAAGTTTTCCGAGAACTATGTTAGTTGAACCTGATCGATTTAAAACTGAATAATTGTTTGAACCCACCCCTACTGAAAAATGGTAATTTTCAGTCTATTTTTCGATTTTAATACGACCTTGAGAGGTGAACATTGACCAAACTGTGTTTCTTTGTCATTCAAGTATTACCTAATAGTTATAGCAGTCCATCCATACTGACTGGAAGTTAATGTGGACTTAGTGTCTTACTGTGGAATTATCATTGTCAAGCCAGGTCTGCCTAATTGTCTGTTTTTACGGATTTCTGACAAAACGGTGACCTAGTTTTACAGACCAGATTTCTTTGAGCCATATTGTACCTCCTTGTGTTTCTGCACCACCTATGCATGTATTTATGATAATAGTTTATACCTAAAGCCCATACCAGTAACGTAGTGGTCATCAAAAGACGCCCATCCCACCTGATTTTGGCCACTTTTCACGTTTTTCTGATTTTGAACTCTTAAAAGGCCATTAAAGTTGCCATATTTTCATAAATACACATCTGAGAAGAGTTTATGGACCATGAATTGCATTGTGGAATTCCCTGCTGTCAAGACAGTTCGGCTGTTGCAGTTCTAAAAAAGTATGGAGGGTCATACGGGTCATCAAAGAATGGTGGTCGCCATCAGGACTACAGGCGGGATTGGGGGCGAAGTGGTTAAAAGTATTTTATCAAATTCATCAAATTTGACTTCTGTTGGGTTTGAGAGGCGTTTTTGGGTGTAAAACTGACCAAAACACTCTTTTAAGGTTGAAAATCCGAAAAAAATATTTTTAGTTTAAACTGATAATTGGAATCTTTATTCTGAAATTTTACTTTTATTTCCAACAAGACACCGTGTGAAACCGGATAGAGCATACATATTTAATCTAGACATGCGCATAGATCTGTCACAAATAAAAACTGGGGTATCTTGTGATAGGGTAATGTGTGTTGGCCTGCAAACACACACACAATAGATTATACGAACACTACTACGTGTCTGCACGGGCTCTGACTCTGGGACTAACTTTTGCAACAAATGACGACTCTGGTTTGCGCGATATATTATGGCAAGTCGTTGTGGAATTTATTCCTTAAGTATTGATTTTAAAAAATGATTTATTAATATTAAAAATGATTTTCTAATATTAATAAATCAAATTTATATATAATTTAATAGTTCAGCATGGAATGCAATTGTGCAGAGTTAGAACTGCTCAGTGTAATACTAAATCCAATCTGCCATATCGATATGATAAAACAGTTTATATAACAAACCAAAAATTACTTGAATAGACTTGACAAATATTCCTCTAAATGAGTGACAAATACTATTAACGGATTATAGAAAAAATAGCACATCGATGATTATTAACAATAGAACATACAGACTTATTTATCGAATTAAATATATAAAAGAATAAAAGATCAGATTGAAGTAATTGTAGCGAATTGAAAAAAACAATTTGAAACATGAAATTAGATTAGCTTATTCTTCTTAACTTGACATAAATCTTTCACAACAAAATCCCTAAGTGAAATATTGCAAATATAATAAAAACTCTGATTTTACGAAATTATGTCACAAATGTCCGAAAAGTCTCAAAATCAAATTTTGTCCATTTTTCCAATGTGACAGATCGCAGCAAATTAAAACCAAAGCGCGTTGTACCTGATTCACTATACTTGGTGCGGCTTTTATCAAATCGTCATTAAACAGACGATCGATCAAAATATAAATAACAATTTGATTGCAATTCAATTATTTTCAAAAACAGTCTTTAATTTAACAACGTTTATAGATTTATAAATGACGATTTTTATGTTTTTGCATACACCATGCATATTGAAGGTGTATTTTATCAAAAATAATCACAAAATGTTTTTAAAAACTCACGAGACATAAAGTTAAAGATACATTTTTAATTCAAAATAATGCAACTGTGTGCATTTTGAAATTACAGTCAAGTGTTTCACCAAGAACTAATTGTAATCTTACTAGAATTACGAAAACATTTCAAATTCTTTTGAAATATCAATTCGATGACGCATTGACTTATACCCAAGATATCAGTTTATTTATTCGAAAAGTACTATAAAGTGCAAATTGATAGAGATAACAATTTCTGATAAGAACAGGAAATCAAAAGACATAATTAAGTTGCTAAATCTAATAACAAATTATAAAACTCGATACTTATCATTTCAGTGTTTGCGTCCAAATGTACTGTCTCTTACGTTACATTTACTAAAAAGAAATTATGGTTAAATTGAGAAATTTCAATATAGGTAAAGGAATGCATTTACTATTAGTTCCAATTAGGATTACATTTTACAGTAAATTATACTGTTATCTATGCGTCAGCAATCTTATCTACGTAATTATATACGCTGGAAATTGGTACATTGGACAAACAGGATTGTTCCAAGGTAACGAACGAACATTCTTAGGAATCATGCCATCCACGTTAAAGAACAATCAAACGAATAGATTATTCAGAAATATATGTCTAGGATTAGCCGTTTCATAAATCAATATATTCTATGATTTTTTATTCTCTCAAAAGAGTCAAACGACATTCATCAATTGTAAGTTTTACTGAAATTTTTCAGAATTAAAAGTGAACTTAATCTTAACATTTTTTCAACAAAATAGGCGTATATGAGTTATATTTTCAAATGCGAACACCAAAACGTTGTAATTTATTAAAAAACGTCGTAAACAGTGAAAATTCAACAACTAATTGAATGACGTGACGTTATTTTATGTTGGGGTACGAACAATGAAAAGAAATACCCATATCCCATTAGATTCTGAAATTGTTAATTCAACCCCCAAACTAACTTCATTAGAGTTAAAGACAGATTTTTGTTATAATGGCTGCTTAATTTATTCACAATTTGTATAAGTTCAGGACGTTTTAATATGAAAATAAGTCTTTACAACTCCGATATTGTCTTGAAATTTTTGTCGTTTAATTTAATGAATTTAAAATACAAAATGCATATTACAAACAAAAGACTGATGGATTGGTTGTTGGTGTTTAATGCCACTTTCAGGGTATATCTTTGTGATCTGTTTTAATTGGTGCAGGAAGCGGGAATACCATCAGAGAACCATGACCTTTGACAGGAATACGGACAATTGACAATTTAATTTGATTAGTATCGGAGTCGAACGCACCTTACTACGAGTGGGATCTAAAATCGCAGATTTCTGTAGATGAACTTCTAAAACCACTAGACCACCGAAGCCCCGATAAGCAAAAGACATAACTCAAAGAATGCTTACATTTATTGTTTGCATTTTTTTGGGGGGCAAATAGTGGTCAGCGTTTATCATACTACATCTTCTTATGACAGTTTCTCTCCATATAGTACTTCAGCAAACTGTGATAATATTTAACCAAAAAAATAACGAACAAAATGTATTAGTTCTAAAAATATATAAAATGTAATTGAATGTAAATAATATCAAATAATTTATTCCGATTGTTCCTAAAATAGGTTTTGGCTCCATCATACGGTGTTTATATATCCCAACTCGTTCGTTATGCCCGTGTGTGTAGTGATGTCATAGATTTTAACGAACGTAATCAATGCATCACTGGTAAATTATTAAGTCAGGGATTTCGTTACCATAAATTACTTAAAACATTTACTAAATTCTTTCATAGATACAAAGATTTGATTAGTAAATTTAGAAAACCTATGAAAAACGGTATTTCACATCCTAAATTTTACGGTAATAGTGTACTAAAAGCGCGGAAATCTCTTTAAACAAACTTATTAGTAAAGGTTATCTTATTAATGTTGTAATAAGATCTTTGAATATTGTTTACATTGGCACTGACATCGATTTTGTCATCTACAATTAAAACATAACTAAATTTGTATTCTTTTCGAATGGTTTTTTGGATGTATAAATACACATCCACTTTAATTTTCTATTTAGAAATTGCTTTATCTATATACAACATGGTACATATTTATTATAAGGTTAAATCCTAAAGAACCTACTGCCTGTCGATACTATTTGGCATTGCACAAGTCATGTCTTTTTGATTGTCCATGGCGTTAAAACGATAAATCCATAGGATGTGTTTTAATTGATTTTAGTTTCTGATGTATGATTTTTTATTGTTAATTGTTTTTGGCTTTTAAATAGCTTTCAGTAACTGCGAGTACTCTCAAATCGTACTTTCGTGTTAATTTGACCTGTTGACACAACCTGTAATGCATTTCTGTAATTCAATGTTTACTTATTCTGTGTTATATCTCGTCTCACCATTTTAAATATGTACCACCTTTGTATTTAGTATGACGATACATTTTTACTTCTGTACTCGTACTATGAACAACAAATTTATTAATTTTGTAAAAAAATGTTTACTTCCGTACTTCAAACAACAAAAGTATTATATTTTAATTTACCTGTGAACGTTCTTTTAATTAACGCCATTTTGTTCCAGGTAAGAGTTGTCTTATTGACACTCTTCCTACATCTTTTTTATTACTACCCGTAACGTTTATGTTGTATAGGCACCTACGTTTTAATATTGTATTTATATTGTGTCATAGATCAAACTTATTCGTTCAGTGTATGTTTACTTGTTTTTGTTAAAATGTCTTTTTGATCGAGTTAAGCCATTTCAATTGATATTTTATAGTGTGTCTTTTTATGTTTTAATGTTACACTACTTTCTCAGGTTAGAATGAAGGTTGCCACCTGTTAAAACGTTTAAACCCGTTGCATTTTTATATTTGTCCTAAGTCAGGGACCTGTTGTTCAGTGGTTGTCGTTTGTTGGTGTGGTTCATAGGTCTTTCCCGTTTCTCTTTTTTATATAGATTAGACTTTTGGTTTTCCTGTTTGATTTGTTTTACACTATTCATTTTGGGACCCTTTATAACTTGCTGTTCGGTGTGAGCCAAGGCTCAGTGTTGAAGGCCGTACTTTGACCTATAATTGATAACTTTTTATACATTGTGACTTTGATGGAGAGTTGTTTCATTTCATGGCACTCATACCACATCTTCTTATTTTTTTTAACTGCTGCAAGATCATTCATCAAAAGTAATTCCTGGAAAAAGAAAGCAAGGCAAATATCAATATGCGGCAAATGGTTTGAACGTTAACTTAATCTTTTTAGTATTAAAATGACATGCAGACAACATATGCATTACAATCAATCATTTTTATCTTAAGATATTGACCGCAAATGAGATAGTCTGTATCAAAACAGTAGGCTTCAAGATAGACATATGTTGGAAGTTTTCCCAAACAATTCTGTCTATTGCACCGGATCGATTTCAAACTGAATAATAGTGAATAAACAAAAACAAAAGTCTCAATTATACATATATGCGTACGTAACATGTGACATTTAATGTTCAAATATTACGAGGAAAGCTTACTTTAATATTTAAGGTTTTAAATTTTATAAAATTGTGTTTTTCTGTTATGATTTCACATCTATTAGCTAAAACTGATAATTGGAAACTTTATCTCGAAATTTAATTCCAATTTCAAACAAGACATTATATAAAACCGGATAGTGCATACATATTTCAAAGTTAATGATTATATTTTTTTACAAATATATAGTGTCCAGTATATTACATATGTGCGTACGTAACATGTGACATTTAATGTTCAAATATTACGAGGCAAGCTTACTTTAATATTTAAGGTTTTAAATTTTGTAAAATGTTTTTTCTGTTATGATTTCACCTCTTTTAGCTAAAACTGATAATTGGAAACTTTATCTCGAAATTTAATTCCAATTTCAAACAAAACATTATGTAAAACCGGATAGTGCAAACATATTTTTAAATTTAATGTCTATATTTTTTTTACAAATATATATTGTCCAGTATATTACATATATGCGTACGTAACATGTGACAATTAATGTTCAAATATTACGAGGCAAGCTTACTTTAATATTTAAGGTTTTAAATTTTATTGAATTGTTTTTTCTGTTATGATTTCACCTCTTTTAGCTAAAACTGATAATTGGAAACTTTATCTCGAAATTTAATTCCAATTTCAAACAAGACATTATGTAAAACCGGATAGTGCATACATATTTCAAAGTTAATATTTATATTTTTTACAAATATACAGTGTCCAGTTACATTTTATGTAATTTATAATGAACATTACGGCATCTCTGAAAATGCTGATGCATAAAAATTAAATAGTTAAAGCCTGACATTGAAAATATTTATTGTTTACATATCAAAATCATTAACATAATTTTGTTAGGTCTCAACTATCATCAAATGTGATAGGATCGATACACGAAGGAAAACGTAAGCATCTTAAGGCACCTTTATTAAACACCTAAATGGCACGTTTGTAAAGACATCGTCTCGACATGCGATTTCCAGATGCTGTTATATAATAGAGAAGACAACAAATTAGAATAAAACGGCTACCATTATCACTACTGGTGACATTTTCTTGACGGAGATCTTTTACAAATTGACAGTAACATGGTTAGCTTGAATGCCAGATTTGAATTATCCTATGACGATTTTAGCTGAGTAAAACATTTTCTGATGGTATTTTAGTATAGAATGATAGATCGTAAATGTAATCATTATCCGCCTGAATACCAATAGTGCACGAAGCAATACAGACGTAATGAAATCAGACATATTAGAATGAAGCACATGCGTGGGAAACATAATTAAGACAGCAACCAACAACACAATAAAACAAAATTAGACATATCTAAGTCCAATCTGGGGCTGAGAATATTAGACATACAGATGCTACCACACCACCTGGCTAATTTCGATATTTATCCTCCAGAGATCTTTAGATTTTTAAACTTACCATTTTAGAATTTGAAAATTTAATTTTCGAAAGTGAAAAACATGACAATGCAGTCAAAGGGGTTAATTGAAAAAGTCTGTTTCGTTAACGAACTAACGGAAAATGCAGTGTGCTATGTTCCGAATGGGTTTGATGGGAATTGCATGATACAAATTCAACCAACGTGTGGTTATTCAAAATTTATCAAACCTCTGTCAAGACATGTTTAAATACAGGGAGAATAAGAAAATAAGTATTCATACCATATGCCATGCACCAAAAAAAGTCTGAGTCTAAATAAGTGGTGGATGCATTTTACAAAATAAAATGAAACATAAAAAACAAAACTAACTAAATTAGCTACATATAAATACACCTGCCATGCTAACAAATATTTACTTTATTGAAGCAAAAAATAGTTCAAGTTACAAAATTGCCATTGTATAAAAATTAACAGAAAAATACACTATCCTATTTCAAACACCATTCGTTTAAAAGCCAGTTATTCCGAATTGTCAAAAATAAAATGAGACTTAGCATTAAAAAAAAGTTTATTAGAAATGAAGATGAAAACTCCATCAGTCAAAGTCGACATCAGTATAAGTGATTTTGACCGTTTTGTGTCAGTCCGTCTTCTGTGTAGATTTAAAAATCACATAGCAATGTTTACATGACTACGAACAAGAAACATGTACCAAACTTCATAGACGTGATATCCCTCATGGACTTAAGGATTATGTTGTATTGCCCAAGCTTTGATTTAAGTACTGTCTGAAGTGAAAGATGTATCTAAAATGCATCTCTATCTTTGGTTTGTTTTATGTTTTGTCCTACTGTTATAAGGATATATGATACTAGTAGTCGTTATGTTGGAAGTTTGATTGTTTTTTTTTAGACCATTCAACTGTTACATGAATACTCCAAATTCGTGAAAGAGTATTACGTTTAAAAAGGTATCGTAAAGAGTGATGGGCACGTAGGTTGAATTGAGAAATTTACTGTTGTCGTTTAAAAAAAAGTATCATGAAAATAATTAGAATTTCATCCTCTTTCAGTGGTACATGTAGCACATGCATCCTATTATTCGTAATCAAGCACAAAAAGAAATACTGTGGAAACTCCAAGTTCATAACATTCATATATAGCAACGTATTTTAACAATAGAGATCAGTCTGCAGGATAAACAATTTTTTTTCTATAAACAGGATTTTCTAAATGATTTTAATTTTTCATCAGGTTCTAATCTATGTATTCTAATATAGGACTTCATTATTCTCATAGCAGTAAATTTGTGGACTATTATCTTTTATTATTATTTTCGTAGGCCATTCCCTTATATTCATTACACACCTTCCAAACATTCATATGTTTTGTTCTTAAATGAATATTAACGTTAAAATAAAGATAGATAAAGGCAACAGTAGTATACCGCTGTTCGATAGTCATAAATCGATTGAGACAAAATAAAATCCGGGTTACAAACTAAAACCGAGGGAAACACATCAACTATTAGAGGAAAACAACGAAAGAACAGAACATCGAAGTGACCAAAAAACAAACGACAATGCAACACACACAGAAACGAACTATAAGATAACAACTGCCATTTTCCTGACTTGGTACTGGACATTTTAAGAGAAAAAAAAAATGGTGGGTTGAACCTGGTTTTGTGGCTAGCCAAACCTCGCACTTTTATGTCAATGTTAAATATAACACTAAAATGACACCATTACATGACAGGAATACAGTACAAATAAATGCAAGAACATTCAGGACAGAGAAATACACAAATAAACAATACAATAGTACATTTCGACATGCTAACTACAGAATAAAAACGAACACGTAAAACAAAATAAGACAGCACACAAAACAGCACAACAGAACCACGAACTGTCTTTCACACGACTGGGTGAACGCCACAAAAGTAACGTCACAGGTAAATTTCTAAAAACATTTTGATACTGTTCAAGATCAGGTTTGTAACTATGTCATTTGATGTATATTATAACAATTACAAGAATATTAATATAGAATAAAATATGTTCAGACAAAAATAAAATCTAGCTGTGAAAACGGAGAAGAGATGTTGTTATAGAATATTTTGAAATCGTTTTTTATTATTAAATCGGCTACAACTTTAGAAAATATGCAAAATAATATATCTACTATTATGTGAGGTACATGTTTAAATGACATATTAATCAGAATTAAAATTCCAACAAAAATGTATTATTCGTGAAATGAACTTTTAACATAATACTTTTGAAATGTTGACAATCATAAAGCTTAGCCAATAAGATCAACCATGCAGATATAGTCAATGGATGCATTAATCCTATACTTTAAGTACACAGAACATTTTATTGTACTCTTTAGAGTTCCTATTATTGTCTAGGGAATTAGAGTGATTTCTTCCGGATAAACAAATAGGATAGATATCAAAACATTCCGTTCACTTTGTAACTCAATTTGCAATACAATCTTGCTATTTTCAAACATGTCATGCTTCTTGGAAATTCATTTAACGAACACTTTTGATACCATTATGTCCAAACCAATGAACAAATAATGTCATTAGTCGTTTGTATTTTAAGGAATGATGAGCGACCCTTGAATGCTCTTTCAACTCGAAAAAATAAACGTGAAGGGATTTATTAACTATTTTTTCCCATGTAAAACAATACAAGAAAAAAATGAAATATTAGTATAAACAAAAACAATTTGTAGACTCTTCCATTATAAATTTCCTTACACCTTCAATAAAAAAAAAGAAGAAATCAAACAAACAAGTAGAAACCGTCACTCTATGCTTCTCGAACCGAAAATTGATTGACGACTACTGACATCCCCAATGATATTGTTACATTAAATTTTTTTCTTTGACAAATTATGAATTGCCAAAAACTAAATTTTAAGTACATTACAATATTACTGGGAAAAAAAGGTCATTATAGTATTTTGGAAACCCAAAAGAATGGTACAAATACGTTGTCTAAAGCCCTAGCATACAGACATTTGGGCACGGGTCCTCTGACGCTGGCTAACTCATCATGTCTGGAAGCACATGTCAGATATGAATAATCCTGGAAAAAAAGCAGTAGTTAAGCGATTTTATGCAGAAAACCTATATTTTGACGAATTTTGCACCAATTATGATAGATGCCTTTTTTGAAACCGTGATCTTGACCTTTGACGTAATGACCAATCAATTGGCTATGCATCTTTCTTTCTATCGATCAATTGTTTACATTTTGACAAAATTCTAATTGCACCTCATATATTTTCATTTTCACACAAGTTCAAGATCAAATATTTTATTGTCAATTAAAAACGCCTATTACAGGCAGAATAATCAAGTTAAATTTGGAACATGGTTTAATAGACCACTTCCAGTCGTTGCATTTCCGTCAAAAACTTTGGTTTTAGTAAACATCATTCCTGCGTTAAGGGGCATCGTCACTTCCTTCCCATGCTGAGCGAGCGGTTGAAAAAAATATGATGCTATATTTCACAAATTATTTTGCAAATTAATTTCATATAATTGATAATCAGCACTTCTGTCATTAAGGAATTGTGATTAAGTACCTACGGACATTTTTTCTAGTTATCCTGCATAATGACAACCACGAAGAAGCTTGATGAACTTTATAATAGTGCAGGAATACAGGCGGGCCCTCCATCTCGTAAATGAAATGACGTCATAAAGGCGCTCATAAATTATTATTAATAGACTATTTTCATACTTGACCGAGTACTAGGATTTCCTACCACAGAAGCGGTAACCTGACGAAAAAAATATACACTCCGGAGTCAAAAGTCGGTATTATAAAAATAGTCTCTTGACGAACTTTTCCGGTGAAGGACATTACTCGAAAGTGGTCTATTCTAGCATTCGTAAGTTTGACTTCGCACGAATGTATTAATCTTTTGATATATCCCTTTCCCTTTATCTTCAATCTACATACGTTTTAGTTCATACCAACAAAGGCAACTCTATTTATTATCCAGCAACAAATCCCTCACTTTTTTTTTCTATTTTTAGTAACAGCTGCCTTGGCCAAAATCAATAGGTTTTTCAACCTCCCAACATCATCTATATATAGAAGTTTCTTTCGGAACCATAAAGAGATATTCAACTTTTCACCGGAAACTACTTGTTTCAGACGTACGGACAGATGTTTTACTGATTATTCAGTTCTGATAATGTGGCTCAATCTTACGGTTTCTCTATTTTTTTTGCTCCTTTTTCTTTTGACTACTGTTTTGATTGTCCTCGTAACCGCTAAATATTTTAAAAACGGAGACACCAAAGAATTTATGTAATAATTCATGAAATTTAAATGGCATGATTCTGATTCATGTAAAATGAAACTAAAAAGCATAAATATAAGAATTTTTTAAATTTCAAAGGTGCAATCAAAAACTGGTAAAGTAAGTATATTTAGACTACGACAAACAGTATATACAACAAACAATAGGATATTAATATATGTATAAACAACTTGGGCATCCCATATCTGACATTAAGTTAGAATAATACAAAACAGGTTTGTTACTGAGAATCGTGGAAGAGACCATTGCAATATCTTTGAATGTAATGCTTATTCTATATTAATTAGGTTATGTATAACCGTTATATGTGAGATTTTTAGGTCTTCGGGCACAGCTGTTTTGACCTGCATTATGTCCCTATAAATACATAATCTATCTGGAACCATTGATTGATTCATTACTAGTATTGAAAAAAAAGGTATTCATGATGGTTTTTTCTTTTTCTATCTTGACTGATTTTTTGAAAACTTAGATATTACCATTATGTATCGGTTGTATACGTGAAGTGCTGGAAGTACAGTTAACTTGGAAAATATAAAAATCGTTTCATTAGAAATGTTAGGTATTAACATTCTTATGTTTTCACATTTTTCTATTTCAAAGCATGTTTGTGCCGATGTAAAAGAGTTTTTTTACATTCTAACCAAAGCACAGAATTAAGTGAAGCTTCTCGGAAATGTTATTGCTCCTGTTTTTGAGACAACCAAGCTCAAGATATCATTAAATGGGAATTAAAGGATTCACCCTTTCATCGAAGTGGAAATTCATCCTTGAAAAACCAGTGTATGTAGTTAAATGATGTTGTTGAAACCATAAAAAGGAATGTCAAGCCATAGAAATTGAAGTTTGAATGGTTGTTATGTTTGTAAAGAGGAGATTGAAGAATCATCTCTAATTGCCGACGGGAAGTTTATTGACAGTATTACTGCCATTTCATTGAAATAAAAAAAGAAAAGAATGAGATGCATGTTCTTTGTAATGATATAATACTATAGTGCTCTATAAAACGTTGCACTCGATAATACTTGGAAATAGGACTCAGTGACACATATATTCTAGGAAATGTCATGCAGTGTATCTTATTCTGAATATGTATTGTTAAGTAATGTCATCCCATAAGCATGCCTGTTTGGGCGTGTATTTAGCTTTCGTTTTTGTAAATAAAACCTTCATGTTGAAATCATTCCTGCTGATTCCTCCAGAAAAAAATCCACTTCCCTTCAGATTAAGGCATTGCTAGTGTAGAGATAAACACAATAACAACTCTAAATGTTTTGTCTTTTTCTTTTGGGTAGCTTCGTGGAGTCATTTTAAGTAGGTCTTTCCTGTATACTAATGGTTCGATTTCTCTAAATTAACTAAGACTTTCATTACAATGAGTGAGAAAATAAAGAATGAATCTTATAATTGCAATTTCGTCTTATTTGTGTTCAGTATTTCGTAATACTCTACCAGATATGATATAATAAACATACGGAACTGATATTTGAAGTATGACAAGGATTGACTATAATAGAACCTAGTGTGCATAATTAACAAAAATTTAACAAAACAGACTCAAATTCAATATCGACGAAAGAAGGTTATTGCAGACACAAAATGGATGTTTCCCTCCAATTAATGTAAACATAAGTAAGTATGTATGGTTATACAGTTTCGAACAGATTTTGTCCTACATCCTTTCGAAACTTTTATTTTGGCATTGCACAAACCAATGATTTTCGCAGACTGCTTATGTCCTATTACCACTCAAATGCATGGATGTGAACTGATTGAAATTTAAGTCTGCGAAAATATTTCATTTTAGTAAGCATTGGCTTTGAACTATCAACTGCGAGTACTCTTAGATTGTTAATTTGTGTTTTTATTTTGTTATGGTTTTTTATGTGCTAAGTGTGGATCTGATGAGTCAGTCTTTTTTTTCAAATTGATTACCAGTTTCTTAATGCTATGATAGGAATCCACCTCTCAAAGGTCGTCTGTTTGGCTGAATTAGATGTATAGATATACATTCATATCATAACAATCTCCGACTTTATAATACGACATAGAGCTTGTTAAAGGTAAAAGTGCATGTAATCTATAATCATCACAAATAAAAAGATAAAGTTGACGCAGTTATATGCTGTTGATTTTATTGTTATTTGGTAAGGATGTATAAAACCTCAATCAAACTTTTTAACCTCAGTAAGCTAACGACCACTCATTTGTGTTTACCAAGAACATCTCTCATTTAAACCTAGGTATGACAAGTACATGTATTTATTTTATTTTGACACATTTCATCTAATTATATGTTCACAAAATATTACTTGATAAAAACTTTAGGTAAAACTTTTGATACTTTCGAGCACATTCTGTTTTGATTGTTTCATTGTTGAGTTAGATTATCCTTCGCAGTTTCAGTCTTGCTTTGGTCGTAATATGCTTCATTTGGCTGTACCCGTAGAAAACTTATTAAAAACGGTATTTCACATCCTAAATATTACGGTAACATTGTACTAAAAGCGCAGAAATCACTATGTGATCCGTGTAAACTCATCGAACCTTTGAACAAATTTATTAGTAAAGTTTATCTTATTAATGTTGTAATAAGATATTTGAATATTCATTACATTTGCATTAACATCGATTTTGTCATCAACTAATTAAAACATTACTAAATTTGTATTCTTTTCGAATGGTTTTTGGATGTATAAATACACATCCACGTTTGTTTTCTATTTAGAGATTGCTTTATCTATATATAACATTTTAAGGTTTAATCCCATTGATCCTACTGCATGTCGGTACATTTATTTTGGCATTGCACAAGTCATGTCTTCTTTGACTGTCCATGGCGTTAAAACGCTAAATCCCTGGGATGTGTTTTAATTGATTTTAGTCTCTGATGCATGATTTTTATTATTATTAATTGTTTTTGGCTTTTGACTAGCTTTCTTTTACTTAATTTTATCATCGGTACAAGGACATCATTCGTAAATATAAATCAGCATGCAGAGATCTTATACGTTCAGGTATTTCACATCCAATATTTTATGGTAATATTCTATACAAAGCACAAAACTGTCGTCATTCACCTAAAATACTAACCAAACCTTTAAACAGACTTATTCAGAAGGGATATAGTTACGATATTGTTGTCAGGTCATCAAAGATGGCATATTTTGGATTTAATATTGATTCACTCATAGGGTCTTTGGAGCGAAAATAAACACATCTATTCTAAAACCAGTTGTTGGCATGATACGGGTTATGTTCTTCTCATATATTTTATGATGGTATGATACAAAACCCCTAACGGGAGGGGTTGTGCTTGATTTTCATATGATGTAGACATAATCTTTTAATCAGTTTAATTGAGGTCTGGAGCTGGCATGTCAGTAACTGCTAGCAGCCTTTTATTAATTTATATATCATTGTCATTTTGCTTACTTTCTTCTGTTACCTATTCTGACATTGGACTCGGACGTCTTTTAAACTGAGTTTTACTGTTCGTATTGCTGTGTGTTTGTTTTTTCTACATTGGCTAGAGGTATAGGGGAAGGGTTGAGAACTCACAAAACACGTTTAACCCCGCCGTATTTTTGCGCCTGTCCCAAGTCAGGAGCCTCTGGCCTTTGTTAGTCTTATGTGTTTTTTTAATTTTAGTTCTATTATATGTTTTGGAGTTTAGTGCGACGTCCATTTTCACTGAACTGGTACACATTTTTGTTAAGGGGCCGGCTGTAGCCCGCCTCCGGGTCGAGATTTTCTCGCTGCGTTGAAGACCAATTGGTGGCCTTGGGCTGTTTTCTGCTCTTTGGTTGGGTTGTTGTCTCTTTGACACATTCCCCATTTCCATTCTCAATTTTATTCAGTAAAAAGTTATCAAAGGTACCAGGACCATAATTTAATACGCCAGACGCGCGTTTCGTCTACATAAGACCCGCCAGCGACGCCTAGACCAAAACAGCTACAAAGCCAAACAAGTACAAAGCTGAAGAGCATTGAGGACCAAAAATTCCAAAAAGTTGTAGCCAAATACGGCTAAGGTAATATATTCCTGGGATAAGAAAATCCTTAGTTTTCGAAAAAATCAAAGTTTTGTAAACAGAAAATTTATAAAAATGACCATATAGTTGATATTCATGTCAACACCGAAGTGCTGACTACTGGGCTGGTGATACCCTCGGGGACGAAACGTCCACCAGCAGTGGCATCGACCCAGTGGTGTAAAAAGTTATCAAAGGTACCAGGACCATAATTCAATACGCCAGACGCGCGTTTCGTCTACATAAAACCCGCCAGCGACGTCCAGACCAAAACTCCTACTAAGCCAAACAAGTACAAAGCTGAAGAGTATTGAGGACCCAAAATTCCAAAAAGTTGTTGCCAAATACGGCTAAGGTAATCTATTCCTGAGATTAGAAAATCCTTAGTTTTCGAAAAATTCAAAGTTTTGTAAACAGAAAATTTATAAAAATGACCATATAGTTGATATTCATGTCAACACCGAAGTGCTGACTACTTGGCTGATGATACCCTCGGGGACGAAACGTCCACCAGCAGTGGCATCGACCCAGTGGTGTAAAAAGTTATCAAAGGTACCAGGACCATAATTCAATACGCCAGACGCGCGTTTCGTCTACATAAAACCCGCCAGCGACGCCCAGACTAAAACAGCTACAAAGCCAAACAAGTACAAAGCTGAAGAGCATTGAGGACCCACAATTCCAAAAAGTTGTTGCCAAATACGGCTAAGGTAATCTATTCCTGGGATAAGAAAATCCTTAGTTTTCGAAAAATTCAAAGTTTTGTAAACAGAAAATTTATAAAAATGACCATATAGTTGATATTCATGTCAACACCGAAGTGCTGACTACTGCGAGTACTCTCGAATCGTACTTTCGTGTTAATTTGACCTGTTGACACAATTTTTAATGCATTTCTGTAATTCAATGTTTACTTCTTTTGTGTAAAATCGTTTTGAACCACCTTTGTATTTAGTATGACGATAAATTATTACTTCTGTACTCGTACTGTAAATAACAAATTTGTTAATTTTGTAAAAAATGTTTATTCGGTATAAATGATTATATTTAAATTTACCTGTGTACGTTGTTTTATTTAAAGCACGTCATTTTGTCCCAGGATAGAGTTGTCTTTTTGACACTGTTCCTACCTCTTTTTTATTAATATTGTATTGGTATTGTGTCATTGATCAAACTTATGTGAAAATTGCCATTGATATTGATATATTATAGTTCTTTTCTATGTGTGTTACATTTTAATGTTGTGTTTCTGTTGTGTGGTAGTTCTCTTATATTTGATGTGTTTCCCTCAGTTTTAGTTTGTAACCCGGATTTGTTTTTTTTTCTCAATCGATTTATGAATTTCGAACAGCGGTATACTACTGTTGCCTTTATTTATGTGTTCAGTGTATGTTTACTTGTTTTTGTCTAAATGTCTTTTTGATCGAATTAAGCCATTTCAATTGATATTTTATAGTGTTTATTTGTATGTTGTAGTGTCACACTACTGTCTCAGGTTAAGGTGAAGGTTGGCGCCTGTAAAAACTTTTAAACCCGCTGCATTTTTATGCACGTGTCAGGAGCCTGTTGTTCAGTGGATGTCGTTTCTTGGTGTGGTTCATAAGTGTTTCTCGTTTCTCGTTTTTTATATAAGTTAGACAGTTGGTTTTCCTGTATGAATTGTTTTACACTAGTCATTTTGGGGCCCTTTATAGCTTGCTGTTCGATGTGATCCAAGTTCCGTGTTGAAGGTCGTACTTTGACCTATAATAGTTAATTTTTTAAGGCAACACGTATTCTGTCAATGGGTTTTATTTGGATTTAACAAGTCTCCAACAGTACTGATGTTTGATTCAGTTCTTCCTTATTAAGAAAAATCACTATGTGTTTATTCTCAGCACACCAACGCAATTAAATGGCATTTTTTTATATCGTGCAAATAAATCAGATGTCTTTATTCCAAAAAAAATCTACCGGAACCATATTAATGTTTAATAGTTTCTATATTTGTTTATGTAAAATATGTAATGTTAAATGCTTGCTGCATTTCAAAAGTTTTAGCTATTTGTGATAATATGTTTTTTTTAGTAACTGTTTTATTATGTTTGTCATAATTTTGTATGTAACATTTTTATGGTGAATTACTTGCAGAATTTCAGAAGTTTTAATTGTTGGTGACAACACGTATGGTTTTAATGTTTGTTGGTTTTCATTAAAATACTTCGTTTAAATAGACAGACGTTGGTATAATTTGAATACTCTGTATCTAACCAATTTGAATTAAAAACGTAAAAACGTTTTTGATAATGTCATGTGTTTTACTTCCCATATTTATAATAACGTGATATATGTAATAACTGTAAACCTTGTTGACAAACATACTGCTAAGTTTTGGTTTGAGGTATACATGATAAAAATGAATCAATAATGAAAAAAAGAAGATATATCAGACATATATTTATTGAGGAAAACTTAAATTCGACGTATCATCATTGATGCATATTTCAATGAATATTCAGACCCTTTCCAAATCTCCCATTGCAACAGCCCATTTCCAGTAAAACCTTTTTTGTTGTTGGTATACGGACAAGTAAAGCACACTGCTTCACAACTAGAAAACCACCAACCACTCCCATCTCTTTTGAGTTTTGCACAATTTAGAGAGCTGTTCAGGTCATTATCATTATCTGATGTTGTAAATCTCCGACCATTATGGTGTCCATGTGCAAATGCATCCGCTAAAATACACAAGAAGAGGTAATATGCAGTCAGATTATAATGAAAACTTGTCTTCTTAATTTTGAAGCTCTTTTTTTAGTCTATGAACCTCTGAAATAATCAGGTACAATTCAGACTCATCAACATCGTATATCTTGATCATACATTTATGAAAAGATGTAAATTAGAGGCAGCGATGTTCAAATCATAAAAATGAAAATACAAATTAAGGTAAAAAATAAAAACGGAGTGAATCACATAAAGCCCAAAAGAAGGGAGATTGGTTGCGGCGACATAGTAATCATCTCCTGCTGTACATACATAACATACCATGTGAAACCAAATTCAGATAAAATATTGCAACCAGAAATAGGACATAATCGGCAATTTACAAATCAGACGGCTATTCTATAATGATATAAGAGCTCAACCCAATGTTGCTTGTGAGTTGACATACAGACGCACCGTATCGGTCAACCAATTCGCGATAGTGAGCGTAAAATATATAACTCTGTTGGCGAATTTTTCATGTCAGGAGCACACCCCTGTTAATAACACCCGTATTGTATGAACAAGAGTAAATAAGTCATCGATACATAGATTGTAAAAAATAAAACTGTTATATTGATTGGGTCAAATTGAGGTCAGAATATTATCAGTCATATATATAAACTATTGATTTTTTCAAATGTAGTCTTTGAATGAACGAATAATTTTGCAAAATATTCCGCTCAAACAGGTGCTAGGGGTCTTCTTAAACTTGCAGTGAGCTAAGGGTTTTTTTTTAGGTTTTTCTTTTTTTGCTCCGTGTTTAAGGCCTCCCTGTAACTTTGAGATGAAGAACAGCAATAAAAGCGCAGTTCCATTGCTTTATGTGTGTTATTACTTATGCATGCACTGATTTTTTGTCATGGATGGATACCCCATGTCCTTTGTTTTGTCTATTAAACATAACAATGGATTAATATGCATACCAATCGAGAATGTGTTTATAAAATGATATGCTACATACCAACGTTTCCTGTATATCCACCAACAGTTAGTCTGTATTTAGAGGCAGCATTTCCAACCTTGAATGTAGAGTACTTAGCTAATTTTTTTTCGCCTTTGAAATTTTCAATATCTACTCTCATTTCATTTTTTCCATTTGATGTCAATGTATGTAAGTACTTATTTCCTACAATATCAGACATAAATAATTCATGTGCCATCAATTTGCCAAAAATAAAATATAAACTAGAACAGTTTTAGACACATCAATTTTTATTTCACACGTTTGTAATATCTTATTCAACAAAGAGTTCTTAGAAGTCCACAGCAATTGTTAGAGATAAAAATGCACTTCAACAAACATAGAAGAAAACACGTGTGAGGGAAAAAAGCTAATAATGAGATTTAGTTTTTTGCTTTTTTACTGAAAAGAATACCATTCCTCTAGATCTTATTCCATGGAAGTTCATCATTATCAATTTACAACTAGCCTTTTGAAATACAACCAGTTACTATATGCTTCAATTACAGTCATGTATATTTGTAAATTTTATTTACTATACTTACCCAGCCAATATTCTCTATGAAGGTTTCCAAAACCTTTCTCATATTCATCCCACTTCTTGTTAAAATCCTGGGATCTATCCATTCGTCTTACAACTACCTTCGCACGTAATAAACATTAAATACACAAATATATATGGTTCATCTTTACATATTAAAAACCCATTTATTTATTAATATTATAGATTTATATAGTTGCAAAAAATCTTGATCTTTACCCCGACACTAAAGCCTACAAAATGAGTGTGAAGGGTGAGATTGAGTATTTCAACAGACAAATTTAATGTTAACAAAATTGTTGCGAACATGTACCTTATATCGATGTTTTCACCACTAAGATAAGCTAGATCTCATTTGACCAATACAAGGAAGTTAAATTGTAATGTCTTACATGCATTTTCTGTCTAAATTTGCCAATTTGTCTGTGGGCTTGCAGTTTCTATGTTATTTGTATATTATCACTTTTAACCTACTTTTTCATTTCGCCGGGATAGTTTTCAATGTGTAATATGTATGCGTTGTACGTACTATAATATTCGTAGTACGTACTATAATATTCGTAGTACGAACACTAAAAAGCACCTGATTGCGATAACAAAATCTTGATTTATTGCTTTTTATCCGTCAAGTTGACTATTTGTTCTATTCATTTATTTTAATAATCGTTTTATCCTTACAGTCCTGTATTACAATATATCTCTTTCTTTTTTTCAAATGAATAATATGTAATAAAAAAGAACCAGTAAATACCAAGGGACGTTTTGATAGTGACCGAAAATGTTAAAACCCTTTTCGACATTTTGGTCCCAAGAACACCAGAACTTTGTGAAGAACAAGAAGTAGCCTTCATTATTTTTTTCTATCGTTACTCATAACATAAGATAGACCTAACTAAATGTGACAATACATTTTGGATATTAACTCACTGTCCAACGTCCACCATCGGTTTTCATATCGCAATAAGCCTTGAAGCCTTTTCCGTTTGTCGGATATATCGTATATACCCCACTTGAGTCTAATTCAGGGTCCAAAACCGAACAGTCTTTTGGTCTTCGAACTGTGAATTGGAAAAATATGAAAAAACCCATTCCATGATATATCGAAAAGCAAATATAAAAATTAAGTTAAACAATATTGAATACCTCCTATTCATCTTATGTAGTACTTTAGTCTCTTAATTTCATTTTCAATTTTAATGGAATATTACATGTTACATGTTGTACGCCAATTTTGATTGGTTAATGTCTGGTGTCAATTCAATCATTACCGATCGGTGTCATTGAAAAACTACCATTGCACAATTATGGATTTAGCCATGACAATTCTTAAGACATGTTACTGTTGTTCCTAAATTCATTTACGATTAAAAATTCACAGTGGAAATTTGTGTTAAACTTGATCTGATTTTAACTTTGAAATCAACAACGTTTGGCACTCTAATCACAAACGATCTGTTATGTCCATACAATCGATTTACATAGTAATATGATAAAAATTTAGTACAAACCTGAAGGAGTGACTGTTCTGTATTTCCGGTTTGCAAGAATATCAAGAACACTTTCAGCAGTTTTACCATAAAAACAAACTCCTATAACATTCATCAACAAAATATATTTGGTTCATTGAATAACCATCACATAATTAAAACTAATATAAGTGATAAATTCATTACTGGTTTAAAAACAAAAATTGTTAAATAATCAGACCCCAAGGGTTGGATTTCTCCCGTCTGTCAGTAAACTCCTTGCTTAAGTTTGGCGTTCGATTGGCTGTGTGGAATGTGAAAATAAATAGCCACGTCCGGTAGGAATGGGGACGATAAATCTGATGCCTTTTATAGGGTGAATAGCACGCACTCTGCAGGTTAACAAACCCTTGCTACAAATTTATTAGGATTCTGTAGGTGATCTTTGGCAAGTCAAACTGTATGCCCCTATCTAACATACTATTAGTTTCCAGTGGCAGTCCAAATATTTCGCATTTCACCGGTTGACTCCTACCTTACAAAACTTACTTATTGTTAATTTGTATCCGTCCTAAATATGAAGGAAATATTTTTCATTTGACGTTAAACAAGCAACAATCAATCAATCATGTTGAATTATCGTGATGCTAAACAATATTGTATCATATTTTTTTTTATAAAAAAAACCGTAAATTTAGCTTTTTTTCTTTCATTGAAATAGCACATTACAACCCATTTGAAAAAAAAATATACATCTTTCATAACTTGTAATATAGTACTAGTATTAGTAATACACTGATTGTAGCATTACATGTCAATAAATAACAGAAAATTATAACCGTAATTGTTAGACACATATGTATATTATGTTTGCACAATTAATATTTTCACTTACTTATTTATTTATTATTTGCACAGACCAATGATTGGGTAATGAAGTGATGATTTATTCTAACTAAGCCGAACAATACCTGAATCTGATGTCGATGTCATCTGACGTTTGTTTGGAAACGCAACAACCAATATACTCAGATAAGCTGCAAATACTGACACTAACAATAACTTCTTCATTTTACTATAAGTATAGCAAAAAGTCATCAATGAGCTTTAAAGTTCAAACTAGACAACTACTTATATATGTTCAAGAATATTGCATGACACAGGTAATATAATAAGGCAACAGATATTAACAAGAAAAAGAATGAGGTTGAATTTGAGAATTATTTGAAGTAATTTTATGATTCATATTTTATATTATTATTTGAAATATCTGTTTTGTATACCACAGTTAAGTTTATAAATTTTTCATAAAGTAAACAAGTAAAGGTTTGATTAATAATGACAAATATGAGCTCTTTTTTTATTTATCTAAAACGTGTGAAAAGGCATAACTACGTTGTCTTAATACAAGATTAATTGATTGATTGTTGTTACTTTGCAAAAGGAGTATAAAGGCAACAGTAGTGTACCGGTGTTCAAAAGTCATAAATCGATTGAGTATGTTCGACTAGGGCCTTATATTGCTCCAAGTTTACGCTTTATTTTGAAATACAGATTTAATGGCGATTATCACAATATATCATAGGTCTAACAATGACGTGATAGGAAATAAGAATTTTGTTTCAAAATTTAAATAACAGCGTTTTTTATGACGTCATAATCAACATGAATTATAATTCTCTACTGAGTTCAATGAAAACATGCAAATTTCATTTGGCGTTTTGGGCCAGAAACATAAAGAGCATGCGTTGTCACATTTATCTTTGAACATAATGTTTGTAATAGCAAATAAATTATCTGAATATTTAGTTAGTCGAAAAGTGCGATCTATGTTTCCTATGCCCAATTGCGGTAAAAATTTAAACGAATTTTTCGATTCTGACATAAATCTCTATTTTCGACCCTTTTGCAGTGTAACTTTGTGAGAAGAGTCTCTTTCCCACACAAAAAAAAGGTTATTGTTATGAATTTTTGATTGAACTATAATGTTTTAACCTTAAATAATATTGTTTGAAGGTATTAAAACTATATATATATATATACAATAAACTTAAACAAAGTAATTGAACTTCAAAAAACTTTAAAATTCAGGTTCACCAAGATGTTTTTCGCGAAAATCAAGTCCAATGATCTGTAAAAATACGGAAAAATGAAAATTATTTTTTCATAATTTTTTTGAGACATTAATATATTATAAATAATGTTTGTATGCAAATTATGAGGCGATCCGTGCAGGTTAGATTAAGTTATCGAAAAACATTAACATTTGGGTTAACTAAGAATTTTTCGAAAAAAAAAACACATAAGTTCTGTACTTTAAACCTTATAACTGATAAATTAGTTTTGCATGTACATGTATAAAGGTTGCTGTATATAAAGATTGCTGTTTTTATCCAACACGCATATAGGTTCGAACGTTTGCTTATATTTAGACCTTTTTATAATCATTAGTCATATTTTAAAGTCATCAATCTTGACCATAATACTGCATATATTTGTTATCGAACGAAACTTTTAACGTCTTATTGGATTTCAGAGAGGGTCGGTTGCAAACCCTCCCCAATCACCGACCCCCTGTGTACGGGCTTGTACCAAGAATAATCCACTGCACGACCAATTCAAGTACAATTATTTTCTGAGATAATTCATCATGCATTCAAGTTAGCTGGACAGATGGATTCATGAACAGGGTATAACTATCGTTGGAAAAGGAGAAGTGAAAATTCAGTATACACGTAATTGTTTTATATATCGTACACTTGACGTCATTGAACCAATGGTGATAAATCTAAAGACATCTGTTCGACAGCGTTAAGGACGCCATCACAATTTGGTTGACTGTTATGGATAATCTTTGTCACAAATGACTACGAACGTAGTCGTAATCCGGACCACCTATCCTTGGATGTGATTTTACCGGAAACGACTAATCACCAGATTTCCAACTATCATGCGTGAAATGATGGGTGTCACTAGTGTTGCAGAATCTTCGTATCCTAAATTCACTCTTGTTATCAACGGTAGTCGTGTTGCCCAAACTAAAAATACGGAAAAATGAAAATTATGTTTTGATAATTCCTATATGATTTGCATATTAGGGAATACGTTAATATGATTGGTCGAGAGGGCTTCCGGTAGCAGCTCTTAAAGTAATTTATTTTTCGATAGACGACGTTGACGGAACTACTTTTTGTAACCAATGTAAACAAGATGGCGGCGATAATAACGCTCGACGATAGAAAAAATTATTTTCACTTCCCGTTGATCGTGTAATGAAATAATATACTAAATATTTATTTGAATGATAATAAGATATTAAATTATTTATTTTCACCATAAAAAATAAATGTTACTCACGTGCATGAGTCCGTCTGCTACTCACTACTGGACAAACAATGAAACCGGAGGTTATCTCCGACTCGGAGGTAGAAAATCTGTCACCACCGCCTGTAACATTTGAATTGAATTTTCCTGATGATTGGGATACTGAAGCAGTCGTTGAGCTTCTTGAGGTATTGCAGCAAGATGTTCCTGGCTTAGATGAAATGCTAGTTGAAGCTTGTCAAAGCATTGATACACACGAGATAACAAAGGAACCTGTAAATCCTCCTCAAATCCAGAATGACCAGAACCCTAAATTACCTCAAATCCAGAATGACCAGAATCCTAAATGACCTCAAATCCAGAATGTTCAGAACTCTAAAACAAATCAAAACCAAGAACAGCACACTGTAACACTAAACGACCAAAATACAGAGGATTTAGACACTGCTGAAACACATCAGGCTGAATTTCACCAAAGTGGTCACCTACCAAACACAAGCAGATTTAAGCAACTTGACGAGACAGCACTCTTAGACATAGAGAAAAACCAATACAGTGAAGCTTCTTAAAAAAAACCAAAGTGGGGAATAGGAGTTTTTAATGGTAATTAATCTATGTTATTATAAATTTGCTCCAAATGTTGACATTTCCACCAAACCTACCCAAGTAATAACCAGATTTGACATACAAATAAAAATCAAAAATGGCCATTTCAAGGAAAGGAGTGGATTATACACCAATTCTTCAAAATTAATACTAACCAAGAAATCTCACATTCAATACACTAAAGCAAATAACAAAATAAATAGATTACTACATGTACCACCAATATATTACCAATAAAATATTGCAAATTCCTAAATTAGAAATAAAGAAAAAGGATAGAATAGTAAAATGAACATTTTTTGAAGTATAGTGACTGTTAATCTAAATATAAAAGATACATGTATCAACCAATGATTTTTCCCTGTATTTGCAAGCTGCAATTTACCAAAATTGTATGCGAATAATTTTTCTTTATCTGTTGTGCTAGGAAGGAATCATGTTTATTTTTAAAATAGTGATGAGGTCAATTAAACTTGCCTACCATGTATCCGTCCCAATATTTGCCAGATTCACATTAATTCCTAAAATTGTTGTAATTTCATTTTCAGCTTGGTGTTCAGAAAGATTACAAAAAATTCTTGATTTCAACACAATTTCTGAGGAGAATCTAAATGAAAGCCTTCGCAAATTTTATGCTGAAGCCCAGCCCAAAAATTTAAATAAAAGGATACAAAGTATGCCTGAAAGTATGGCGCAGGAATATCATAAAAATTCCCTTAAGAGTGTACGTTCAGCAATTAATAGACACCTGAAGGACATTGGTCGCAACATTGACATTGTTCGAGACAAAGACTTTAAGTTAGCAAATTCAATGCTTAGTGCTAAGCTTAAATTCAACCTTCGTAATGGGCTGTCTCGTCCAACTCAGCATCATGCTATCATTTCGAACTCTGAGTTACAGAAAATAAATGAGTTCCTTTCTACAAAGAATAATGTTGTTGCACTTCGATTTAAAGTCTGATATGCCCTAGCAATACACTTTGTTAGTCGTGGTATTGAATTTCACCAACAGTTATCAAAGGATTCAATTAAATTTATAAAAGATGAGGAAGGGAGAGAATACCTCACAATAACACATGAGACACACCAGAAAAACTACCAAGGTGGTATAGAAGACTCCTCAGAAGAAGCCGAAGACAAAAGAATGTACTCAACTGACTCAGATTCATGTCCGGTCCAAGCTATTAAACTTTTTTTGTCAAAATGTCATCCAAATTCAAAAAGTGTGTTTAATCAGTGTAGTCGAGATGCACTTCGTGGCAATCCGAATCATTATTCAGTTTGGTTCACTGAAACACCAGTAAAAGTCAAAGCATTTACAAATTTTATGCCGGATATCTGCAAAAACGCTGGGGTAAAACGGTACACATCACATTCCCTACGGTCAACTGCAATAACTGCAATGAGTGATGCTGGACTAACAGACAGAAATATAATGTATATGTCTGATCACAAATGTGAGGAAAGCCTCAAGTCCTATTGTAGAAGACCTAGCAATGAACAAAAACAAAAAATCAGTGCCGTCCTTGATACTGTTGCTACCGGTTCAGCAAAGTCAACCTCTCTTGTGCCAAGTAAAAACACGCAAATTCAAGCACCAACAGTTCAGCAAGGCAACTTACCTTCTGAAATTGGACTCCGTGATAAATCTCTTGTTCCAGTGTCAGCCGAACAAAATCCTCTTCAACCTGTTTATGCGCCTCGTCAAAATCTTATGGTTAACAGTCAAACAAACCAGGAACTGAGTAAAATGTCGGGGTTTGCGGCAAATTCCGTTTTTTGACAACTGTAATTTCCATTTCAATTGAACTGTTGAACATGACTTGCCGTGTGTAGTGGCTGTGTGTTGATGACCTACATTTCACTCATTTGTACTAAATACTTTCAAACCAATGACGGTGACAAACATTTTTTTATCAAATTGCAAATTTAATGGGAGTATATTTTGTTGCGCTTACCAAGAAATATATTCATGCGCGAGGCCAATTCAATGACACAAATACACAATATTTGTGATAGAGGTTACGAGTGGGGAAATACAATTTCTTATCTCTAATTTTAAAGAATTATAAGGATTAAACGCCTTTATAAAGGAATTTATTGGTGTATAAACTGGACCAAGTCACTCACAAACATATCATAAAAGTCCTTCGGACTTTTATTTGTTTGTGAGTGAATTGGTCCAGTTTATACACCAATAAATTCCTTTATAAAGGCGTTTAATCCTATAATATTTTTATTTGGGACATTTTCTTTTATCCATAAAGAATATTTGTATGCAAATTATGTGGCGATACGAATGTGTTTTGTGACTTGTTTTCCCTCGTTTTTTCGTTGGCCTCAGCTCAGTGTAATTGATTTTTCATCGATTTATGAATTTGATAGCTCCCGTCTTATTTATGCGTGATGGTTTTTGTTGTACAACTCATTTGAGTATATCTTTCTTCGTGGACCATTTGTGCGATTCAGCAATTCGACGTTATTTGTCAGAACTTACATTACTTTACACAATAAATTTCATGAAAATAATTTTAAACGTCAAATGTTTGGAATGTCCACGTGTCAATATTGAACCATGATGCATACTGTTCCCATTGTGTTCTTCTCGTTAACTGTTTTCCTTAATATATTGATGGATAAATATTGATGTAAGGTTGACACTGAAGTGAACCACAAATGCCAATCACTGGATGGACCTGTTTTCCATAGTAATGACCTCCCTCAATCACAAATTCAAGATTTATGTCCACGCAAACATACGACATTGCTGCAGCAAACGTATGATCGTGGGCAACTAAGTATCTCTAATATTCTACATTCCATCCGCCATAACAAGTATCTTTTCCTGATGTCATGAGAACAGAAGAAGCTCCATCTGTTCTGAAAACAGCACATGGTACGTCATTGACATCACTATTTGCGCCAAAAAAGTAATTGTCGTATTCGCCACCATAAAGTCTTTCATTTTGACCACTGTATGTTGCTATTTTGCGATAATTTGGATATGGCGGCATACAAAGAAAACCAACTGCTGCTACTGAATGGGTATAGTGGCCTCCTCCAACGAGGTCGTAAATGTAACAAATCAAATCTTAAAGTGAGTTTATCTAAAATGTTTATATTCTTGTCTTTTGCAAACAAAACAAAATCTGGAGAATGGATTGATTACAAATGATACTGTTGTTGCAGTAAATAACTTGAAGTGACCTAATTCTTTTACAAGAGTTCATTATGAATTCCTTTGTTTGCCACTGTCTGTTGTTGTTCAGATGTTCAGATAATGCGTCTTACGAGCTTCATGCACGATTGTTTTTAAGGTTGACACTTTTTCTTGCAAAAAACTATAAACATATATATTCAATTCTAACATTTGTAAGTACACAAATGTACATATTTTATTTACAAACACATTTGTGAAAACAGTATATAAGATTCATCTTGAAGTATTGTCGGTAAATGTGGTCGTGTCCAATAATTGTGAGGTTGTTTTGATTTGCCATCAAACTTCAATTCATATACCCATCGATCAATCCGCTGCGTGCAAGAATCGTATGAGATTAAATATTATGTAAACGTTTTTGTATTTATCTATGTATTAATCGATTATTCTCATTAATGATAAATGTTATTATAAAACCTTTGGTTTATCTTTTCCTCAGATGTTCTTCAAACTAAATATTCTGCAAATCTTTGGATTCATTTATTTTCGTGAATATTGATTTTCGTGGATCAAGGAAAAATTGCATATTCTTGGATATTTCATTTCGTGGTTAAACAAAAATCTGCATTTAAAATTATAGAAAATGTGTATCTCGTTGAACATTTGAATCTGTGATTCACCTGTACCTACGAGATCCTCGAAATTTGGTACCACACGAATAATAATGAATCCAAGGATATATAACCCAACAAATGAGAGCTTATCTAAGAAAGAATAGTTTTTTGTGTATCCCAAAATTTGATCAATTCCTCCGGGTGCGGGATTTTCTCGCTGTGTTGAAGACCCATTGGTGGCCTTCGGCTGTTTTCTGCTCTTTGGTATGGGCTGTTGTCTCTATGACATATTCCCCATTTCCATTCTCAATTTTATACTATAAAGTAAGCGTACAAATATTATGTATTATATTTAATATAAAATGCCTACTTTAAACACAACATTTAATATTATTAATTGGATGGAACTTACAACAAAACAGATTGATGTAAATAAAGCTATTATGTATGTATTGCCTAAATAAATGAGTTTGGATTACATATACCACTGACCATCTGATATATGATAGAAAAGTATTTTTTTATTTACTTACCAGAATAAACCAGATTTGAACTATTATTGGGACATTGTTTCCTTCCGTAAACTGTGTAAACTATGTGACTGCTACGTCTGAAAACATATAATATATGTAACACTCCAAAACGTGTCCATCCCCCAAAACGTCTCCGATACCCCCAAAAGTGTCTATTCCGCCCAAACGTGTCCTTCAAATCATAAATCGCCCAAACGTGTCCGATTTCACATCCCCAAACGTGTAAGATAATTGTTATTTGCCAAAACGTGTCCAGATAAAAACACCACAACGTCTCAAAACTCTTAGCGCCAATATAACTCCGTGAAGTCAAAAACGTTTAAGGCAATTCAATGGCGTGGGATACGATAAAAGACGTCGGGTTCGGTTAAATTTTTAAAAAATCAAAGTAGCTACCCAAAGAAATCTGGAGGAAAGTTTAGTAAGCCGTATAGACAAATGTTCAAGACATGCTACACTGTGCACAGTGACTTCTGATTTCAAAAAATAGACACCAGGTTAAAAAAGAATCCCACAATAAAAAGTTATTTTTACTTGCAGCGGTTTTAATAATGTTTTATAAAAAGTTCAACTAGAGGTATTTCACATTTGAAATATTAATATATTTATAACCCCGCTTTAAAAAAGGGGGAGTATACTGTTTTACCTCTGTCTGTCCTTCCGTCAGTCCATCCGTCAGTCCATCCGTCAGTCCATCCGTCAGTCCATCCGTCAGTCAGTACGTCCGTCCCATGAATATTTTCGTCGCATTTTTCTCAGGAACTACTTGGCAAGGCTTTCTGAAATTTGGTTTCAGGGTTTATATAAGTAAGTTACACCGTGTGATATTTTTTCAGATTCATCACTTAACAACTTCCTGTTTACCGAACACTTGTATTATTTTACACATGATAGCCAAGTTCAAAGTTTTCGTCATATTTTTCTCAGGAACTGCTCGACAAGGATTTCTGAAATTTGGTTTCAGGGTTTATATAAGTCAGCTTTACCGTGTTATGCGTTTTCAGATTCATCACTCATCAACTTCCTGTTTACCGAAATATTACGGCGGGGGTATCATCAGTGAGCAGTAGCTCACAGTTTTACTTGTTTATCTTGTAAATTTTCACGGTGCTTCACTATTAATAAAGTGGTAATTTATTAGCATTATTTGTTCAATGCCGGTTATTTTTTTATTAAGTATAATTGCAAGTTAAATTTGCAACACATAATAAACTATTGAATGTTGATTGCTTAATGTCCAGTGGCAAATATGTCATGCGTATTTAAAAAAAAACATAAACATTGCAATATTAGTTTTGAACAGTTTAAATAATTGTTTAGTAAGTGGATTCTATCGTACTAATATTCTTCGATGATACCTAAATGTCTATATAATGTATGAGGGTATTGTACGACCTGCTCCATGCAGAAGTGGTTTCTGTGCTATTAAAATGGAGACTTTACGGTTTCATATAAACCGGACACGTTTGGCCTTTTCAAAATTAAATGGACACAATTGGGCGCTTATAAACAGAACACGTTTTGGCGTCCTTTAGGAACTAGACATGTTTTGCAGTTTAGCGACGTCATATGGAAATGTTTGGGGGAATAGGACACGTTTGGGGGGATGGACACGTTTCTGAGTGTTACATATATATGTTAAAACTAAAAATTTTGACTGTTGCGTTCATATCAAATCTATTCAAAAAGACGTTAGTTTTAACATTAAACATGTAAACAGATCATACTTATTTGAATGAAAATATAGATTGAATTAAAAGGAATGAAAAAAACTATCCAGCGGAATATCTGATGCAAATAGTCAGTTAACTCCAAACAAGTATAAACACACGTCAAAAAGACAGTATACACTAATATTTATGTATAAATTCATCGTATATTCTTATCAAAAATCTGCCCCACTAATAAACATATATACATAATTATAAAGACAAAGATAACATTAAGGGAGATATGTGGGTGGGAATTACAAGTTAACACGTCAAAGGCTGATGATAAAAGGAAGTGACCACAACGCACTTACACGTGAACTCGTGCTGACCCCGCAAGATCATTGACCAATAAGAAAGATGTAATCCAATCATGCACTGGTCATAAGTGAAATTTCTCTGCACGTGAATTATTTAATTTCAACAATTTATCGTTTAATTAAGTAGGACAACTCTGACCCATTGACCTGACTAAAGACATCATAAATTTACATAATAAATAGTTCACTCTTTATTTAAGTCTTAGTAATAAACAATTAATATAGAATTATCTTCTCTGCTGTCTTAAATGATTTTATTCAGCTTAATTTTCAATTAGCAAATAAAATTGGTCTTAAGACGGACAGCTAGATACCATAAACATACTACGTATACACAGGCCAGAGTCTGAGCTTGTTTTGCTATATGATATAAAAACTAAATTGACGAAAAAAGGTCATTTATTCAAAATCATTAAATGCAAAAAATACATTTTGCAAATAAAACATTTGACATAAAAGTTCATATTTAATATGAAATTATAATACATAATTAATACGAAATTACATCAACTAAAATCATATCAATTGAATAAATGACAAAGAATAGCAAAGGTTGGGAGAAAAATCTGCCACAAATCCACTCTTAGGTTGAAAGAGTGGATCCCCCACCCGAGGACTCTGGCGGCATGAATACAATTTATATGTTACTTGTTAGAATTTGGAAGCATGACATTCACATACATCAAGAAATAACACTATATTTTTGTAAAACATATTAAACCTACATATATTACTTGAAAATTATCTCTTGCTGATAAACATGATTAAAGGTGTTAATCTTATTCCGGACAGGACCACAGCAATACAGTTACAATTATCATCGTTATTAAGTGTATGTATTCATATTTCGTCTTACATCTAGACATCTAATAACATTATCCCCTAAATATTAAAGTACAGACAATTAGTATTAGTACAGTAATTAACTAAAAACATTTTTTTCTCATTTGACAGATCTGAAATATTTCTCCATAATCATTGAATACTGGACAACTTATAATAAAATGTTGTTCATCTTTCATCTTCAAATAAAATAAAAGTACATTTTACAAAGCCCTGACTTCTTTCTAAATATGAAGTTTTATGTCGGACATTTTCTATTTTACATTTGGCATTTTTCAATCGAAATTGTATAAAGATAGATACATTTCTTAAGGAAAACAAGTTTTTAAATTGAAATAAGTAAATAAGTATCTAATTTAGATTTAGTTTAATCCACCATTTTCTACATTTGAAAATGCCTGTACCAAGTCAGGAATATGACAGTTGTTGTCCATTCGTTTGATGTGTTTTGTCATTTGATTTTGCCATGTGATTAGGGACTTTCCGATTGAATTTTCCTCGGAGTTCAGTATTTTTGTGATTTTACTTTTTAGAACTTTTTTACTCTCAGTTAATTTTTTGTTGTGTTCCCAATTGATATGAGACTTTAAAAAAATATTTTGCTTAACTCGTGACTTGATAAAAAAAGTTAAGCTTTAATCATAATTTTGAATTATCAGTCTTTTAGAAATTTAATGAATGGGTGAATACCAGCTTGCTGCATCCTATAATAATAGTAATATTTCATATTAATAATTAATGATTTAATTTTGGATGTAACGCGTCTTCTGATTGGCTGACGTAGTTTTGTTTATCAGCTCATAGACATAATTTTGTCATGTGACCGTGACGTCATCAACGTTTTTTCATGGTTTACTACGGTTTAAAATTGAATTTAGAATTAGATTATAAGAAATTACTGTAATATTTTTTCTGTCTATTCGAAATAACATAAAAAATGTGGTGCACACTTTAAAATAACTCGCTACGCGGGTTATTCAGTGTGCACCACATTTTTGATGTTATTTCTTCATAGACAGAAAAAATATTACAGTCATTCCTTAAATATATAAAATATATTATAAAAAATAACGGGAATCTACCAAACTTACGTAGCACAGCTAAGCTGCGGACTTTTAATTTACACTTAAAATACATTACATATATATATATCGGAAATTTGATTTTTCTTTAAAAAAAAAAATTAAAAAATATTATGATTTAAAAGAATTATAACAAACATCATAATGATTTCCTATAAATTATTGAAATAAATATTCATATTCATTTTCTTCCTGGCATGCTACAGAGCTTGTTCTGAACATACCTGTAATTTCAATGCCATATATTTAAAAAAGTTTTATATTGTATGGTGGTAATTAAGTTGAAAAATGAAAAATATCTTTGAAATCCAAATACAGCTTTTAGTGATTTCTTGTATAATTTATCTTTACCTGGTGCGTTAAAAGTCCATGAGATGTAAATTTTTAACCAGTAAATATTTTTAACTATTGACATATACTCTAATATCTTTCTCGAAAGAGAAATATTCTTTAAAAATAATAACCAGTTTAGGTAAATATAATAACTTTGGTTTTTGATAGATTGACTTCTAAAGACCATAGCATTTAGTACAAAATTAGAACAAACCATCAAGTCGTTTCATATATATATATATAATTTAAATAATTGCAAATTTAAATTAAATAGGCAACGCTGAAAAACATAACAATTCATGTATACATATAGGAAGTTAAACTGAGTCATAAAATTAAACAAAAACAATCAAATAGTAGCCTATCACATTTCCACATTGACAGTCTAATAATGTGTAAAGATATCAGGAGGGCAGGCAATAATGACCACATCCGATTAAAATAAAGATCATAAACGTTTTGGCAGGCAATGCTGACCCAAAACAAGATAGTTGTAATTGTATGAAATAAAGATAATACGTTTTGGCAGGCAATGCTGACCCAGAACAAGCTAGTTGTAATTGTATGAAATAAAGATCATAGACGTTTTAGCAGGCAATACAGACCCAAAACAGAAGCATAGCATTTTATTACTAAAGACTCATATAAACGTTTTGGCAGGCAATGCTGACCCAAAACAAAAAAGTTGTAATTGTATGAAATAAAGATCATAAATTAGCAGGCAATACTGACCAAAAACAGAAGCATAGCATTTTATTACTTAAGATCATATAAACGTTTTGGGAGGCAATGCTGACCCAAAATAAGATAGTTGTAATTGTATGAAATAAAGATCATAAACGTTTTGGCAGGCAATGCTGACCCACAACAAGATAGTTGTAAATGTATGAAATAAAGATCATAAAACGTTTTGGCAGGCAATGCTGATCCAAAACATAATAGTTGTAATTGTATGAAATAAAGATCATAATTGTTTTGTCAGGAAATACTGGCCCGAAACAGCTGAAGCATAAAATTATGTTACTAACTTAATACTTTATATCCTGTAAAATTCCATAAACGCATTTGACTTCAATCCTGCTGCAGCAGAAGTCTTTTTTTTATCTAAAATTAGGTGCTGTATAGTACCGAGAGTACAAAACAATTACCAACAGAGTCAACTTCAAAGGAATGGTGGAATTAGAGCGTACAAATGGTGCCTCAGAATTTCATTGGAACTAGGAACCAGTTGTGTATCCAAATGCTGATCGAAGACGTCTTTTGCAAATTAGTATTTATAAAACAGTCAAAGTATGCTTTGGCCAGTCGAGGATTATTGTTGATACGACTCGCACATCTGGATCAAAATTCTAATCTCGAATTAAGTATGTGTCATAAATGTCAGTGAAACAACAACCCATCAACATTCGTATGTTTGTATTATCGGAACTATGACATACCAATGATATATAAAAGTATATGTAAGTTGTTGATATCACGCTTTATTGCATATTTCCTTCAATGGGCGAAAGTTCTTACGTAGATGAATACCAGTCTCAGCGCTCTTCGTCCATAGTTAAAACATGAAATAAACATAATTAGAATGTAAAATAATTAAAAACTTAAATTGTCATTAAAAACAAACTCGATCTTACTCTAGAACAACAAATATAATACATGTTAAGGAATAATATGCGATAATTTGATTATCATTTTTTTTCTTCAATCAATCAACCAATAAATATATATATCATGTATAAAATGGAGAGTATGAACTTTAAAATATTATCAGTGTATTGATAACGTATGTCTTGACCATTCTTATTTTTAATAATAAATCTAGTATAAAGTAAAAGCAAACGACCTCACAATGCTTTAGTATTGATATAAAAAGTATAAATTAAGTTCATCGCAACCCAACTATATGAATTATACTATAGTAAACATAATTTAACAAGTAAATACATTAGAAACATGTATTAAAATACTGACAAACATGTGAAACTAGCTACTTGTCTTAAAATACTGGCAACTATATATGAAGCGAAAGAATTAATTACAAAATATTTATTCCAAACCAATCACCATGAGGAAATAACAAAGTAGCATGCGTTTCATGACGAAGCATAAAACAATACCCACTGCATAATAACATATTTGCAATAGCAAATACACAGAGGTCATAAGTCCAATCTACTACGACCTCTGCAAAACAAACAGCATGAGTTTCATAACGAAGCATAAAACAGTGCCCACTACATAATAACATATTTACAAAAGCAAATACACAGAGGTCATAAGTCCAAGCTACCACGACCTCTGCAAAAATGTAGCAGGAGTTTCATGACGAAGCATAAAACAATACTCACTACATAATAACATATTTATAAAGTAAATACACAAAGATCATAAGTCCAAGCTACCACAACCTCTGCAATCAAAGAGCTGAAGGCTCTAAGGAAAAATGACGCCATTGTCTCTCATATTGGGATATTTTTGATGCAAGTCTTGATTTTTACATAATTTACCTACTGAATCTTAGGCGACGTTTCAGTTTATGGTAGGTAGGGTGACTGATAGAATAGATATGAATTGTTCCCACAATCTTAAGCGTTTTTATTTGTTTGTCAAGATATATGTATATGTGTGAAGTGAAGATAACTACTAGTTGTTCTGCTGTACACAGAAATAGCTCAAGACTACCTGAACAATCTACAATATTCAAAGTAATACGTGAATTTGTTTCCCTTATTTGTAGAATTATTTAACAAAATGATTATGAAGAGCCTGTAGTAAGCAAGCTCTTATACCCCACATAGTCCTTATTCAAGAGATAAGTTACAGGTGACCTAGTGACATAATCACGTTGTTATTTCTGTTACCTAAACAGGACCAATTTCTGTAGATTTAGACAATAGTATTGTTATACTAGTTTCACAATTACAAACAAAGTGACACCATTTATACAACTTAATTTCATTGTTGATATATATATATATATATATATATATATACACACTGAAATCTTAAAATGACAACATAAATTGTTGCAAAATTATTTTTTTTCAAATGATTTAATGTTTAGTACCGTAGTCATTTATTTCAAATAATTAACCCGTAATAAAATAAGGAGATGGGGTGTGATTGCCAATGAGATAACAGTCTGATGTACTATCTACCAGAGTCCAAATAATGTGGCTGTTGGCAGTTATAAGTCACTTTCAGACCTCAACAATGTACCAAACCGGTTCATTGTTTTCAGGTACCACAGGAAAAAGAAGAGTTGTGGCTGGGTGGCTTGCAAGAAAATATAAGATATATAATGATAATAATATAAATAAGAAAATAAGAGAGACAAAAAAGACAGGACTGAGACACTGGACTATATATTAAACGCTCCATTACTAATCTTTATAGGAGCTGCTGATCTATACTCAGAAAAGAAAGATGTTGAGGACTTAGCCAGAGCGAGCAGAATTTTGAAACTTAGGAACAGCAGAGTATTTTAATGTGGGGACACCACATATATAGGCCCATCTGCCCTATATATGCTGCCACCTATTAATATTAATGCCTAGGGTGGTAAATAAACCCATGTGCGTTTAATCAATTGTACACTATGTACATGTACATATATGATATATACCAAATGCAAAAAAAAAATGCCGCTGTAAGGGAGCAACCATTTAACTTCAAAAAGGGGGGGGGGGGGGATTATGGTTTTTTTTTCTTCGTCACTCAGAAAATTATTTATTTAGTTTTTCGACACAATCAACTAGATTATTCTTTTTCAAAATTTGACACTATAAGGTATGGAGGGAATTAGCATTCAGAATACATTTTTTTTTGTCTTCTGCTTGACTAGAAAAGTTTTTTTCATCAAATTGGGGATCAGAATATTTTTTTAGAAAAAAAACATAACCCCCCCCCCCCTTTGGAAGTTAGATGGTTGCTCTCTAATGTTAATTTTACATCATTATAGCCTTATGTTTTATAAGGACCTAGCTAGACCTGTTTCTTAGGCAAGGTGTATTACATAACTCTGAAAGCAATACAATCCAGTATTCTCCCCAGGATTTTTTTTATAGCGCTGTGGTAAGCGCGCAATATTAGATTGATTCCATATCACCTTAAGAGTTCAGTTGTGTTTGCGATTTAATGCAGTTACATTTATTTAAAACTACCATGTTGGTTATACTTTACTTTATATTAAATAGACAAAGACCTGCATTTTTTATACATTACCATGTGCATTAAGGGGACGACCATTTGATATTCTGGGGGGGGGGGGGGGGGGGGGGGGGGCAGGAGAATTTGTTTTTGATCGGTTATTTATTTTTGTAAACTAAGAGGACAGATTATCTATTTCCTGCACTGTTGAAGCAAGATTTTTCATTTTCATTAAAGCAAGGGACTGATTATTTATTTTTTTACAACTATATTTATAATATTTGAAAACATACAATTTTTAAATTCTTTTTTTATTATAAATAACACATGAATAGTCCAATCATTATGTACCATTTAATCAGAATTAATCATCATCATCTGTAGAAATGAATCTTCTGAATTCCCAACTGCATATACATGTATTGCATACATACAAGATATTAAAGTTTGGCTGTAATTAGTGTCTTTTAAAAATATTGCAAATCATTTATGCCGAGCGGAGCGAGGCTAAAAAAAATTGAAGGGTTTTGGAGCCGCTGAAGGACCCAAGTTGCTATAGAACTAATGATGCAAAATGTGTTTCCCATACCCTTTCTTAATCTGAAAATGAAAGTTCTGTTTTAATCATTTTTTGACAATATTTTGGTCTCAAAGCAACATGTATAGATTCAGTGTAAGACTTAAGATTTTAGGAACAACATCAAAAGACAAAGATAAAGCAAAAATTTAATTCACATAGTTAAGTATGTGGCTGCTGTTTTTTTTCAACTCTTGATCAAGTTAATAACAAAATTACTAAATTACAAAAGGAATGCAACACTAACAGAATACAGAAGGGCAATCAATGAACAAAAGACAAATAAATAAGAAACATTGATCCCCAAAAAACAGGAGCTACGTCTGAGGGAGAACAGAACTTGCTTCTTGCAAGACACTTGCCGTGAAAACAATTTGATATGAAGACAAGCTTTTGGTTTTGAAATTTTCTACATGAGGCATTTGCCTGAATGTAGTTACTGCCATATGTAATAAAAGTTAAGAGTTAAGTGTTCCTGAGACAATATACCTCAAGTTAAATGAAACCCATTTTTCAGACATTTCAAGTATTTTAAATAATATTTATACTTTTATTATTCAAAGATTTGGGAAGTGATTTCCGATTTTTTTTGAAAAAAAAGTTGAATTTTATTAAGAATCTGGTGCAATCTCATGCTCTCAAATAGACCTGCCGAGTTATTTATTTTTAATACATTGCAAGTCAGGTTATTTATTTTCAAACTACCACAGAACAAACCATTTATTTTTGTGATTATCAAGGCTGAGTTATTTATTTTCTATATCCTCCTGCCCCCCCCCCCCCAGAATATCAAATGGTCGTCCCCTAACAGAAATGCAAAAATGTAACATTTTTATTATTAAACTGTAAAATTTTAAATGCTTAGATAATAATTTGATTTCATTACCACCTGTCCCAAAATGTAGCACAGTGGGTAAATTTTTTTCTCACTTTTAGTTGTTTGACTTATAAACTAGTTATATATCCTTTACAGCTTCATAATTACTGACACATATTTAAAGAAGGTTTTCAATGACAAGATTGGAATTTTATTTATTAACTTTTATTTACATCCATCAAACTTCAATTTTGCAATTGAAATTGGTATATCCTTTAATATCAAAGGAAGAAATGGAATAACTTTTGCCATAAGTATTGAAATGTTATTAAAGATATGTTTAAAATAGGTTAAAAGTAAAAGCACAAAAAAACTGAACTCCGAGGAAAATTCAATCGAAAAGTCCCTAATCACATGGCAAAATCAAATGACAATACACATCAAACGAATGGACAACAACTGTCATATTCCTGACTTGATACAGGCATTTTCAAATGTAGAAAATGGTGGATTGAACCTGGTTTTATAGCGCTAAACCTCTCACTTGTACGACAGTCTCATCAAATTCCGTTATATTTACAACATATTTGATCATATTCCAAGATGAATATGATAGAAATCTTTTTTTGAAGAAGTCTTTTTTTTTAATTTATCAAAGGTGGATTATCAGATTATTAGTCACAAGAATATTAAAGTGATTGTTGACTTTTCAAATATAAAAATATGCACAAAGAAGGAAATATATCTGATTCCTTATGAAAATTAAAAGAGAGAACATTGTACTTTAATTGATTTGGTAATTTAGTTTCAAAAATGACAACATGTATGATCTGTTACCATAAGTGTAAAATGTGTCCATTAGCTACTGTTTATTATGTTTATGGTTGAACTGTCTCTTTGAACTTTGTCAATCAGGCATGGTTTACTTCTTAAGCTGTGTAAGAACCTTCTTGTAATTGAAAATTGGTCTGCCATGATCACGATTTCTACAATTCTGAGTTCCTAACAAGTTCAAAATTTAGCATATTTGCAGTTTACAATACACAAAGATCAAGAGAAACAACGATTTTGATTGGCTGGTCACGGTTGTCTCCCTTGGGAAAAGTTTGAGGAAAGTTCAAAATCGGGAACAATCATTATTTTTGTGAAGAATTTAACAAAATTTTGTTTAAGAGGTTTTTACACGATCACAATCGTGCAATCGTGACAAGGGGTCAAAATCGAGTATTTCACGTCTGAATCGTGAAAGTTGGCAGTTATGACATGTTATGAAATTCTGTATAGTACATTAAGTATGTAAAATACGGAACCGAGTTCGGAAAGCGGGTTGGAAGTCTGGTCAATAGTAAAAGAAAATTGACTGCGTCATTTTCCAAAAACAGATACACAGAGGACAAGCAATTACGCCCTCTGCAACAATTAAATTATCGTCCACATTACCCAAACAGGCAAAGACAGGCAAATTTGTTTGTAATAAATAAGCATTGGGTTGCAATACAGGTAAGAGTCATATCCTTTTTATACCGTTAACATAAAGCAAACAAGGTACACGTGCATACATGTACATTAAAATACTGACAATTATCGCGAATAGGCTAACTTACAAAATTATTTGCTTTAAACCAAGCACCGTGACGAGATTTACGAAAGTAGCATGAGTTTCGTGGCATAGCATAAAACAATGAACACTACACAAAATCATATTTGCAAAAGGAAATACACAGAGGTCATAAGTACAAGCAACCACGCCCTCTGCACCAATTGAAATATCGTCCACCTTACCCAAAACAAGTAAGGCAAATTGGTTTGTAACACAATAAACAATAGCTTAGCCTTAAAACTTAACTGTCTGCCTCTTTCACATAAGAGTGTTTAATTGAATGGAATCGTTTATAATATCATATATAAGTATGTAACTTTTCATTCTATCACGTATATAATATATGAAATAGGTCTTAACTATTCATTGTTAATGAGAGTATGCCAATAAAATTTTGTATTTGTATTACAATGAAGCATGTCTCATACAGATACATAAGGCGGATCTTGTACGATCTGCAAATTTGGATTCCTATTGCATTTAAATGTACAACGTCATATGCTAATAAGGATTCAGTAACTTGTAAAAATTCAACATCGGGTTTATCATCTGCTATCATTTTCCATAAGTATGGTAAATAAGTACATTTTGATCGCAAACGCACAGTGTCACCACCAACACCAAAATTGATTTTACCCCAATATCTCTTTCACAAAGAGATAAATTTGACCAACTGCTAAGTGTTATGCATAAAACAAAATCGTGTAATCTATCCGAATGGAAGCATGGTCAAAGAGTAACTGTACGTTTGTTCAGAGTGTAAGCATAAAAAAGCTAAAACATAAAAGTATACATGTAGTTCGATTTTACCTCAAATTGCAAAAAAAAAAACACTCAAGTCCAAAATTATCCATAAAATTTAAATTTTTCACAAATTGTTTGATAAGAATTACAAGTTAACCCTCTTAGTGCGTAGCGAAATACCAAAACATTGTCCAGAAACGGGACAATTTCAGTAAAAAATACCAAAAACAGTAAATTGTTATTCAGTCTTGAATAACAGCATGTTAACTAAAATAAATGAATAATTACTAAGATATAAAGTCAAGATGTTTATTTTTTCAAAAAATAACCTTATTTATATGACATTGTAACATAACGTCATAATTGTGATCACGTCACGTCCTAAGAAAGTTTCGCGCTTTTCAATTAGCTAACGTCAAGCACTTTGCAGAGGTTGGAAGAAAACGCTCAGTTTTTGCAAAACACCACTATACTTTCTAAAATTTCAAGTCTGTATTACATATTTTCGGTTGGTTATTTTAAATCAAATGTTTTATTGGATAAAGCACATATAAAAAATATGACATCGGATTCGTTTGTTAAAATATGTTCACTCATAAGAACCATGGTATATATAGTACATAATGCATAATAAAAGAAATTTATTTAAATGCTGTATATATAACTACAATATAAAAAAGAAGATGTTGTATGATTGCCAATGAGACAACTCTCCACAAGAGACCAAATGACACAGAAATTAGCAACTATAGGTCACCGTACGGCCTTCAACAATAAGCAAAGCCCATTCCGCACAGTCAGCTATATAAAAGGCTCCGAAATGACAATGTAAAACAATTCAAACTAGAAAACTAACGGCCTAATTTATGTACAAAAAATGAACGAAAAACAAATATGTAACACATAAACAAACGACAACCACTGAATTACAGGCTCCTGACTTGGGACAGGCACATACATACAGAATGTGGCGGGGTTAAACATGTTAGCGGGATCCCAACCCTCCCCCTAACCTGGGACAGTGGTGTAACAGTACAACATAAGAATGAACTATTTTTTTTATAGTATTTCCATTGCTTATGGTAGACTAACTGACAATAAGCATTATTTTGAACTTCAAATTGGGATTTTCTCATTGTTGAAGGCCGTACAGTTGCATGTAATTGCTTACATCCTATTTATTTGAACTTTGGTGGATAGTTGTCTCATTGGCAATCATAAAACATCTCCTTTTTCATATTCTAAGGCTTTTCTCATATATTTACAAATTTGGTTGGCATTAGCCAACTTATTTTGATTAATAAAATATGTTACTGATTTGATAACATCATCTTTAACTTATTTTTGAAAGCTTAAACATATAATTTCTCTGGAAGGTTTTTATATAGGGGACATTATAAAAAGAAGTACACACCATATTCTGCTTTATATCCGCAAAATTTGCAGAAACTTTCAGTTGCTAAAGTGTTTGGTAAACTGTAGTACCCCGTTTCATTACCAAGTCATTTTTCACTTATTCTTATTTTTGTGAGAAGAGATTTCTCATATTTTGGTATATCAAAGCATAGGTAATATGCTCAAGTTGATATAAAATTTTGCATTTATAAAAGTTTTTTAAATGATTCTCAAAGTGCAGAATATAATTATAACCTATACAATAAATGTTTCTTTTGTTTTAATTGTGTTTCCTATGCATGTATTTTCATAGCACGCTAATATTAGAATCTGAACTGTCAACATAATTTCATTATTGTTTAGGGGCCATCTGAGGTGAAGACCCATTGGTGGCCTTGTGGTGTTTTCTGCCTTTTGGTCGGGTTGAATCTTTCTTCCGATTTAAAGGATGTGTGTGTCCCAAAATAAATATCGTCACACCTAAAAAGGCCAAATTCTATTGGCTTAACTATGATGCAATTAATTTTAAGCCTTAATTTCTTAACAAAGAACCAGACTCAAGCTAGCGAACACTAAGCCAGCGAACAATAAGATGCATCAAGCTAGCGAACAATAAGCCAGCGAACAATAAGAAAACGCGCCAACATGATCATGCCTAAAAACCGAAGACTTGCAATAACACAAAACGTCCTTTTAAATCTAATGACAATAATTTCCAGTAGGAGAACGAAATGCAATTCCATTTTAACACAAAGTTAATTAGTTATTCATGTATCTAATACAACTCTTTTTTAACCGGACATCTAAAATTCCTATTAGGCAATCCTTTCTCTTTTAAGTACTCTCTGATTAGAGATGGGTTTGTTGTTTTTATAATAATGAAACAATTAATAACAATAGTTCATACTAAACTAGTGTAACGATACAAATAAATCTTCTACTTTATATATGCGTTTGAAAAGAAAAGAAAAATAAATCGACTGATTTTGTCCAACGTCCAGTATTTTTTGTTAAGATTTTCTTTAGAAATAAAAGCATGATACGCAGTTTTCTGCTTTTGTCAAAGAACTAGTTCATTTTTCTAATTATTCAAAAGTATGTCGTCACTCTGGTAATGTATTTACTATATTTCGATAGGAAGAGTGATAAGTGTAAGAGTGGCACCCAAATAGAACGAGAAACGAATTGACATAAAGATTTTGGTCAAAGGTTGGGGTAGGGTGACCCTACCACCACCCAATTTTAATTCATAAAAAAGTCCCGACGGCAAATCTTTTGTTCACACTAGATACAAATGATAGACAATTGCCTTAGGTTGCCTGGACCCAAAGACCCAGGTGGGTAAAGTTACGGAATTTTTTTAATTGAGGTCCAAAATTGGGGTAGGGTGACCCTACCACCACCCAATTTTAATTCATAAAAAAGTCCCGACGGCAAATCTTTTGTTCACACTAGATACAAATGATAGACAATTGCCTTAGGTTGCCTGGACCCAAAGACCCAGGTGGGTAAAGTTACGAAACTTTTTAAATTGAGGTCCAAAGTAGGGGTAGGGTAACCCTACCACCACCCAATTTTAATTCATAAAAAAGTCCCTACGGCAAAACTTTTGTCCACACTAGGTAAAAATAATTGGCAATTGCCTAAGGTTGCCTGGACGCAAAGACCCAGGTGGGTAAAGTTACGGAATGTTTTTGATTGAGGTCCAAAGTTAGGGTAGGGTGACCCTACCACCACCCAATTTTAATTCATAAAAAAGTCCGTACGGCAAAGCTTTTGTCCACCTTAGGTACAAATGATAGACAATTGCCTTACGTTGCCTGGACCCAAAGACCTAGATGGGTAAAGTTACGGAACTTTTTTAATTGAGGTCCAAAGTTGGGGTAGGGTGACCCTACCACCACCCAATTTTAATTCATAAAAAAGTCCCGACGGCAAAGCTTTTGTTCTCACTAGATACAAATGATAGGCAATTGCCTAAGGTTGCCTAGACCCAAAGTCCCAGGTGGGTAAAGTTACGGAACTTTTTTAATTGAGGTCCAAAGTTAGGGTAGAGTGACCCTACCACCACCCAATTTTAATTCATAAAAAAGTCCCTACGGCAAAGCTTTTGTCCACACTAGGTACAAAAATAGGCAAGTACCTAAGGTCGCCTAGACATAAAGACCCAGGTGGTTAAAGTTACGGAACTTTTTTAATTGAGGTCCAAAGTTGGGGTAGGGTGACCCTACCACCACCCAATTTAAATCCATAAAAAGGTCCCTACGGCAAAGCTTTTGTCCACACTAGGTAAAAATGATAGGCAATTGCCTAAGGTTGCCTGGACCCAAAGACCCAGGTGGGTAAAGTTACGGAACTTTTTAAATTGAGGTCCAAAGTTGGGGTAGGGTGACCCTAACCCCCGCCCCCACCCCCCTACTTCAATTCATAAAAAAGTCCGTATGGCATAACTTTTGTCCACACAAGGTACAAATGATAGGCAATTGCCTAAGGTTGCCTGGACCCAAAGACCCAGGTGGGTAAAGTTAATAAACTTTTTAAATTGAGGTCCAAAGTTGGGGTAGGATGACCCTACCACCACCCAATTTTAATTCATAAAAAAGTCCCTACGGCAAAGCTTTTATTCACACGAAGTACAAATGATAGGCAATTGCCTAAGGTTGCCTGGACCCAAAGACCCAGGTGGGCAAAGTTACAGAACTTTTTAAATTGAGGTCCAAAGTTGGGGTAGGATGACCCTACCACCACCCAATTTTAATTCATAAAAAAGTCCCTACGGCAAAGCTTTTGTCAACACTAGGTACAAATGATAGGCAATTGCCTAAGGTTGTCTGGACCCAAAGACCCAGGTGGGTAAAGTTACGAAACGTTTTTAATTGAGGTCCAAAGTTAGGGTAGGGTGACCCTACCACCACCGTGTTTTAATTCATAAAAAAGTCCCTACGGCAAAACTTTTGTTCACACGAAGTACAAATGATAGACAATTGCATAAGGTTGCCTGAACACAAAGACCTAGGTGGGTAAAGTTACGGAACTTTTTAAATTGAGGTCCAAAGTTAGGGTAAGGTGACCCTACCACCACCCAATTTTAATTCATAAAAAAGTCCCTACGGCAAAGCTTTTGTCCACACTAGGTAAAAATAATTGGCAATTGCCTAAGGTTGCCTGGACCCAAAGGCCCAGGTGGGTAAAGTTACGAAACTTTTTAAATTGAGGTCCAAAGTAGGTGTAGGGTGACCCTACCACCACCCAATTTTAATTCATAAAAAAGTCCCTACGGCAAAGCTTTTGTCCACACTAGGTAAAAATAATTGGCAATTGCCTAAGGTTGCCTGGACCCAAAGACCCAGGTGGGTAAAGTTACGGATTTTTTTTAATTGAGGTCCAAAGTTGGGGTAGGGTGACCCTACTACCACCCAATTTTAATTCATATAAAAGTCCCTACGGCAAAGCTTTTGTCCACCTTAGGTACAAATGATAGACAATTGCCTTAGGTTGCCTGGACCCAAAGACCTAGATGGGTAAATTTACGGAACTTTTTTAATTGAGGTACAAACTTGGGGTAAGGTGACCCTACCACCACCCAATTTTAATTCATAAAAAAGTCCCGACGGCAAATCTTTTGTTCACACTAGATACAAATGATAGGCAATTTCCTAAGGTTGCCTGGATCCAAAGACCCAAGTGGGTAAAGTTACGGAACTTTTTAAATTGAGGTCCAAAGTTGGGGTAGGGTGACCCTACCACCACCCAATTTTAATCCATAAAAAGGTCCCTACGGCAAAGCTTTTGTCCACACTAAATACAAATGATAGGCAATTGCCTAAGGTTGCCTGGACCCAAAGACCCACGTGGGTAAAGTTACGAAACGTTTTTAATTGAGGTCCAAAGTTAGGGTAGGGTGACCCTACCACCACCGTGTTTTAATTCATAAAAAAGTCCCTACGGCAAAACTTTTGTTCACACGAAGTACAAATGATAGACAATTGCCTAAGGTTGCCTGAACACAAAGACCTAGGTGGGTAAAGTTACGGAACTTTTTAAATTGAGGTCCAAAGTTAGGGTAAGGTGACCCTACCACCACCCAATTTTAATTCATAAAAAAGTCCCTACGGCAAAGCTTTTGTCCACACTAGGTAAAAATAATTGGCAATTGCCTAAGGTTGCCTGGACCCAAAGACCCAGGTGGGTAAAGTTACGAAACTTTTTAAATTGAGGTCCAAAGTAGGTGTAGGGTGACCCTACCACCATCCAATTTTAATTCATAAAAAAGTCCCTACGGCAAAGCTTTTGTCCACCACTAGGTAAAAATAATTGGCAATTGCCTAAGGTTGCCTGGACCCAAAGACCCAGATGGGTAAAGTTACGGATTTTTTTTAATTGAGGTCCAAAGTTGGGGTAGGGTGACCCTACTACCACCCAATTTTAATTCATATAAAAGTCCCTACGGCAAAGCTTTTGTCCACCTTAGGTACAAATGATAGACAATTGCCTTAGGTTGCCTGGACCCAAAGACCTAGATGGGTAAAGTTACGGAACTTTTTTAATTGAGGTACAAAGTTGGGGTAAGGTGACCCTACCACCACCCAATTTTAATTCATAAAAAAGTCCCGACGGCAAATCTTTTGTTCACACTAGATACAAATGATAGGCAATTTCCTAAGGTTGCCTGGATCCAAAGACCCAGGTGGGTAAAGTTACGGAACTTTTTAAATTGAGGTCCAAAGTTAGGGTAGGGTGACCCTACCACCACCCAATTTTAATTCATAAAAAAGTCCCTACGGCAAAACTTTTGTTCACACGAAGTACAAAAATAGGCAAGTACCTAAGGTCGCCTAGACATAAAGACCCAGGTGGGTAAAGTTACGAAACTTTTTAAATTGAGGTCCAAAGTTTGGGTAGGTTGACCTTACCACCATCCAATTTTAATTCATAAAAAAGGCCCTACGGCAAAGCTTTTGTCAACACTAGGTAAAAATGATAGGCAATTGCCTAAGGTTGCCTGGACCCAAAGACCCAGGTGGGTAAAGTTACGGAGTTGGGGTATGGTGACCCAACCCCCTCCTTTCTTTAATTCATAAAAAAGTCCCTACGGCAAAGCTTTTGTCCTGACTAAGTACAAATGATAGGCAATTGCTTAAGGTTGCCTGGACCCAAAGACCCAGGTGGGTAAAGTTACGGAACTTTTTCAATTGAGGTCCAAAGTTGGGGTAGGGTGACCCAACCCCCTCCCTTCTTTAATTCATAAAAAAGTCCCTACGGCAATGCTTTTGTCCGCACTAGGTAAAAATGATAGGCAATTGCCTAAGGTTTCCTGGACCCAAAGACCCAGGTGGGTAAAGTTACGGAACTTTTTAAATTGAGGTCCAAAGTTGGGGTAGGGTGACCCTACCACCACCCAATTTTAATTCATAAAAAAGTCCCTACGGCAAAACTTTTGTCCACACAAGTTACAAATGATAGACAATTGCGTTAGGTTGCCTGGACCCAAAGACCCAGGTGGGTAAAGTTACGGAACTTTTTTAATTGAGGTCCAAAGTTGGGGTAGGGTTACCCTACCACCACCCAATTTTAGTTAGTAAAAAAGTCCCTACAACAAAGCTTTTGTTCCCACGAGGTACAAATGATAGGCAATTGCCTAAGGTTGCCTAGACCTAAAGACCCAGGTGGGTAAAGTTACGAAACTTTTTTAATTGAGGGCCAAAATTGGGGTAGGGTGACCCTACTACCACCCAATTTTAATTCATAAAAAGGTCCCTACGGCAAAGCTTTTGTCTACACAAGGTACAAACGATAGGCAATTGCCTAAGATTGCCTGGACCCAAAGACCCAGGTGGGTAAAGTTACGAAACGTTTTTAATTGAGGTCCAAAGTTGGGGTAGGGTGACCCTACCACCACCGTATTTTAATTCATAAAAAAGTCCCTACGGCAAAGCTTTTGTTCAGACGAGGTACAAATGATAGGCAATTGCCTATGATTGCCTGGACCCAAAGACCCAGGTGGGTAAAGGTACGGAAGTTTTTAAATTGAGGTCCAAAGTTAGGGTAGGGTGAACCTACCACCACTCAATTTTAATTCATAAAAAAGTCCCTACGGCAAAGCTTTTGTCCACACTAGGTACAAATAATAGGCAATTGCCTAAGGTTGCCTGGACCGAAAGACCCAGATGGGTAAATTTACGGAATTTCTACAACTGAGGTCCAAAATTTGGGAATGGTGACCCCCTATCCCCCCTCCCCGTCCTATCCCCAACAAAAACCCCCTACTTCAATTCATAAAAAAGTCCCTCGTCAAAACTTTTGTCCACACAAGGTACAAATGATAGGCAATTGCCTAAGGTTGCCTGGACCCAAAGACCCAGGTGTTTAAAGTTACTGAATGTTTTTAATTAAGGTCCAAAGTTAGGGTAGGGTGACCCTACCATCACCCAATTTTAATTCATAAAAAAGTCCCTACGGCAAAGCTTTTGTCCACACTAGGTACAAATGATAGGCAATTCCCTACGTGTTACCTACATTTGAACAGATGGGCCTGGTGGATAAATTCTTGGAACGTTTGCAACTGAGGTCCAAAGTTGGGAAATGGAGACCTTTTCCCCTCAAAACTTTAATTCGTCAAAACAATTATCTACGCGTCAAAGCTTTGACCACACAAGGTACAGATAAAATTCAATGGCATAAAGTTGCTCGGATTAGATGAACCTGGTGAGTTAATTCACGGAACTACTGCAACTGTAGTTCAAAGTTGGGATAAGGAGATCATTCCGTCCAGACTTTAATTGTTATAAAATTTCCTACGGCAAAGCTTTAATTGTGTCCATACTATGAACAAACGATAGGTAAGGCCTTAATGTTGCGGAGGTTGGTAAATTCACCGAATTTCTTCAAATGAGATTCAAAATTAGGGTATGGAGACCCCTCCCCTCCCAATTTTAACCCTTGACAGATTCCTATGGCAAAGCTTTTGTCTTTTGCCGAGACCAGATGGCCCAAGTCATCAGATGAATAATCTTAAGAGTAGTATTGTCTGTGGTTTTTTAACCATCCGCCAAAACCCATGGTGCTGTGGTTGTCCCATATATGGTCATGCCCCGCCCCTTAATGCCAAATATGGGCATGTCACACCCCCTTATATTATATATGGGCATATACCGCCCCCTTTCCCCCAACCTAATGACGTCAACGGAAGTAAGTATATATATATCATTTTATTCTGGTATCACCTATGATGAACAAAGGTAAGGAAGATGAATCACGACGGATGCATGTTGACCATATTTGGATATGAAAATAACAGTATGACTCACATAGAACCATGCCGAAACCATTAGTCATATCAAATGCACGCTCGTCATATTTGGTCATGATGCGATCCGACCATTTCGATACCACGAGTCATCAGGATGCAAGATCAGGGCATGACGCACCACATGACTATACCATGAGTCACACCAGATGTACGTTGACAGTATTTGGTCTTGTTATACAATAATATAAGGGGGCGGGACATGCCCATATTTGGCATTAAGGGGCGGGGCATACCCATATTTGGGACAACCATAGCACCACGGGTTGTGGTGGGGGTTAAAAAATCACAGACAATACAACTGTGTCACCTTTTCCCACGCAATCAAAGACAAACATATATCAAATGAATCTACAGTTCCATACTCGGACATGGTGTCACCTTTTCCCACGCAATCAAAGACAAACATATATCAAATGAATCTACAGTTCCATACTCGAAAAAAAACCAAATTATTATTATCAGCTTATTTAACAACATGTTTTTCAGTAACTAGAATACTTAGTCAATCAAAGATTTATTAGTCCAGCTAAATGGAAAGTTCTAGTTAACCTGGTCTAAAGGTTCAGTGTGAGCTTTTTATAATATTTGGCGTCCGTTGTTTATAGTCCGTAGTCGTCCGCCGTCATCATCCATTTACTTTTACAAAAGATTTTCCACAAAAATGATCCGCTAATTATGATCTACTTATTAGTTATTGTCGTCAGTTGACTGCTTATATTTTGCTGGTTTCTGCAGATAAATTTCTATATTTTGTTAAATAATCTAAATAAAAGTGTAAACAGCATTCCCTGTTATTTTATCAACTTTTCAACTATAAATTATGTGTTGTGTGAAATGGCTTTCCGTACTTTCGGCATCCTGTCAAATAGTTCCTAAAATAACATTTTTTGTAGAATAAACGTATAGACAATGTAAAAACTATGTAAATGATTACCTTTCAAGATGAAAGTGTTTTAGTAAATTGATTTTTTCTTGAAAAAGCGGATTTCGTTTTTCTTTTTGTTAAAGGCTTGAGAACTATATTATGCATCAATGTATGGTGCGCAACGTTTTTTATGAATTAAAGAAGGGAGGGGGTTGGGTCACCCTACCCCAACTTTGGACCTCAATTTAAAAAGTTCCGTAACTTTACCCACCTGGGTCTTTGGGTCCAGGCAACCTTAGGCAATTGCCTATCAATTGTACCTAGTGTGGACAAAAGCTTTGCCGTAGGGACTTTTTTATGAATTAAAGAAGGGAGGGGGTTGGGTCACCCTACCCCAACTTTGGACCTCAATTAAAAAAGTTCCGTAACTTTACCCACCTGGGTCTTTGGGTCCAGGCAACCTTAGGCAATTGCCTATCAATTGTACCTAGTGTGGACAAAAGCTTTGCCGTAGGGACTTTTTTATGAATTAAAGAAGGGAGGGGGTTGGGTCACCCTACCCCAACTTTGGACCTCAATTTAAAAAGTTCCGTAACTTTACCCACCTGGGTCTTTGGGTCCAGGCAACCTTAGGCAATTGCCTATCAATTGTACCTAGTGTGGACAAAAGCTTTGCCGTAGGGACTTTTTTATGAATTAAAGAAGGGAGGGGGTTGGGTCACCCTACCCCAACTTTGGACCTCAATTAAAAAAGTTCCGTAACTTTACCCACCTGGGTCTTTGGGTCCAGGCAACCTTAGGCAATTGCCTATCAATTGTACCTAGTGTGGACAAAAGCTTTGCCGTAGGGACTTTTTTATGAATTAAAGAAGGGAGGGGGTTGGGTCACCCTACCCCAACTTTGGACCTCAATTTAAAAAGTTCCGTAACTTTACCCACCTGGGTCTTTGGGTCCAGGCAACCTTAGGCAATTGCCTATCAATTGTACCTAGTGTGGACAAAAGCTTTGCCGTAGGGACTTTTTTATGAATTAAAGAAGGGAGGGGGTTGGGTCACCCTACCCCAACTTTGGACCTCAATTAAAAAAGTTCCGTAACTTTACCCACCTGGGTCTTTGGGTCCAGGCAACCTTAGGCAATTGCCTATCAATTGTACCTAGTGTGGACAAAAGCTTTGCCGTAGGGACTTTTTTATGAATTAAAGAAGGGAGGGGGTTGGGTCACCCTACCCCAACTTTGGACCTCAATTTAAAAAGTTCCGTAACTTTACCCACCTGGGTCTTTGGGTCCAGGCAACCTTAGGCAATTGCCTATCAATTGTACCTAGTGTGGACAAAAGCTTTGCCGTAGGGACTTTTTTATGAATTAAAGAAGGGAGGGGGTTGGGTCACCCTACCCCAACTTTGGACCTCAATTAAAAAAGTTCCGTAACTTTACCCACCTGGGTCTTTGGGTCCAGGCAACCTTAGGCAATTGCCTATCAATTGTACCTAGTGTGGACAAAAGCTTTGCCGTAGGGACTTTTTTATGAATTAAAGAAGGGAGGGGGTTGGGTCACCCTACCCCAACTTTGGACCTCAATTTAAAAAGTTCCGTAACTTTACCCACCTGGGTCTTTGGGTCCAGGCAACCTTAGGCAATTGCCTATCAATTGTACCTAGTGTGGACAAAAGCTTTGCCGTAGGGACTTTTTTATGAATTAAAGAAGGGAGGGGGTTGGGTCACCCTACCCCAACTTTGGACCTCAATTAAAAAAGTTCCGTAACTTTACCCACCTGGGTCTTTGGGTCCAGGCAACCTTAGGCAATTGCCTATCAATTGTACCTAGTGTGGACAAAAGCTTTGCCGTAGGGACTTTTTTATGAATTAAAGAAGGGAGGGGGTTGGGTCACCCTACCCCAACTTTGGACCTCAATTTAAAAAGTTCCGTAACTTTACCCACCTGGGTCTTTGGGTCCAGGCAACCTTAGGCAATTGCCTATCAATTGTACCTAGTGTGGACAAAAGCTTTGCCGTAGGGACTTTTTTATGAATTAAAGAAGGGAGGGGGTTGGGTCACCCTACCCCAACTTTGGACCTCAATTAAAAAAGTTCCGTAACTTTACCCACCTGGGTCTTTGGGTCCAGGCAACCTTAGGCAATTGCCTATCAATTGTACCTAGTGTGGACAAAAGCTTTGCCGTAGGGACTTTTTTATGAATTAAAGAAGGGAGGGGGTTGGGTCACCCTACCCCAACTTTGGACCTCAATTTAAAAAGTTCCGTAACTTTACCCACCTGGGTCTTTGGGTCCAGGCAACCTTAGGCAATTGCCTATCAATTGTACCTAGTGTGGACAAAAGCTTTGCCGTAGGGACTTTTTTATGAATTAAAGAAGGGAGGGGGTTGGGTCACCCTACCCCAACTTTGGACCTCAATTAAAAAAGTTCCGTAACTTTACCCACCTGGGTCTTTGGGTCCAGGCAACCTTAGGCAATTGCCTATCAATTGTACCTAGTGTGGACAAAAGCTTTGCCGTAGGGACTTTTTTATGAATTAAAGAAGGGAGGGGGTTGGGTCACCCTACCCCAACTTTGGACCTCAATTTAAAAAGTTCCGTAACTTTACCCACCTGGGTCTTTGGGTCCAGGCAACCTTAGGCAATTGCCTATCAATTGTACCTAGTGTGGACAAAAGCTTTGCCGTAGGGACTTTTTTATGAATTAAAGAAGGGAGGGGGTTGGGTCACCCTACCCCAACTTTGGACCTCAATTAAAAAAGTTCCGTAACTTTACCCACCTGGGTCTTTGGGTCCAGGCAACCTTAGGCAATTGCCTATCAATTGTACCTAGTGTGGACAAAAGCTTTGCCGTAGGGACTTTTTTATGAATTAAAGAAGGGAGGGGGTTGGGTCACCCTACCCCAACTTTGGACCTCAATTTAAAAAGTTCCGTAACTTTACCCACCTGGGTCTTTGGGTCCAGGCAACCTTAGGCAATTGCCTATCAATTGTACCTAGTGTGGACAAAAGCTTTGCCGTAGGGACTTTTTTATGAATTAAAGAAGGGAGGGGGTTGGGTCACCCTACCCCAACTTTGGACCTCAATTAAAAAAGTTCCGTAACTTTACCCACCTGGGTCTTTGGGTCCAGGCAACCTTAGGCAATTGCCTATCAATTGTACCTAGTGTGGACAAAAGCTTTGCCGTAGGGACTTTTTTATGAATTAAAGAAGGGAGGGGGTTGGGTCACCCTACCCCAACTTTGGACCTCAATTTAAAAAGTTCCGTAACTTTACCCACCTGGGTCTTTGGGTCCAGGCAACCTTAGGCAATTGCCTATCAATTGTACCTAGTGTGGACAAAAGCTTTGCCGTAGGGACTTTTTTATGAATTAAAGAAGGGAGGGGGTTGGGTCACCCTACCCCAACTTTGGACCTCAATTAAAAAAGTTCCGTAACTTTACCCACCTGGGTCTTTGGGTCCAGGCAACCTTAGGCAATTGCCTATCAATTGTACCTAGTGTGGACAAAAGCTTTGCCGTAGGGACTTTTTTATGAATTAAAGAAGGGAGGGGGTTGGGTCACCCTACCCCAACTTTGGACCTCAATTTAAAAAGTTCCGTAACTTTACCCACCTGGGTCTTTGGGTCCAGGCAACCTTAGGCAATTGCCTATCAATTGTACCTAGTGTGGACAAAAGCTTTGCCGTAGGGACTTTTTTATGAATTAAAGAAGGGAGGGGGTTGGGTCACCCTACCCCAACTTTGGACCTCAATTAAAAAAGTTCCGTAACTTTACCCACCTGGGTCTTTGGGTCCAGGCAACCTTAGGCAATTGCCTATCAATTGTACCTAGTGTGGACAAAAGCTTTGCCGTAGGGACTTTTTTATGAATTAAAGAAGGGAGGGGGTTGGGTCACCCTACCCCAACTTTGGACCGTTTCCCCGATTATAATTCCAATGTTAAAATGAAATAGTTTGTATTGTTGTGATTGCATCCTTTTCTTGTTAATTTAAATTAGTGTAAATAAATTGTTCTTCTGATTTCGGTTTTTTCGTCTGTTTCCCGAGTTTTTTTAAATGTGCCTCCTTGAAAAGCTTTGATTTGAAAATTTTGTCTGTTAAAGTAGCTAAAATCTTTATATCCATTCATATATCGTGTCACGTGTGTCATTGTCACATAAAACACATTTCCTATTGAAATGTAATAAATAAATTGCCAGTTTTCAATCATTCCTAACGAAAACTATAATTGATTTATTAGCTTTTATTTCAACTTATAATTCTGACTGCAAAATTCTGTACTTTACGTTCCAAAATCGGTATATTGTTTTCTTTTAAAAAGAATATAAGCATGTGGATTTAATTTTATCTTTACACTAGTTAAGTATGGTCTAATTTTATTATTTATTCACTACTATCATGATTATAAAGACAAACCGTTTCTACTCAAAGGTAATCAAAAAGGGAGAGGAGAACCTAAAAGGAATTTTGAAAATCCTACAAGAGATGCCCTGTGGTCAAGAACAATAATGATGTCTTGAATATATAAATAAATAAATATATAAATTAATAAATAAACAGTTTTCAATTAATAGTCTTTGTGAAAATGTATTGCATTTCGTCTTCCTACTGGAAATGATTGTCATCAGATTTCAAAGAACGTTTCGTGTTAATGCAAGTCTTCGGTTTTTAGGCAAGATCAGTTTGGCGCGTATTTCTTATTGTTCGCTGGCTTATTGTTCGCTAGCTTGATACACCTTATTGTTCGCTGGCTTATTGTTCGCTAGCTTGAGTCTGGTTAACAAAGACCCATTTAAGAGTAATGGTGTTTACACGTGCATACAAGCAGACACAATTTATATCCTTTACTTTAATAGAAATGTTTAAAGATGCCAACATAATGTAAATGCTGTGAAATATTTTGCTATATATACTGTAAAATGTATCTGTCTCCGGAAATATCCCCCCTTTCCCTACACCCAGTGAAACACTGCAAACGTCTTAATTCCTTTTCTTTGTAGACGATGGTTGCACCGACGCTAGTGTCATCACATGAAATATTTCTTGTTTTATAATATATACTGTTATTATTTTCTATGTTATACATGACTTGTATTAAAATCATATTTCATATGTCATATTCATTATCATATCACATTGACGCTTGACGAATGACAAATCCTAATCAAACACACCTTTTTACCTGCATGATTTCTAGTTACCACCAAAAAATCCCTTCCTAACTGTTATATCTTTGCATACCTGTATTTTTTTTTACTCAGGTGTAGGAATCTGTGGATGGGTTGCGCTATTGGCTATATATTTACATGTTTGTGTTTTCTGTTTCTTAGTTTTACGGTTCGATTCTAATATTTTCGTTAATAACTGCTTAATTTCTTTGATTAATATTGTTCAATGGTATATTTATACTATTTGTAAATATCATTATAATACATATAGGTCTATATACAGAATAAATAATTAAAGGGCCCTTACGAATATATCTATATAGCTAAAAATGTATATAGAAATATATAACCCATGAAAACTTATTCCAAAATAACCCCGTATGCTTTTATTCATATGTGTACATCAATGTAATATTTACACATGCATATTTAGAAAAGATCTTTTATTACATGTACATCTTTCGATTTTTATTTTTTCGCAACTTTGCATTTTACACTCAATATATAAAACACGTGAAGTATAAGGAAAATATAGATCTTTGTATGAAAGGTGTCTTCAGAATTACCATGAAATGAGTTAAAAAACTAAACTTGTCTCAAATTTAAACATCGTAAGGTGTTACTTTATTGAATAAATGTGAAGGAATTTCAAAATTTTCCGTTTAAAAATGTGAAACTCTTCAAGTGGTATAAATACATTTCCAATGTGGAGTAACGTCGAGTCATCACAGTCATCACAGTCAACACGTTATAAAATTGTATATATATATATAATAAGAATGGCCTTCCAAATACCGTTTCGATCCCTAACATCACTGAAGAGACATTAATTGTCGAAATCCGGATATGGTGTACTAATTTTTGCACCTTTTGTTTGCGGTATACCATCTTTTCCGCAAGTTTGTTGTTTTCTGTTTGGTATTAAATTAATAATTTTAAAAGATCCATTTTGTAACAACTTGTGACCCGTTTATTTGGCAATCGCCAATGGCAGTCAACAGGGTTTAAGAACATCTGTTGTTCGACCTGTTAGTCAAATGCGTTTTGTTGAAATATACTTTTTCACTTTTTTGGTCTTTTGGAAATTGTTGTTTGTGCTGTATTTTGACCCCTCTATCAAGAAATTTGTTTTGCATGCACACGTATAAAAATTACGGTTTTTATCCAACGCAATCATAGGTTTGAACGTTGTTTTCAATTTAGACTTGTTAATAAGAATAATATATGTTCTAAAAGGTTGAATAATTGGCAGGATAAATAAAACTATAACACAAAATAGTTTAGGCAGTGTTAGACATAAGTTTTCAGCAGCAAATATTTCAAAGGTAAAAACACTCGTCAAACAAAAAATGACCGGAAAAATAAAGATAGCACACAATTTTTTTCACGTCCCACGTCATGAGCCTGTAATTCAGTGGTTGTCGTTGGTTCGTGCCTGTCACATATGTTTTTCATAAATTGTATTGTTATAAATTATGCCGTTAGTTTTCAAATTAGAATTGTTTTACATTTTTTCATGTCGGGGGCTTCTTTAGCTGACTATTCGGTATAATGGCTTTTCTCATTGTTTGGCTGATTCCTGCTACTAACGGGTTTTTAATAACTGCATTGTTTCTATATATTTTAGCACAAAAATTAAAGCTTATTATAGCTAATAAAACATAAAAGATAATCCGAATACATAATGCTTTTTTTGAGCCAATTCGTGTCAGTAAATTAATTGTAGACTTATTTATTTATATACCAACGTAGACTTTTTCGTTGTTTAATTCATTTGTTTTCAAACAAGTAAGAAAACCAAGGCAAGTACCAAGTTCAACACTTAGTATATATCTGATCACTGTCCCTTCCAATCTAAAAGAGTTGAGGACATTTGTTTGAAGAATTTATATATTGTTGGATACAAGAATCAAAACCAATATCAAATATTTTTGTTTGTACTGCTCAATGATTATTTGTTCATGTTGATTTTGTTCTATTTCATACTATGATTCTATGTTATCTTATCAATAAGAAGCATTTTTAAAAATGAAATTGTTCATTTTAGCGCTATCTTGCCTTCAACTCAATTACGACGTCAAATAAGATATGACGTAATGATGACGTTTTATGAAAAAGATGGGTAAAAGAAAACAACAACAAAAATAATAACCACATAATGAATAATATATTTAAAATGTATTCAATTAATGGAGGAGAGTGTATTTTTTAGAAATATTTAAGGAATGACTGTAATATTTTTTCTGTCTATGAAGAAATAACATCAAAAATGTGGTGCACACTGAATAACCCGCGTAGCGGGTTATTTTAAAGTGTGCACCACATTTTTCATGTTATTTCGAATAGACAGAAAAAATATTACAGTCATTTCTAATAATTTAATTCTAAATTCCATTTTAAACCGGAGTAAACAGTAAAAAAACGTTGATGACGTCACGGTCACATGACAAAATTATGTCTATGAGCTGATAAACAAAACAACGTCATCCAATCAGAAGACGCGTTACATCCAAAATTAAATTATTAAGAAAGGGAAAAAATAATCACAAAGGACATATATGTAAGGACATATATGTCCTTCCCGCAGTAAGCCAGGGGAAGACACATATGTCCTTGCCGCAGTAAGAGGGTTAACACGTCAAAGGCTGGTGATAAAAGGAAGTGACCACAACGCACTTACACGTGAACTCGTGCTGATCCCGCAAGATCATTGACCAATACGATAGATGTAATCCAAGTGAAATTTCTCTGCACGTGAAAACATGTTATCTAATTTCAACAATTTATCGTTTAATTAGGTAGGACAACTCTGACCCATTGACCAGACTAGAGACATCATAAATTTACAGTATAAATAGTTCACTCTTTATTTAAGTCTTAGTAATAAACAATTAATATAGAATTATCTTCTCTGCTGTCTTCAATGATTTTATTCAGCTTAATTTTCAATTAGCAAATAAAATTGGTTATAAATTCATCGTATATTTTTATCAATTTCAAATATCTTAATAAAAGATCTATAAAGTAATACCATCGAACAAAATCCTCTAAATTGCATCCTTTACATGGTCAAATAAACTTAATATCATAGATATCAGGAATATAATTGTGTACGACAGACATTTGTTGCAACGTACTGAAATTTGTATATTGAAAAATACTGACATATTTGTTATTATTATTATTGTCCCTTTGGTATCTCGTCTATCCGGTATGTTGTAAATAAAGCTTCTACACAAAGTAAAATATATTTATACATGTATCTGAAGAAGCAAACATAAAATGGACATGGATCACTCCGCAGAATTAAGATTTTCTCATTTTGAAAACGTTCTCATTATCCATTATAAACTATTCATTATTTCATATTTTCATTTTAGTTTTTAATCTGTAGCAGCGAGCACATTTTGAACCACATTTTTATTCTCCATGTTCAAGTTAGTTGTCAAAAAGAGGCGGAAGATACCAAAGAAAGAATTAAAACTGACTAGTCAAAGAGAGATCGACAACATCATAGCAAACAAATCGAAAACCCTTAACCCTTTCCTCCACGGAGAATATTTTTTTACATCCTTCATTCGCATAGGATTTTTCAATAGAATGTGGAAAATAAGCTTACTTTAATGAAATATTGAATTAACCTTAACGTTTTCTGTGCCACGGGCCGATTTTAGGCCGATTTGTAGATACTACGTTGACTGCCACGGGCCGATTTTCGGCCGATGTTTTTTTCCTTACGTCGAACAATAGGCTTCAGTGACGTTGCCTCTTTTGTGTACTATGGGAGTGGCTACACAGACGAAGAACTGTGCCGTAACAAAACGTAACGTTATGCATGCAAAGTGCTTTCAAATTTTCATTAAAGTTGCGTCGGCCATACTTTTATAGAGTATATATATATAAATTATTTCAATTTGTTTTCATTTTGTGGACTTTCTGCTGATTTTTCTGTTTTGTTTTATATAAAAAAAATCATATTAAAGAAATGGAGAAGTTTCACTCATTAATGATAGCAGTCGAAATGTTTCATTACTGAAACCAATTTTGTTGCACTGTATGTGCACGTTTCATCAAATAATGAATCTTCAGTAATGGTCCAGATCCGAATTATGGAATTATCAAACAAACAAGAAGCATAAAAACGTTCGAAGAGCGATTACAATTACCAGAATGACCGAAAAATCAATTAAAAATACCATCTAGGAAAAAGTAAAGTTGAGTAATTAAAGTGTTTGTCGTGATCCTACAGAGCCATCTTTATGGGAGGGGATGGGGATTTGATGCATTATCAAACATTTATTCATGTAGGTGTGGTGGGTTGTCTTATGTTCTCACTTCTCAATTTTAAAACGATACCTGGTATTACAATAAAAACGTTTTTTTTTATCAGAAACAAATAATATATTTTTAATCAAGATTCAACACACTAATGATTATCTTTACAATCCCGGCGCACCCCCTTACTGCATACTCGACACACTGTCCTACTCCTCCTTCGACCCCCGTAACCATTCCTGTCTGAACATACATCTCAGTCTTTCTCTCGATGACCGGGAAACTTCCTTAATCCATTTTTATTCTTATTTTGTCTAAATGGTCTTGATTTTCATTTCTTTGCATCATGTGGTCTTTGGCGAGATCCTCAATAAGCTGTTGCGTGAAAGCTAATCTTGACAGTTTAAGGTTATCCGATGTATTTTATTGGTATACAATGTGTATGCATTGATAACCATACGGTGCATAAGATTAAAAAGCTACCTACATGTTGTATTTCCATACTTTTAAAGTTTTTCGTCCATCATTATAATTCTCTGTCATCATATCCATAGGTACTTGGGGACAGGACAATTTTTTTTTGGCCATCTCCCTTTTTTTCCAAAATCCATTATGTTATCGTTTTCTATTAATTTCAATTATTTTCGCGTTTTTACTGTATCATAAGAACATAAAATGATAAATATACTAATAAATAACTTGTATTTGCTATTTACTATCAATTCCATGTTTACTATCCACAGCTGTTACTGATGTATATATTTTTTGGAAAATAGGGGAAGGTAAAAAATAAATCGTCCTGTCCCCAAGTACATGTACCACTCGCACTATCATTTTCTATGTTTAGTGGACCGTTAAATTGGGGTCAAAACTCTAATTTGACATTAGAATTAAAAAGATCATATCATTTGGAAAAAGCATACATATGAAGGTATACAAAAAAGATCACACGAGTAAGATTCTTAGAAATGTTCACGAAAGACGAATGAACGAAAGAACGGACGGATGAACTATATACCGTCCAATTTAGAAAATGGAAATTATAATGAATATTCTGCACAAAAAATAAGGAAATATTTGAAAACCCACAAATCTATGACTGCTTTATAAGTGCTTGAAATGAGTCCAAAAATTTACACAATGTTACTGGGGTCATCAACATCAACAAAAACTTCTAAAAAAATCAATTTGTCAACACAAAAATGAAAAAGAATGTGTCCACACTACACGGATGCCCCACTCGCACTATCATTTTCTATGTTTAGTGGACCGTGAAATTGAGGTCAAAACTCTAATTTGACATTAGAATTAAAAAGATCATATCATTGGGAACATGTGTACTAAGTTCAAAGTTGATTGCACTTCAACTTCATCAAAAACTACAATGACCAAAAACTTTAACCTGAAGCGGAACAGACGGACGAACGAACGGACGCACAGACCGGAAAACACAATGCCCCTATAGGCGGGGCATAAAAATGTCGCGTGAGTCTTTTCACCTAAAAACAATGAAAAATTAGTACGATGTTAAAATTTTGATCTTATTTTTCTGTAATGACCAATTTGAAAATAACTTACTTTTGATATTTGACTATTGTTTGGTTAAAATCCACATTGTCGCCATAAAAACGAAAATCTCTCTTAAACATGGGGATTCATTTTAAGATTATATTTTATAAAAAATTGCTATGTATGGAAAGAAATGGTGCTTCATTTGTTTTGTTCAGTGTATATAGGAAAAATCTGTTTTTCTCCAATAGCGAAAAAAGAAAGGGCAGTGAATGCAAGTTTTCTTTTAGAACATCAAAGTAAATATGATATAAAGTGTCCTTTTTATGCTGTCATAAAAAAACTATATTTATTGGTTTTTTAATCGCAGGAAAATGTCGAATTTTCTCTGTTTAATTAATGTAAAGTTTACCAGAATTTTACCCCAATCACTGCCAATTATATATAACATACGAACGAAAGGATACATATGCATTTTAAATCGAATTTCTAAATTGCATCCATCTGGTATACATTCTCTCTTTCAAAAATTAAAAAAAACATATCTGATGTAAACAAAAAAAATAAAGACCGCCGAGTGAACAAATACGGTTTTAGTTCTCTTGATTTTGCCGCTTTTATTTTTCACAATTAAAATTTTATGGAAACTTTTTTTTGCAGCACGATTCGAAGATAATAGTTTTTGATTTGGTAAATTTCTTTTTTCGGAAACGTAAAATCTAAAATTTATATAAAAAAAGAAAGGGAGCTCACGTCATTAGATATTAACAATTCACCAAAGTTTTATGCAAATTGGTTAAAGCGTTTTTGAGGTTATATCCGATATGTTGACGACTGACGAACGGACGGACAACGGTATACCATAATACGTCCCGTAAACGGGCGTATAAAAATACACTCCTAGATTATCAAATAATCAAATAATCATGAAATATTTGGTCTGGTAATCAAATAATCACAAAAAACGTCCAAGTAATCACATAATCAAAAACCCCACGAGGAAGCTCAACTATCAACTGTATGTTTGAGCGCTGTGGAACCATCTCTTCGAATTTAAAAAGAAATAAAAAAGTTAAAACCTACCTATGCCCCTGAGATTTTTAATAAAATTATTACCGAAAAAGTACAATTTACTTCTACGTATACGGAAGCAAAACTTCTCAAAATTGCTGTTCAAATGCAATCACTGAAAGACGTCGTACCCTTTTACGCAAAATCTTATGACGCGACGTTATTGTTATCGTCACTGACGGCAAATATTCTTGTGTACTTTAGAAAAAAACAAGCTTGGCAGTAAAAGGAAAATTTACTAAAAAAATGTTTTTATTGTGTTGCTATGGCTACGGTTTTATCCATATATTATGGAAAATAATTAAATTTGGGGTTAAATCTTGTAATATTAGTTTATTTCTAATGAAACAATCAGGTAATTGACTGCCTATGCACAATCTGAATGGAATTTTTTTTTCTTTATAAATTGTTCCTCATAGCAACAGAGTTATTTCTATGGCAACTAAAGAAAATTGTGTTTGAAATTGAAAAAAGTAAGGTTTTTACAGGTTAAGCGAGATGACTCATTTATTGGAAATATTTAGGAAATTATATTATAAATTGTATTTTCCCTAGCAACAGTTTCTGTACATAGCAACCAACTAAAATCCTATATAAGAAGTAAACGAACAGTTGACGGTTAACTATTTTGGTATGATAACAAATGGAAATTTTGTTTTACAACATTGCATGTAAAAAATACTTAACATAGGTTTGCTCCTAGTATCCAAATAGTGCCCAAAGCAACCAGACTAAAAGTAGGAGCTTAAGCCAACAAATTAGTAAATGCAGAATAAGTTTTGTTATCGGATATCTTATTTCTTTAAGAAAGTCTATGATGCATATGATATTGTTTAACATAGCCCTTTTTGCATACTATTAAATAAATATCACAGTATGAAAAGGCAATATGAAAATATATCATGTGGAAATGACTTGATTGGTTTTTGTTTTTGTTTCAGTGGCAAATATTTCATAAATGTTCAGAAGGAGATAGTTATAAATCCTAATTTGTTTACTTTTTCTCAATGGTGGTTTCTTAAGTTCTTTCAGTAGACTGTTTTGCATACAAAGTAAATATAAAGGAAATGTGGTATGATTTCCAATGTGACAATTTTCCAACAGTCCAAATGATGTGGATGTAAGATAATGGCCATTCATACTTTATGTGTGTGATAATTAGGGAGACATATGAGTGTAGTTTTTAAATAAAGTTGCTTCCATTGAAAATTAGGGGGAAAATAAATCGATTGAGTTTTCAAAATAATTCTATGTTCCTCATGGTTCTCACTAAGGGATTTTGAAGACCAGTCCAGGGACACATCGTTTTTGGCCTTGGTGAGTCAATCAGTGAGAAGATGAAATTGCATTGCTATATTATTTATCAATTCAGTCCGCATGACAAAATAGAGCAAGACAATGACATCAAGTTAATAAGATCATTTTAAAACTTTTGTCATGAAAGAAGGATATTTTTGCACAGTTGATTCATCATTCTACAATCTTGATGTATCTTTTGACTCACCAGTTTTGAAAATGATGAGTCCAGTCAGATTTTCATGAGTTCAGGGCTCATGGACTCGCCTTAGTAAGAACCTGATTCCTGCATGTATGTTGATGAAAAATATTGTTTGCTTATGTAAGTCCAAAAATTGTTTGTTCTCATACAAAAATATGCCCCCTCCCACATTAAAGATAAAAGGTCTTTACCTAAGAAACTATTTGTAACAGAATGGCCTTCAAAATTGAGCAAAACCCATTCTATGTAAAGAAGTTTGCCATTAAAGCCCTGAAATGACAAAATGTGAAGTATTTCAAACAAAAAAACCTACAACCTGATTTTTGCGAAAAGGATAAATAAAAATCAAATACGACAGCAAGCTGCAACCAACAACAACCACTGAATTTTAGGCTTCTGACAGGCACACAAATACAAATGTAATGTGTTAATTATGATCATGAGCACTTTTTTCTCTCCAAACATTTGCCAGTGAAGCAACTATACAACAAAAAGAGGAACACAATGTAAAAGTCTGCTATGAATGGTATGACTGGAAGATGATGGGAGTGCTAAGCATCTACCCAAACAGGAAATGAATGCTCCTAGCTAGATGGTTAGCTGGAATCATCAAATTGGCAAAAGGCACAAATACATAAAGAAAAAAATACACTCAGTACTGATCTAAGCAGCTCGATCTAAAAGTAATCAGTTACTGAAAGCTAGTTGAAAGACAATTACAATTAATAGATAATGTTTTATACCCCTCTCAGACTAACAAATAATTAATCAGTAACATCCAGTGAGTTTAGAAATTTTTTTTTCAAAATCAACTTGAAAAAAAAATAGCAACATATGAACACGACATGTTCCTTCATAAAAGTTTAGGATATTAATATCCATCTAGTTCCTTTCCTGAAAAGACACCATTAGATGTACATATCAGTTAGTTGCTTAAATTCTACTTGGCTTTGAATCAAATCAGCAGCTATGTTTACTTCTATCTCTCATATTGATTCTCTGAAACCACAAAAAGCGGCGCAAATCGTGAAGGGAGAAATGCACGTATGTCTATTCTTTCAGTGAGACATATTTTGTAAATGGGAAGTGAACCGCAAAGTAAAGGCTCTGTAATTTGTGAGTCAAATTGCTACTTCTTAGGCAAAGCAGTTCACGGAACAATATTGTGTTATGGCTGTTGAAATAAGGATCATGGAAAAGATATTCATCGACTTTTGTTTGAATAAACATCACTGTAAAAACGGTAAATCCGATTGGTGGTCGGGGTCTAGAATCACAACTTACAGATGCAGAATATTGTTGAAAATTTGCTATTCCCGTTAATTTAATTGAAAAAAAATAATTATGATTGAAACTTAAATGTCACTTTCTATAAACAAAACCATTGAAAGATTGTTCGTTGAATGTTTTTTTCTTCTTTCTATTCATTAACATTTGTATGTTCCAGCCCACTTTATGACTCGTCGGAAGTCGTACAATGGGATTCCCCAAGCACATGTTTACATTTTGCAACGTAAGTTTAAACATAAACTTGATTGTGTTGTTATATTCTTAGACTCCAAAGCGGAAAATCATTTTTTACGCAAATTGTATCGTACAAATGAATATTTGGACCTCTTTTTGTTAGCATTTATTAAAACTTTCACGGAATCTTAAGCATATATTTGCATTGTGCACCTTAGAGTTTGTTATTTGATCCAACTTATGATTTTTTAGTGTTTCCTTAAGTAAATCAGAGACTTTTCTAACTCTTAATGAGAGGGCGGAGGGTATCATTTTGTGAGTTGTATTCACAGTGCCGCTAGTTTTGTATGGTGCTTTTTTGTAGGTTGTTTAACTTGGTTTTTCTTTTGACTAATCCTCTTTGATTTTTTAAGTTTCTGGAAAACATGAGATGTTTAGGTTGTTTAACTTGGTTTTTCTTTTGACTAATCCTCTTTGATTTTTTAAGTTTCTGGAAAACATCGTTTTTAGTTTTGGTGGGGTTCGTGTTGATAAGTCTTTAGTTTTCAATGAAGTGTTTTATGGACTTTTTTGCCTTTTCGTCGTCTTTCGTTTTTTTCATTGACGTAATCAGCTCCATTCGACTTATAAATTTTGAAAGTCCCCTTGGTTCTCTCAGTCTCTTTCTTTTACTTATGATAAAACATGTATAAAACAGCAACCTACTATTATAGATGTCAATAACTTTGATCCTGTTTGCCTGATTCTGAATTGTTGTTTTCTGGTTATCGATAGTTTCAGCATGTTGTTTAACAGTGGTTTTTAGGTAAGCTTAAGCACTTTCTAGGCGGACTAATCGATCTACAATGACGAATGGATCATTCAACAGTAACCCTTTTTCAGCTTTTGTCCATTGGGAAAAGTGAAAAAGCACAAGAAAAAACTTAAGTAATCTTAATACATCCATTACTGAGTGAACTATGCAGTCAGATGGATTATACAAATGTTGTTGTAAATTTACAATTACATTGTTACTGATGCACCTGTCAGTTCCCAAAATAAGGTTTGACTTTTAAAAATAAATTGTTTATTAGCATGAGGCATGTTATTTAAAAAAGCGTGGGAGAGGATTTTTCAAAAATAGAAATTATATTGAGAATAATTTCTGCAAGCAATTCAGTTAAAAGTTGTTTTTGTTTAATTTAGATAAAATCAGAGAACACATATGTGTTTTCTTCATCAATACATTATATTATTTTATTGGTTAATCATTTTCAAATTTAATTTCCCTAGGGAAACATAGTCTTAAGACTTAACGTGCAACTTTATTCAAGGATCAATGGGTTTAAATTAATCGTCCTGGTATCTTAATTTACTGGCCCTTTACACAACATTCCAGTTGTAACAATGTGATATTCCGCTTGTAATCCGTTTGCCTAAATGACAGCCAAATCAAATCTTCGTATCTATCGAATCATAACATTAAGGGTACCAATTTTATTGCGCCAGATGCGCATTTCAACAATAATGTATCTTCATTTGAGTAAAGGTTTTAATTAATTTGTTGTGGCGAAATCCCTTACTTTTTTGATAATTTACTAGCAATACATAGATAACTTTCTTTGAAATCTATAATGTTACTACATACACGAGCATAGAAAACTAGTTTTAATATAAACACCGTAAGAAAGACCAATGGAACTTCACCATCCAAAAAGGGAAAATAACCAATAGGGAACGACAAAATGTGCATTTTGTCGGTAATTTTTGTATAAATTTTCTTTTGTGGACCTAAAATATCAAAATCTAAGATAGGACAGTTTTTGAGGTTTATATTTATCTATTCAAAGTGAGTTCCTACTGGTAAATTGCTGAATGTGGCGTTAAGCACCAACCAAACAATCAATCAATAAATTGGATCAGTATATTTATATAATTCTTGATTTTTTGCAGTAAAAATATCAGCAATGTAACATTAGTGAATTTATCAACTAATTGAAATTTAGATGGAACTTCACATCGCTTGAACATAAACTGTGATTCATAACAATACTGGAACATGTCTGCTATAAAAGGGATACAATTAGTACCTATAGTATTAATAACAACACATAAAAAAACTGTATTGCTGAAAAGTGTAAAGATGTTGTCAAGGAGAATATTTACATGATGAATCATCTCATCACAGTTCCAGTAAGTATATCTAACACATTAACCTTGTTATATTAAAAGGATTCATATGAGTTACAGCAAATAAATCTGCAATTAGATATTTCAAAGGACCATTAACAAGGAAACCTTTGCATAAAGTTCTTATTGGTGTAACCCTCTCGTTGAAGGTTATGTGGACTTCACCAGGATATTGATGACTAAGAATATGTTCCATTTGTCGTAGCCACAACCCTGGTAATCCGCTTTCCTTGTTTAAGGCATCACCAAAATGTGACAAAACCAGATCTTTTGTAGTCATGAGCAATACGATAAGTAGTACAAGGTGGAACAATAGCTTTGAACATTTCAGAATCACCTGCCTTTATCCTTAAATTTAAACAGAGGTTTGCGTTTCTTTTGCTATATTTTTTCGTATTATGTCTGTGCTACTAGTATTTGATTCAATACACGTAATATCTCTGTTGGTATAAACGGTCTTGTCTATGCTTTGTGAAAGGAAACTGTATTAATCTGATATTTCATATGCGGTCATGAATAAGTGTCAGAGAATTTTCATTTACGATTTTGTTAAGTAATGTCTAAGTGCTAGATTAGATATATTTTGCAATACGCCATTGTGTGAAACTTTTTAACCCGAAATGTTGTAGTAGCAGATTGCAATTAGAATAAAACGTTGAGTGCCACTAGTTTAACAGAAGCACTTGGAGTGACTCTTATTTCTGATAGTGTGAATTTTTCTTAGTTTTTAGTTTTCTCTTTAGGTTTTTTAGACCGTTGTTTGTCTGTTCACCTTTTCGTTTCGCCATGATGTTGTCCTGTTTAAGCTGTAGTGTTCTTTCATTAATATATATTTTATTCCTTCTAGGCGCATTATATAAGATACAATTTATCATTGTAGTCCTAGTGAAGACAGAAAAAACAAATGCATGTCTTGGTATAGACAAAACTAGTTTCAAAATGCTCTGTAGAACAAGGTTATATGTTTTAGGATAATGCTCATATTTGCGTTCAAAACCAATTAATATTTTTAAATGGTAAACAAATTTGAAACATTCTGACAGTCCACTTTACCAACTTTCCAGAAGTTTTCATTCTACCTCAAAGTAATTCTTGTTTTAGAAATAACATCTACAGTGTTTCCCTTTTACATCTCAGTATCATATTGTATCATCATAACGCTATGCATACGACATATGTGTAGGACACTCTAAGGAATATGTTTGACAAAAATATATTAGCAAAGCCCAAAACGAAATATGTTACTTGATGTGTTGCTCTGTCTATAGTCTCCTAAGTTGTGTTTTTTGTACTTTTGTTTGTCTATTCGTCGTTTTTGTTTTTTTTTGCCATGGCATTGTCAGTTTGTTTTCGATTTGTGAGTTGGTATATCCCCTTGTTATCTTTCAACTCTCGTTTATGAACGAGGTCAATTATGAGAGTTACAACTGCGCTTTCTTGTTAACATATTTTCTAATAGCTTACGAACAATACTGTATGCATAAACAATAAAATCCCCTTCATTATTCTTATCTTACTCTTCACCATAGCAATACCAGAAGAAATAATACAAAATAAAAAACCGTTTGAGCAACGGTTACTTGCAAAAGTTGCTTGAAAAAATAATCGGGTATACACAATACAAGACAAAAACAACCAAAATAGTTACAAGAAGGAATCATTAAACATACACTGAATATAGTGTATACATCAATTATTAAGTGAAATGACGACTCCCAGATCATAGTACGGTTGATACTGTATAAAATCCGGAACCTTTATGAAGCAGTTTAATAACCACAACTAACATTTGTATACCCTATAAAATGAAATATTTGAAAGATAAAAAAATTTGAAACATGTCATCAAAATAGTTCCATTATAATAATACATAACTACTAGTTTAATTAAAGTTCTACGACAACACTCTGTACTCTTTTAGAACAATTAAGAGTTTGGTCTTTCTATTGTGTAGAGTTAGCAAGTTAGCTATTGTTCCTTTAAGGTTTTTTTGTTGTTGCATATTATACTTTGTATTTTGTCTATTAAAACTATAACGTTTATGATCAACCTCAGCGGTAAATATTAAATGAACATGTATATATCAGTACGATATCATATTTATATGCTATATGCTTGGCATCTGACGTAAATATATATTACAAAGTGGAATTGTTTGAATTTTCTCTTTATTTTAAGTATTCAAATAAATATAAATAGTTGAGAAAAACTAGACATATATATTATATATTTCAAAAAAATGATTGGCAACTTATTTGGAACATACAACACATGTTAGTGGATAAGCATTGACGTATGGTGGACAAGGGAGAGAACCACAAGACCCAATCACAGGATGGAACAGTTTTCCTTCGTAGTTATGTCTTCCGCCTCTCCTAAATTCTGGATGTACATGCAAGCAAACAAACGATGTTGCTGCAGCAAACCTGTAATCATGAGCATTCAAGTATCCATAATACTCTATGTTCCATCCTTGATAACACGTATCTTTTCCCGGTATCATAAGAATAGTAGAAGCTCTATTTGTTCTGCAAACAGCACACGGTACGTCGTGGCCGTCTGCATTTGGAAAGAAATAGCTATCATATTCGCCACCATATAGTATTGCATGCTGACCACGTGGCGTTTTTTTGCGATAATGTGGGTCAGGAGGCATACATAGAAAGTCTACTGCAGCTCCTGAATGTGAATAATAACTTCCTCCAACAGAGCCTGGAATGTAATTACTTTTATAATTTGTGGCGTCGAATGCATCTTAAATGTAATAAAATGTAAATATTTTCGGAAATCTTGGAAAAAAGAACAACATGCAGATGTCTTGAATCTTTTGGTTTGGAAGAAATTACTTTAAATTACTTAGTCATGTTAATAAACAATCGACGTTAATCAAGTTGCTGTCATTGCTCTACTGTTTAGACGTAATAATATATTAAGTTCCGACTTGGTCCTCTAAATGTATAATGATTCATCTTTAATAACAGCCAAAACAAAAATTCGATAATAATTGTAACATTATTGGCATATAGAGCGAACTTTAGTGTCAACTTGATTAATGTGTTTTTTTCTGATCCTCTCTCTAAATGAGATTGTAATCGATATAAGCACAATTAATTTATAATTTTAATTTGGACATACTCACCAGAATAAACCAGACTTGAGTTATTATTTGGACATTCCTTTCTTCCCCAAACTGTGTATGTAACAGCTACACCTGACCAAAAACAATCAAGTATAAACAATAATCACAAAATGCCACCTCATATCCCGTCAGAACAAATGGAGTTTTCATCTGCTTTGCAGAAGGACAAGTCTTGAATTTTCAGTTGTGTAAAAGGTAACCAAAATGTATAATAATTGTATATGAACACTTTCGTCTAGAACAACCTTTATCAGGACATAGCACCAAAGATGAATATGCACTGAAGTTATCATGTCTATCAAAACCAACATAGGGGATTAATAAGAAACAGCAATAGTTTACCCATGTTCAAACCTCATAAATCCATTATGCAAATCATGGAAAAAAACTAAAGGAATTACTAACTCCAAAGCTCCAAAAAGGGATCGATATTAAATGCGTCTCCTTCAATACACGCATCACCAGCTATATACGATTCCAAAACTCAACCAAAATGTCACAATTGGGAGTTGAACACAATCTGTAAAATTACAAATAAACGACTGTTCTGATATCTAAATTATGATATCCTTTGAGAACCTTGTGAAACTAGCTCCGCTGTCTGCTAGATATACAAACTACTAAGGCTAACTGATAAGTTATGCACATGATATAAAAACAATGTATCTATAAAAACACCCCGGTGGCCGGGTACTAGATTTATGTCCACTTTTGGATACTCTCCGACAGGCCATAAACCCATTGCCAAAGTAGGACGTTTGGTTGGCTGTGCGAGATGTATAATTCGCACTCATTTCCGTTTAGAACGGGGACATTGAAGAACCCTTGCAACAACTTTTTGAGGGTCGGTTGTGTGCTTGTTGCAAGTCTAAATTTCTGCTCCTATCCTATAAATTACACTAATTTTGCAATGGCATCCAAGTTTTGCTATCCTACATCCCGATCGACCCAATATTGTAGGACCTACCTATTGTATTTATTGTTAATTTGTTCTCGTTCTGAATATGAATGAAATATTTGCCACTTGACATAGAGCAAACAACCACCTTGTTGACTCCTGTCTCGGCCGATACGAACACAAAACTTTAGTGTTTAGAAAGTACTTGAAGTTTATTTCTTATCGTTGAAATGGATAAAAAAACAAATCTTTTATTCATCTCTAAATAATGTTTAAAATGTGACTTAAATTGAAGATTCTCTAATTTTGTTGATACAGGTTTGGCATATTCAAGACAATTTAAATTCACGTTATTTTTCTACTTAATTTAATAAAAATATTTGTATGTTTACATTAAGCGACTGTGGCCTTTTACCTATCGTCAATTTTCATGATGAGATATAGGTTGATGCATATACTGTACGAGACCCTTACCCTGTCAACCTATCAGGTCTAGTTTGCTTATAGTAGATGTTCTCATTTAAACCCCGTAGAAATATGTTCATAATAACATGTATTACGTTTCTGTTACTTTAATGTCAATTTGACATTTCCAAGGAAACTATATATTTTCGAAGGAAGAATGCATTCCAAACAATTGAGATAAATTGTAAAATTCATTCTTTTACTACATGTTTATCTGACATTACAATTTAATTGATAAATAGCGGCTAAACACTTGAATACTTGAAAATAATATAATATTCTTTCATTTCATACATAGACTTTCTTTTTGCATCGCATCACGGTGCGAAGCTTTTAATTGCATACTATATTCAAGCCATCTTGAAATTATTACGTAACAAATATTGGTTGCCTTATGGTGTGGGAAAGATTCTATTGGCTAGAATGAGATATAGAAATCGGTTGCATGTCGCGGACAGACGAAGATATGAAATACAGACAAAATTCCAGTAGGGGTACTATAGATCTGATCTGATACCCGATCAATGAATAATTTTGCCTTTACTGGTTTATTGTGCTTTATAATGTCGTGTCAAATTCATGCTTATGACAAAAAAGCAGGGACTAAGATGAGAAATTTTTCTGAGTGCTCATTTGACTTTATATGCATATACACCACGACAAAAAATACATATTACTGCCAATAATCTTCAAGAATTTTGTCAGAATACATGTATTTCATGTTATAAAACCAAATGATATAAATACACAAAAAAAAGATACGCCAGGACAATGGTACTCCCGAATTGTGCATTAGAATTGTTGTGAGAATTATTTGGAATATTTAGGAGGCATCTAATATCAATTAAATAAAATGGCTGTGTAGGAAAACATGCATGAGGATATCCATATGCAAATAAACATTGCGTCAAAAATGAATAAAGACGGACTTAAAATACCACATTAATGAGTGTTTTCACGTAGAAGACAAAATAACACCCTTCCCTTACTTAAACAACCATATCTTACCTAAATTTTGATACAGCGAAGCACCCTAAAGCTGTTAAGAAAGCTAAAACGTGTGATGTACTCATACCCATTAATCATATGTATATGTATCTACCCTTAAATACGTATTTACATTTAATAAGTTGAGATATATAAACACCATAAGATGGTGACAAGGGAAAGTCACCTTCTAAAAATTGAAAATTAACAATAGGAAATGAAAAATCATCTCTTTTATCATGAGTTTTGGTATTAAGCTTCCCGTTAAAGATATAGATATCAAGATCCAGGAAAGAGCAGTGTTCGTTGCTAGTATTAGCTTTATTTAAAGTCAGTTCAGCAGGATAAATCTCTTTAGTGTACATACTGAAGTCGTCATTATTGAGAACCAATATATCATCCAAATATCTAAAAGTGTTATTAAATTGTTGTATCAGATGTTGTTTCGATGGGTCTTTGCTGATTTTAGTCATAAATTGTAACTCATAACAATACAGAAATAGGTCCGCAATAAGTGGTGCACAGTTAGTCCCCATAGGAATTCCAATAACTTGACCCTAAACGGAATCTCCATAGCAAACAAAAATGTTATCTAGTAAAAATTCAAGGGCAGTTATCGTATCAAAGCAGGTCCAATTGACATAGTTCTTTTGTTTGTTGTTACTAAAAAATGACATAAAAGAGTTTGAACAGATATATTCGTATTCTTACTTTTTAAGTGCCCATTAAATTAGGTGTGTGAATTTTTTTCTTAATAAGATTATAAGGCAAAGTGGTATATAGGGTAGAAAAATCAAAATTTTGAACAGATTCGAAATCACCAATATAAGCATGCAATTTAGCAAGTACTTCCAAAGAATTTTTGACACTCAAAAAGTAATAAATTCCACTATTTTTAAAGGCCTTATTTGAACAATTTATTTCCAGGTTTTAAATTGTACCAAGTGTATTAGTAAGTAGGATAGACATTTTAGTAGTGGAACAATGGCATGAAGACGAAATATATCTATATTTGTAAGGGGTTTTGTGCAGCTTCAGAAGCCAGTACATAGTTGGAACTTTCATTGTATTCGGTTCTGCATGTAAAGAGGTAGCTAAAAGTTTATATTTGTTACATATGTCATTTTCCGAACATGGAGTCAGTTGGAATGTAGGTGAATTCGTGATTTTCTTTTGCAGAACCTCAATGTAAGATTTACGTCAAACAATAATGATATTATTAGCAGCCTTATCAGCCGGGACAAAAACAAATTCCTTGGCGAGTTCTTTTAGCTTTGGTTGTTGTTAGGAGTAAAATTTTCTTAAAAATGTTTAATATGAATATCAACTATGTTCATTACTAAATTTTTAAAAAAGAATCTACGGATTTTTTGTCACCTTTTTTTCGTTTTATCCAATTCGAGCAGTAATTATGGAGTGAGTCGTTGATAATGTTACGACACTCATTCCAATTAATAATTGACGGGGGACGATATTTAGGTCCTTTACTGAGGAATGATTTCAAAAGAGGGGCAAAAGATACCAGAGGGACATTCAAACTTATAAATCGAAAATAAACTGACAACGCCATGGCTAAAAAAGAAAAAGACAAACAGACAAACAATAGTTCACAAAACACAACATAGAGAAACAACATTCAACTTTCGGTCATGAACGATGTTAAAGTCTCCTGTTCAAACATGGGAACTGGGGACATAAATGTATTCGGAATTACTGCAATTTCATGGCGTAGGTGTATTGTCACTGATATTAACATCATTACACTCTTCGCTATAATTAAACACATATTTCCGGGTAGATTTTTTGTAAACATAACAAATAAGAGGGAGTTCAGTATTATTAAAATAGCCAGGAATTTGTTCTTTAACAGAATGATCATAAAAAAATACCGGCAATATTTACAAAATCAAAACCTTGATTGACATATTTGATTTAAATAAAATGTATTTATGATATTCAGGATGATCAATTTTGGGAAACAGTTTAGAATAACAATATGCAGTTATAATTTGGACGATTTTATACTTAGGACTGCAATATTGAATTGTGTTGCAATCCTCTAAAATTTGATGTAATTCATTAACAGGTAAAGAACAGAGCTTGATTAACAGATAATGTCTGCCGTTGTTTTTTGAAATTGTAATTAAGTCCGAAATATTTGTATTGTTGGTACGAAATTTTCTCTGATTGCGATTTATTCAACGCCCATGAGAACGGTTTTTACAACAGTTTTAGAAACTATATCCATAATGTTAACAGAATCGGTTCTTGATATATTACCAATTCCCATGATATTATCATTCAGACCGAGAGGATAGACTGTCTGTAATTTTTTAATCCAATTTAATTCAATTATGTTCCGTGATCGTACAAACTTTAAATGAGATTCCTCAGGCTGCTTTTTTACTAAAGGTTGAACTGTTAAATATTTAATAGGATGATTGTTCTTCTTAAGGTGTTTATAAATGATACTTTTGAATTTATGGGGTCTTTAAAAACGATAAAGGTGTTCTTACGTGCGTTTAGATATATAGCGTCCAGTTGCACCTACGTACTGAATAGTAAACTCCTAAAACTGTCGTTGTGGTGATTAAAATAAATATCACTTCCTATTATCATGTCAAACATTACCTATTTTATGCATGAAACTTTGGCCTCCTTTACATAGTTTCCTGCCCATGATGACACCAATATCTAGCTTATAGACCTAAGTAATGATTCTAATCATTTTGGTACTAAAATAGGTTATCAAAAGCAATCGTTTAAATTGATGTTGATGCCCTATCATTCATGCAAAATCATTTCACACTGTACACAATATACCATATTTCCACGTTTATTTAGTGCTTGTGAATGCAAAGCACGCCACAATTTATGTAAGCTTGTATTGTAACGCGCAAATTTAAAATAGTAATATCAATATTTGTATGTAACATTTATCAATTCATAATAAATAATTTTGGCCTTTTTTCCAATATCTAATAATCGCAAAGAATAATACAAGTAGACATTTTCTAATTTACAGTAATTAAATCTTTTTACAAGAGCTACAATTTCAGCGTTATCAAAATCAAAGTTCCTTGATTGTTTCTTTGCAGCTTACTTGCCTCTTATGTAAAACGGCATAATTTCGATCCCAACAGTTTCTTGTCAGAATAATGTTCCCAAACTGGTTTGTATTACTTGTCAAATGCAAAATTGTGAAATGGTTAGTTTAAAATTCCACTCAGTTTATCACCTATTACAAAGCCAGGATCATATTCATATCTTGCTAATGTGGTCTTGTCCCGAAGGTACATGAAAAATATAAAGCTAGGGGTAACATCTGTGTTCATTTAATTGCATTGGACTTGGCGCGACTTTAAAAAGCAGTAACGTACAGTATGATTTTAAAGCACAATAAAAAAAAAAGGATGAGTGAGACACATATTCTTTGATATTTTGAATATGTATTTGCAAAATAACACTTTTTGTTTATTAATAATTAAATATTTAAATATTCTTCCAAATAACATAATTTGCATATCTTACTAATTATAATAAAACATCTATATAGGATACCAGTTGCCATCTAATGTGCTCTATTGTCAACGAGTCCATATTAGCTAAATAATTATAAGATTACTCAGCCGCAAATTTGTACAAGATGTCGACCCGAAAACTAATTTGGTCGGAGTTACAAATGTATATAACTTCCACGTAGATGATATACGCACCTGTATAGACATCACTTTAACACCTTTAAACAAATTTAAACTTTGACTTTGCTACTTTGCTCTAACTGCTGTGATTGTTGTGATATAATAACTTGTTATGGATTGGTCGATTCGAATCGAGTGGTGAAAGTGATTAAAATTTGATAAATTATGATTTGTTTTTAGAACGAGACAGAAATAGCATTTGCCTATTCAGAGATCGCTTGATTGTAAACATGCAGTCCAATTTAACCATCTGTACAGTTTTAAATTACCGAGAAACAAATCATACCAACATTATCGACATACCAGTTTTACGTCCTGATGCCATCAGCTCATTAGCAGCCAAAATTTCCCATGCAACAAAGTTGACCATATAATGGAAAATGACTAACAAATCCCAGACTCTGACAGCGAGGGATAAAAGGATACCACAAATGTCGATTATCAATAAACCTGCTAATAACAGTAAATGGTATTATTGACGTAAACGATAGATGAACGCATGATGCGATTTGACGAATGACGATAAAATTATTTTAGGCCAATTTGACAGCTTTTGGTTGCAGATAGCTAGCGCTTTGTCCTTAAAGATACATACACATTATCGCTATTTAGTCCAATCGGGAAAAAACAGTCATTTAGACAAATTCTTGTTTGGGTCAACAGGCAAAAAACAAAGGTCATCAGTAACGAGCTGAGAGAGGGAAAAATTTAGAAAGCGATCAATAGGAAACTTTGATAGATTATGATATTTTTTCGAAACTAAAATTATAGTAAAAAAAAATTTTGTTTGAAGTATTTACGATGTTTTTAACAGGTCTCATTAAAAAGTATCATGCATGGTGCATTGTTTAAACAGGGTCCCAGATAGCTTCAACTGGATGAAAAAGTTGTGAATTTTAGAACTTATCCGGAATGAAATAAATAGCGATTAGGTGTATTCCTACACCTCTGTCTATGTCATACATTCCAAGACCTCGGTCTAAAAGCTAAATATCAAATTGCGTTTGTTGATATATATATTAACAAGATGGGCTAATATAGCGAATAGAAGAGCTATAATGCAAGTAAAATAGAAAATACAGTATTAGCTGGATTGGACCCTGCTGCTTAAATAAAGAGTTGACTAAAAATTACTTATTAGTAACATTGTTCATTTTATCTCTTAGCAGAATCGCTTATAGTGCAGTAACAGATTTAGAACGATTCAGAGCTTGACAAATTGTGTATATTCCTGTCTACTTATTGTTGAAGACTATATATTATTCTCTAATTGTATTTTGGTTAATTTTTTCTTTCTGTTTGAATCTTCTTTAATTCAACGGTAAAATTATATGAGATGACATCATTTACTCGTATACCTATATATCACAGAAGATAAGAAAAACAAAAGAAAGAATAATGTCTATCAATTCATGACACAAAATAACTTTTTGCAAAAAAAAAGTAATGGAACTGTGCTTTTATTATTGTTCTCCGTATCAAAATCACAGTAAGGTTTTTGAATATTTTGAATCCAGGAGTAGAAACAACAGTTAGGATGAGTGAATGACATTATATTCTCATTAATTATTTACACTGATACAGTTTATTTTTAAAACAATTTATTGTAGAATATTATCAATGAGGGCGTGAAGGGTTTAGCTTTAGTTGGTGGTTTTTCTTTGGATAATCGGCCCTCTCATTCCCATCCCCTTGCACTAATGACATTATAAAAAAGCATTTCCAGTGCCGTACATTTTCATTCGTTGATATATCAAAGAAATTCAATGGTTAAACAAATTTGATTTGGTTAATTCTCCTTGCATATTGATTATGTAAACAAATGTTTCTGAAATGGATGTTGTGTTTGTTTCTCAAAGACAAAGTAATAAAAAGTAAAATAACAAAAATACCGAATTCGAAGGCAAATTCAAAACGGAAAGTCCCTTGATAAAGGACAAAATCAAAAACTCAAACAGATCAAAGGAATGGAAGACAACTATTATATATCTGACTTGGTACAGACATTTCCTTATGTAGAAAATGGTAGATTAAACCTGGTTTTATAGCTAGCTAAACCTCTCACTTGTATGACAGTCGCGTAAAATTCCGTTATATTGACAACAATGTGTGAGCAAAACAAACAGACATAATAGGATATGTGTTGCTTAAAAAATGACCTTTGCAACAGAAGTTAATCTGAGCGTAGAACAAATGCTTTGTTCCATTGCCGGTAATTGAAAACAAAAAAGAAGAAAAGTAAGATCAGTTCATGTTCAGCGATCTATGAAAACCTTTATTTCATGTTTTGGAAAAATACATGTTCTCGGTAACATGTATCATTACATAAAATTGTATAATATCAGAATGTTTAATCAGATCAACTCAGGTACAACCATTACCCGGGGAAATGATATTTTCATTGTGTAATCAAAATATTTTAGATGTAAAAAACCCCAAAGTGTTCCACGAATTGTCCTATTAATAGTCTTACATAAAAGAATATATAGTTTTTGATTATCATTACGAAAATATCAAAGTCATATTTCCTCCACATGCTTAAACATTATGTACAAATACATTTTCTTTTATCAAAAATAAAAAAAAACATGGAGAAATAAGAGAACTAACATTACTTCAACCATTTAATCGTTCTTACTATTTAAACTTTCTTCTAAAATATGCCCTACAGGATAAACTTCTGATGCCTTCCTCATCAACTATATCCGATTTTATCACTTCCCGGGAACTGTTCTAATTAAAGCTTCTTTTCTTCGAAGGAGACTTGTCTTCGGATCAGTACTTGCAGGAGCTACACTATATGCGCAACATATAGAGTAGGAACTGCCAACATTTCCATCGTATTTCATAACACAGCACGCCCTCGGTAGTTAAAGAACCCTTGCAACAATTTTTAGAGGTTCATAGGTGACTTGTAGATAGGCTACATGTATTCCCATATCCAACAAACGTTTATTGAAATTTTCCGTTTTTCATCGCGGTCGACGCCTACCTTGCAGAAGCTACCTATTGTTTTAGTTGTTAATATTTTGTTGAATTGTAATGAAATATTTTTTTGTGTGTATATGCATTATTCATATCTTAAAATAAAGTATTCATGAGACATTGATCGTAACTTTACATAAACCGTTATATAAATAGGCGGAAATTAATACATACTCGTTAGAAAACATACATGTTAGTCTAGTACGCTTTTAAAATAATATTGCCATTGATGTTGTTTTATTCAAATAGGGGTATTATCTGATAATTATTTCTAATTGATATGCAACATTACCTGAATCTGATGTTGATTTTATCGGACCTTTGTTTGTACAGGAGGCAACTACCAGTGTAGTAAGAGATACAACAACTACTGACACAAGCAAAAGCTTCATCACTTTGCTATTAGTACAACGACAAATCATCAATGAATTAAAAACTTGACTTCTATTTATGCATAAAACTGGTAATACAGTAACATGAGTAAGACAACAGATGTTAATACGGAACTTTAGATGAATAAAAAATTGATAATTCTTTGAAATGAAGTTATGATTCATATTTTAGATCGTTACTTGAAACATTGACTTTTCAATGGCAGTTATATATCTGCGCCATCGTAAGGCGTCTGAATATTTCAGTTCATACATAACGGTCGTACTTGTTCACAATATACGTTTTCATTATCAGGATTGTGCTCCTGACTATAAAGCTGCTAAAACCCATTATGAGTAATTTAGACTGAAATCGACACTTGATAACTTTTATGGTCACCATAAGACATGTGTTGACCGATACTAAGTGTCAGTGTCTAAACTCTATGGCGACATGTTTTTGCGGTCCTTAATGGCTTATATTAAATACTAGAGAAGTCGTCTGATCTGTTATGTTACCGATGGTGTCGTATTCCCAATTGTGATATTATGACTCAGTGTGGATTGGCAGGTCGGGTGATGCTTGCATAGCAGGATACACTTATACTTCTTATAATGAAGTAAAACGTCGCCATATTCTAAGTTAAGCTCTTACGATTGATTGATTTAATCATTGTACGTTGTTTTGTTAATATTGGAAACAGTTTATGTATAGAATCAGCTGGCAAAAATTATAAATACATATACATCGTATACATAGATGATGCCTTATGGGTCGTCTAGGATTAAAAGCAGTAATTTTTACTTCCACCAGAAATGAGGGTATGGTGGGTAACGATAGACATTTTTCATTGCAACAGGCAAACTACGAACTCCTCAAGGAGAAGTTGCAGGGGTCAATCAAACTACAAAGACTGTGGCACTTTCTCTACGCGATACATCAGATTTATCGTCTCTGTTCAAGTCAGTCGCTGCAACGTATTTAAGTACCCAAACAGCAAAAGGACGTATATCTTAAGCATCGGTTTCTTCCGTACAAAAACGGTAGATTACTGGCTTATGTGCATGTTCTACAAAGGAATTGTCCATTAGATTGACAAAAGTTCTGTCCGCAGTGAAAAAAGGTCTACAGAAATACTGTGAAAATGTTTACTCGCGTAGTGGTTTAAACCATATGTGGAATTAAAATAAACTCTAACGAACTTCTGAATAATTTTAAATCTCGATCTTTCTCTGAAATTAATTCTATATAAATCTTTGATTTTTCAACCTTTTATACCACCATTCCCCATGTGAAATTGGAAAATCGTCTAAAAGAAATAATCCACAATGCTTTTCAATAAAAAAAATGGTAGCAAACGCTAAAAATATATTGTTTTGTGTACCAATCAGTATAATTTGTTAATAGTGAACAAAAAAGGTAAAACATGCTACACCGAGGAACAAATGATCAGTATGCTGGAGTTTTTAATGGACGCCATATTTGTTGAATTTTGAGGTAGACTTTTTCAACAAATTGTCGGCATTCGTATGGGAACAAACTGTGCGCTTCTCCTTGTCGAAGAGCCGGAGTTCCTCCTTCAGACACTTGTCAAAAACAAGAAGATCAGAGAAGCCAGATAATTCATTTCACATTCAGATATATTGATGATGTTCTTTCCATTAACAATCAAAAAATTTTCTGATAAGGTTCCATTCATACATGTATATCCTTCAAAACTAGAAATTAAAAAAACAACAGACACAGATTCCTCCGCCTCATTTTTAGATTTATAGCCCGATTTTGACATAAGAGGTCATCTTATTTCCAGAATCTATGAAAAAACGAGACGATTTTAGTTTTGAAATTATAAAATTTCCCTCACCTTAGCAGCATATATACCAACCCCACCTGCATATGGGATATACATTTCGCAATTTATTCGTTATTCAAAAGATTGCAGCTGATACTCAGACTATATGAGAGTCAACAGTGTACGAGTAGAAAGTTGATGAACCAGGGTTTCGTCTCGTTCTTTTTCTAAAAAAAACTTCATCGGAAGATACCAAGACCTTGTTGATAAATATTCCGTATCAAATTCACAAATAATACATGATGGTCTTGAAGTATAAATTCTAGGTACTGACGTTGTTTATCGTCTTATTTAGTGTAATAGTGTTATTTTTTATTTGTCTTTGTATATTTTAAACCTTTACTGTTTAGCCCATTTTTGTTATTTATATCCTTTCGGTGGTGCTCGGTATTTATACATCACGCCATTTTTGCTGATGTGCTTTGTCGTTAGAGTGTCTATATGCCATTTTGTTTTTCTTTGTATGACATAGTTGTTTGTTTTTATAGTCATTAAGATTATTATACAATGTTGACTGCTATACTCTATTTTTTGACATGTTTTGCTATTATGTCGATTTGTTTTGCTCACACATTGTTGTCAATATAATGGAATTATATGCGACTGTCATACAAGTGAGAGGTTTAGCTAGCTATAAAACCTTGTTTAAACCATCATTTTTACGTAAGGAAACGTCTGTACCAAGTCAGGTATATGACAGTTGTTTTCCATTCGTTTGATGTGTTTGAGCTTTTGATTTTGCATTTGATAAAGGACTTTCCGTTTTGAATTTTCCTTGGAATTTGGTATTTTTGTTCTTTTACTTTTTATCTTACTCCTCAGGGGACTATTTTGTCACAAAAATAATACATGCAATAATTTCAGTAACATACGTGGATAAAAATACACTAGCAAACGTGTCGCTAAAGCCCCAGTCACACTGTCACGTTTCGACAGCTAGGTTTTAGTACGTTAAGAAATGCTACGTTTCATGTAATTTTTTGTAATTTTTTCTCATTTGTCAACGGTCCGTACGTTTTACTAGGTTTATGCCACGTTTTGATACGTTCTTCTACGTATTGTTACGTTTTGTTACGGTTTGTTATGTTTTTCAATAAATACACGGGGCACGTTCTACTATGAGCGAATGTGACCTACCGAATTAGACTACTTACCAGATTTGTAATAACATAAGCAACACGACGGATGCCACATGTGGAGCAGGATCTGCTTACCCTTCCGGAGCACCTGAGATCAGCCAATTTTTTTGGTGGGGTTCGTGCTGCTTAGTCTTTAGTTTTCTATGTTGTGTCATCTGTACTATTATTTGTCTGTTTGTCTTTTTATTTTTGGCCATGGTGTTGTCAGTTTGTTTTCGATTTGTGAGTTTGACTGTCCCTCTGGTATCTTTCGTCCCTCTTTTCTACTAGGTTTTATAAGTTTCATTACGTATAAACTACGTTTTACTACATTTCACTACGTATTACAAGGGTTCAGTACGTTTCTAATTCGGTTCACTACGGTTGAAGTACGTTTTCGCACGTTTTCCTACGGTTTAGCAAGTTTATTCTACGCAGTATCACGTGTCACTACGCTGTGATCATTGACCTATGAAACTGCGTCATTAATTAATAAAATTCAGAAACAGACACACATGCAGAGAGGGAGCAAAGTAACTCCACATTATCAAGAGACTTCAACAGAGGTACACTTTATTAATATTAATACATCTGTCATTTCAATTACATTTTTTTCCCTATTTTATGGTCTAAAAATTTTATTTTTTTTGTACTCCTAAAGCAAGATTTTTTGTTTTGGGTTTTTTTCAGATAACTTTTTTGTTGAGTGGATACATGAATCATGAAAAAATGTCAAATCCTTGGTGGAAACCTTGTCAATGCTTTCCCTTTTATGTTAATTGCTCTTTTGAAATGTTTAACGTTGCACATTGTCGTTTTAATTCCAATTTCCCTCCTACCGGTATTTGATTTATCTTTTTAGTGTGTTTCAAACCAGATCGTTCTGATGAGGACCAGAGGCAGATGAATGGGTCTTGGAGGGCGTGGTAGAGGCCGCACAGTTAGTCCCTCGCCTGATGATGAAATAACTAATACAAGTGATACAAATGAGCAAACACAAAATACTAATTCTGACGTGGTTTGATAATACGTAGAAGAAGGTAAACATGCGTTGTAATACGCATCGACAAGTAATAATGCCTAGAATAACGCCTAGAATAACGTAATGAAACCTAGTAATGCGTACCATGAAGCGTAATATACCGTACAAAAACCTAATGAAACGTGGCAGATACGTATTAAAGCGTAATAGCACCTAGTGATTAGAATCAAATACGTTTTAGTACGTATCAGGTACGTTTATAATACGTATTTCTACGTCCCTTCTACGTTTCACTGCGCTTTTGTACGTTCCTACTACGTTTTTATTTTTAGTCACGTTTGTATTGCGCAGACAAATACAAACGGGACCGATCACGTATCATTCCACGTATAGCTACGTATATATCCGTTACAAGTATGGATCGATACGATTCTCTACGTTTTGAAAACGTAGCAAAACGGGATAGCCGAAACGTGACAGTGTGACTGGGCCTTAACATAATTTAAATAACTTGCATCGGTCGTGTTTTTGCTGGTGAAACGGTAGTCCACGTGTGTTCTTCAACCGCTGCCTGTTTACTGTCAATATATATAAGAAGATGTGGTATGAGTGCCAATGAGACAACTCTCCATCCAAGTCACAATGTGAAAAAGTAAACCATTATAGGTCAAAGTACGGCCTTCAACACGGAGCCTGGCTCACACAGGACACAAGCTATAAAGGGCCCCTTAAAATGACTAGTGTAAACCATTCAACCAGGAAAACCAACAGTATAATCTATATAAAAAACGAGAAACACTTATGAACCAAATAAATAAACGACAACCACTGAACATCGGGTTCCTGACTTAAGACAGGTGCAAACAAATGCAGCGTGTTTAAACGTTTTAATAGGCGCCAACCTTCACCCTACCTGAAACAATAGTGTAACATCACAACATATAGAGACATACTATAAAATATCAATTAAAATGGCTTAACTCAATTAAAAGACATATTAACAAAAACAAATGAACATACACTGAACGAATAAATTTGATCTATGACACAATGTAAATACAAAATTAATAAAACAAGGGGGTTAAATGTTTAACAATATCAGAAAGACAACCATAACCTTGGACAAAATGCTGCCAAATAAAATAACGTACACAAGTAAATAAAAATAATTTTGTTGTAAGGTATACATGGAGTACGTCTACAAGCCATATTTCAAAAGCAATTGCTTCGGTAGGAGAATGATTTATAAAATGCATGTCTATTGTCAGTTGTAATTTACTTCTTAATTATTGATTGAAAATTTCCAAAATCAAAAGAAACAATTTCTGAAAACAGTCAACTTTTTTATTTGGTTCGGTATTTTTTGTTATCGTACATCGTGTAAATATTTAATATACTTAGGTTTCTAGACGCTTTGTACGAGCTTTACTAAGATTGTCTAGTTAATATTATTTTAAAAACCCTTATCTGGTCAATTGAAATTGTAAACGCCATACAAGCGTTTCGTCTACAAAAGACTCATCAGTGAAACTTGAATCAGAAAAGTAAAAAAATCCAAATAAAGTACGAAGTGGAAGAACATTTAGAACCCAAAATTGCGAAAGGTGTTGCCAAATACAGCTAAGGTAATCTATTCCTAGTGTAGCCAATCTCTAGTATTTTAGTAAATTCAAAGTCATTGCACACAATTTAACAAAATTCATGAAGCAAGACATGTACTTGGTAATTGATATTGACAGTCAGTTTAATAAAGCAACATTACGTTTGAATAAAAGAATTAAGGTTGCTGACAATTGAGAACGTTCGTTGTTAAGGAACAATATTCAACAAGCTCTTACATATAGATTACCCATATATTTCCCTTATTTAACACTTCGAAAAGATATTTTCCTCATCAAGTTTTCCTTGATAAAGGCCGGCCTAGGGTTGCGATTTGCTGCGTGGCTTATTAACAATTTTGTGATATAATATCAACGTATAGCAGGTTATTTTCGCGGGTGTAAAGTTTCGTGATTTAGGGGCAACAAATTAACGTAAAAAGTTGGCGGTTTTTATTTTGGTGGATACTTCAATCCCATTTAAATCTTTTGGCGGATACTGAAAAATTGTTGCAGTTAAAAAGTTGTAAAGATTGACAAACAAGTGTCTATTGTTATGGTGATTTGTTTCACCTAAATGACGTCTTATTTATTGATTATATTCTGATACAGTTAATAAATAGAATACCGGTCACTTAGATATATGTTACAGGTATTCAAACGTCTTGTAAATTTTACGTTTGATTAGCTACGAAATTGACCGGACTTTTGGTGTACTTACTAATTAGGTTATAAAATTATCAAGAGTGTCTTACAACTCTTTTATAGTTTGAAACCTGACAGTCATTTTATAAAACACATGTATGTACAATGCCCTTTGGCATATATGTTGTTAAAACTAATATATACCGTTACTGACCTGCCGACAGGAAAATTAGATCGTTTACAAAACGCTATAGCTATTAAAAAGTACCACACGTATGCATAAATTTTCGCGGAATTTATTTTTGCGATTTTCGTGTATCCGCCAAAATAAGCGAAAATAAACATCTCGCGAAGATAAATATTTAATTTGAAGTCATCTCTTTCAATGCTTTACGGTTGACATCCGGAATTTGTTGACTAACACTGAACACCTGAGTCATTGGTGAACACAGACCATAGCACTTGTTGTCTTCCCTATAGTATCCACATTTCATCGTCACTCTTTACTGAATATGAATTATCACCCGATTTCATAAAGACCATGGGCAACAAGACAAGTACTTCAGTCATTAGTTTATAAATACATAATATCTAAAATCAGGTTTTAAGGGATCTATATCGTCTAATTTTTATGTCTTATGAATTACTTTGGGGACTATAGTATGCCTTTTTAAGTGGTTCTTCAGAAAATAGTGTATTTATGGATTGTTGTTTCAATAAGTATTTTTTCATAACAAAAGGTGCAAAGCGTTGATTCAAAAATAACGCAATGATATCTTCACAAAAAAAAAACAGTTTAAAAACTGCAATTGAGACAAATAGGAACCATTAAAAGCCATGTATCTTGAATTATCAATAACAGCTTTAAAGATCATTGCCATTTGGGTACAAGAAATACAATGCCAACCAGTCCATGAAAGAAAATATGTTTCATCTTGATAGGACAAACAAACAACATGATTAAAGAACTGTGTTAGATTATTTTGTGTTAGAACATACTCACCCCTTCTTGTCCAATGAAAAATCATTTTTTCCTCTTCTAATTTTCATAGTACATGGCTTTCCATGCACTATAGTCCAGCTGATTCGTGCGTATTTTTTAAAAGAAATGTGGGCATGAAACTTTGCACAATTGTATATATATATATGTGGTAGTCAATCCAATATGGCGGCCATTTTCAAGATGTATGCCAATCAGTCTAAATTTTACAACAATGTAAATATTAAAGCTAACAATAGTCAAACCAAATCTTTTAAAAACATATAAAATGTAATCCAACGTTTTTAGTAAATCATGACGTTACATTAGACTTCATTTTCTTTTCAAAATGGGGAAAAATTTCAAAATGGTCACCAAAAAGTGAAAATGAACAAAACTGAGTCAAGTTTGATATTTTGTGAATTCTAAGTGTTAGAAAAGAGATATTTATAAATCCACTTTTATATGATGTATGCCTAATTACTGGATATGATTCATCGATCTATTTAAACAAGAGCACCTAGGTAGGTGTCACTTGTTGAACAGGAAGTCTGACCCTTCTTGAGCACATTAGATCATCCCCGGTTTTTATTTGGGGCTGGTTTGCTAAATTTTTTTTATTTTTGTGGTAGTCCTTTTTTGCTTTTTTTTGTTCTTATCAGGTTTTGTTTTACTAATATAATGATTTTTGAGTGCCGAAGTATCTTCTCCTTCTTTTTTTATTATCTATACAAAAACATATTTTCACAACAGTTTTCATAATGTTTCTCACGGACAGCCAATTTAGTGTCTGCCCCACTGCCCACCACATTTTAAACAGGACCGTACATAACATCCTTATCGTCGTGCATTTTCATCTACCGTGACATCCGTTTTATATCTGTCAACAACATTTTATTACCTCACTACAAGAGGCTGATACCTTTGTGATAAATGTCCAAGAAGGTATACGCCATCCGCATTCACTCACAGTAGCAATCTGGGTAAAAGGCTGATACATTCCCCCGCCTAAAGCTTTCACATGCTTTGAGAATGTTGTGTTTTTGCTTTTAACCCGTTCCTGGTGTAGAACATCATGTGGATTACCTGATCACGTTATATTATTTCAAAGGTGGATTGAAACTTGTAAATTACTATGTCCATTTCTAAACAAAACACTATTACATGAAGCAGTTATGCGATATTGATGGTCAATCCGATTGCCCCCACCTTCTTATTTTACAAGTGTGTAATTCTACTCATGGGCTTGATCTACAGTTACCATTTTCAAAATACGTTTCCAAAATTCTAACACTTAAACTGTATATTTATATGGCATAATATCGCGCACGGGTTCTGGAAGCCATAATTTGGGTGGAAAAATGCAAAGAACCAATTAACAAACAGTTTAATGGAATCTTTATTCACCTAGAAGGAATACTCTTTTAATGATTTCACATCAAAATGTCTAGTTCAATCTTTATTGTTACAGACCAGTTGTGGTTAAGTGGACTGGCAATATCCGTCTTATTACTCCATTCTTTGAATGTTACATATTTCTCATCAGGGTCTCGTTCCTCAGTAACATTTAAGTCAAGATCTTTGCATAAGAATGAAAGTACACCTACTGTAAGCTCATGGAAATATCTTGTTCATGATGCATGAGAGCCTCTAAAGTAAATCTGCTATTCATTATGTATAATGCTTCCTTGACTGAAGACTTGTTCAACCACTGTTTTCTAACTAATCACATAAGGTTTTCAACGACGGCATTTTCTATGCTATTTCTATATGAAGATCTAAAACAAAACTATTCGTTGTTCTGCTAGAAATATGTTTGCCCAATTCCACTGTTCCGACTTTGCACAAGTGATAATTGATACATGTCTCGGAAAAAATTAACACATTGATGTATTGTATTCATGGAATGTCGAATCGTTGCGACAGATTTGATCTCTTCCTAGACCATTGGTGAATGTAGACTAATATATAAAGGCGGATGACCATTTGTCTTGGCTCTACATGAGTGGAATGCTGTCCAGACATATTTAATGTTTTCATTATCATCTGCTTCAAGACATCTATGTTATCATTTTGTTAACTTATTTATACCATGTGAGGATATAGTTACACAGTTGACTAATTATACCAGGTTGGCATACATGTATATCTGGTTAGACAATTGACATAGTGCATGTCCATAAACAGTTTATTATTAGATGCAAGTGTGATACGCATGGTTATATTTAGTTAGTATTAAGGATATATCTTATTATATAGTAAAATATATACTTGAAAGTTAGCACTTAATAACCATAAGTTATATCAATATAATAAAACAGTTGTGCTGGCGTATAATATATTGGTTAAAGTACCAGAGATTAAAAGTAAAATACATATGTTTCAAAGCAAAAGGTTATGACGAATTTGCAAAGTTAGACTAAGAAAAAAACTGAAATATGGAAATTATCGTACTGTGTAACGATTCGTTAGGCGTATTTGAACTCTTGTTGTTGTCAATATTATTCACGACTGCTGTTGTAAAAACCACAGATTTCGCGGGAGGAACCACATATTCTGGTCAATGTTGAATGCTTCATAAATGGAATCTTCTAGTACAGTAGATAAATGCATAATTGGACCACTCATAAACGACAGACGTAAACTGTACATTTTGTCATTTAGTACCTTCTTTTCCAGTCCTAGCATCCAGTAGAAGGCCTATATACATTATGAGATGGTTTTAGTTCAGTTGAATTAAATGTTAAAGAAAAATAGAGAAATAAAACAGAAGTAACTTTGAAATGGATAGCGTCGTATTTGCCTCAATGAAATAACTCGACTTTATCTGAATATTTGGCCAAACGATTATCAACTAATGTTTGTAATGACTATTGAAAAGACTTTTGCCTACATCATGTCTTTTTGAACTACCTGCATGTGCAGCTTTTCATGGACACGGTGTCATCTGATAAGGCAGGTGTCCCCTCATCACCAGACATAACAAATATCCCAAACATGACTCATTCAAATCATCATACAAGTGACAATACCAATAGTACACATACACAGCCATGTTCAGTTCTCCTTAAAGACATTTTGGATTTTGATGACTCTAAACAACACTGTCTCAATTTGAAATGTGGAACAAATGGCTGCAAAACTTGTGAAATTTAATAACAGATGCTCAATTCACTAGCAATTTAACTAAAAAGTCTTATTTTACTAGAAGTTACGATGATCTGAATTGTAAATCTATAAATGTCGTCTACGGATTAGAGTGTAACCTTTGCGGATTGGTTTACGTCGGTGAAACGAAAGGAAGGCTAAACAAACGTATGTGCGGCCATATATCAGATATCAACCTCAATGCAAACGACATTCTGTACCAGCATTTTAATCAGCCTGATCATTCCATCGTTTCTATGACAGTTCGTTTTATCGAAAAAAATATACCACAAGACTAACAATCCTCAACTTGCAACGCCTCTCCGTAGACAAAAAAGAGGACTACTGGATTCGACAATTGGGAACTGCGACACCATATGGTTGCAATGACAAAATTGATGGTATAGGTATTATATTTAGTCCTTCCTGTAGCTCGGTGAATGTGATGAATATTTTCAACTCTACTCCTCGACGTAGACGTAGTAATGGAATTCGTCATTATACATCACCTACTTTGCATGATGTCTCTATTAATGACTTGCTGCCAATTATACACAAGCCGTTAGGTATACATCACATTCGCACGAAACTTTATTCATTACCCCTTTCAAAACTTCATTCTCTGTTCAATTTATGTTTGGAAACCACTGTTACAAACCCTCATTCAAACCAATACAAACTTACAGTATCATTTCGGATATTGCAAGACTTTTCAAACCAGTTCGCATTGGAAAAGATGAAAAAGGGAAAAAATTCTTTTCTTAAACTTTCCTTTGCCAACAAAGGTCTCGATGGCGTCAACTTAGGCAATATCCTTCATCATAAATTAGTTCAGTCGAAAATACCTCCTTATTTTAAAGATCAGTCTGTACCAATAATTTCTTATACCTATACAAAACCAATTGCAACTAAAATTTTCAATTACAAACACGTTTTGCAGGATCTCAACATTGACGACTTCAAGTCTTAACCTCCTGATTGCACCTGTGCTAGTTCCCAATTCACATATAATCCGGCTGGCCACGTTATTATCGGAGAACTCAACATTGTCAATAACACTTCCCTACGAAATTTGTTATCCAAAGGTCTGAAATATCGTGAGCCTAAATCCATTAATTGGAAATACAACTTCAAAATACTGATGGATTCAGTCGAGGATTATGTCAGGCAATGGGCTAAACGCGAGAAAGAAGACGTAGATACTCTTTCCGAATGGATTAAGGCTCTGAGGTCTTTGATACAAATCCGAATTAAGAAACTAAATGGGTCTATCAATACCCACGCTACGTCAATTTTTTAAGACCCAAATGTTGCAAAACACTTGTCCTACCTCCATGACAAATATGTTGTTGTCTCCGCAGATAAAGCCCCAAATAACATCGTTTTTGTGTGTAAATATCATTACATAAACTGCTTGATAAATGAATTAGGTATTGACAATTCATTTGGAAACTCAACATATACCCTCACGACACTTACCAAAGAGGAAATCCTTGATAATCATAGGTCTGTTCTATGTTCCTTTGGAATTTCAACCAAAGATGAAGAACTGGATCTTCCATCACTGTATTGGATACCTAAACTACATAACTGTTCTTACAAACAACGGTATATTGCTGGGTCTTCCAAGTGCTCCACGAAACCTCTTTCTAAATTATTAACATCTATTTTATCAGCAACCAAAGCCGGGCTCCAAAGTTATTGTGAAACTGCCTATTCTAGAGGTGGCGTGAATCAGATGTGGATACTAAAAAATTCCAAAGATCTTTTAAAGTACATACAATCTAAGACTCTCTCATCTTGCAATAGTATTAAAACATTTGACTTTTCTACACTTTACACAACTATTCCCCATTCCAAACTAAAAGACAAATTGAAGAATTGGTATTACTTTGTTTCGTTAAAAAGAATGGCGAACGTAGATACAAGTATCTTGTCTTGGGGAGGGATAAATCCTAATTTGTAAAGAATCACTCTGATTCAAACAAAAAATTCTCTGAAACTGACATTATCAAGATGGTTGATTTCTTGATTGACAACATATTTGTTACGTTTGGAGGACGTGTTTTTCAACAGACTGTCGGAATTCCAATGGGAACCAATTGTGCACCTCTTCTTGCCGACTTGTTTCTTTGTTATTATGAGGCTGACTTCATACAGGAACTTCTTAGGAAGAAAGATAAGAAGTTAGCAATATCCTTTAACTTTACGTTCCGCTATATAGATGATGTTCTTTCACTAAATAATACAAAATTTGGTGACTATTTTGAACGAATCTATCCTATCGAACTCGAGATAAAGGATACTCAGATACAGTTAAGTCTGCCTCATATCTTGACTTACATCTAGAAATTGACAATGAGGGTCGGTTGAAAACAAAACGTTACGACAAAAAAGATGATTTCAGCTTCCCAATTGTGAACTTTCCATTTCTATGTAGCAACATTCCAGCAGAGCCTGCATACGGAGTATATATCTTCCAATTGATACATGTACGATATTCCCGGGCTTGTATTTCTTATCATGATTTCCTTGATAGAGGATTGCTGCTCACAAGGAAGCTATTAAACTAAGAGTGAGTTCCAAATGGTGAAGTTGAAATCATCCCTTCGTAAATTTTACGGACGCCATCACGAGTTGGTTGACCGTTATGGAATAACCGTTTCACAGATGATATCGAATATGTTCCTTATGTCGTAACTACAATACCCTTCCCTTTTCACGAATGTGACTTACCGAATTAGACTATTTACCGGATTTGTAATAACATAAGCAACACGAGGGGTGCCACATGTGGAGCAGGATCTGCTTACCCTTCCGGAGCACCTGAGATCACCCCCAGTTTTTGGTGGGGTTCGTGTTGCTTAGTCTTTAGTTTTCTATGTTGTGTCATCTGTACTATTATTTGTCTGTTTGACTTTTTATTTTTGGCCATGGCGTTGTCAGTTGTTTTCGATCTATGAGTTTGACTGTCCCTCTGGTATCTTTCGTCCCTCTTTTCAAGTATCAATGTCATACAAACAGATTGTTGCGGTTGCTTGCTAAATTGCAACTAAACAGAAGAAGCCTTGTTAATGGCCTGGCAAGCCCGAGATTACTGCAATTTTTAGATCATTACTATGTCCTCTTCCAGTTGATCACATAGAAAACTGTTCGAGTCGAAAAGTATACATTTTAGTTAAGTCTAGCTTAAATATTGGAATTAAGCCAGTGTCTAAACGGTATCCCTCGTTGTAGACGACTGTACTGCAAGAAAGGTACCGTAGTTAGATTTTCTATATACTTTCCTCAGAAATCTTTTTATGTTTGGCTTTAGTATATAAATGTGGCATACACTAGGTATTATAGGGCACTAGGTTTTACTGAAGATACGCCAAATCAAACCACTTTGTAATCTTCTATAAGTGAATTTTGTTGATTTTGATATCTTATGGCGGCCATCTTGTAAAATGCCGCCATTTTGAATTTTCAAGCTTGGTTCATAGCTTATATTTTCTAAACACCCAGCACTACTACCATCTCAAATTTGCCCTTAAATTTTACCTTAAATAAATGATAAATGATGATTTTGATATTATATATCGGCCATCTTAAAAAAAGGCCGCCATTTTGAAATTTCAAGGTGGGTCCATAGCTAATATTATTTGAAATACAAAGAACTACTACCATGCCAAATTTGGTGCTTTTATCATCACACCCACAATTTTGTCACAAATCCGCAGGACTACTATAAAATGCTATACGTGAATGACTTGCCATTGTAGATTAATCTTGAAAGTGAGCACTTAATAACTACAATAATGAAGTGTAAGATCCCCCAAGGCCATTCCCATAGGAAGAGCAAAAGAAAAAAATCATGAGTACTGTTGTTTGTTTAATTATCATAAATTAAAACAGGTGAATAGAAATATGATAGCATTTTAAAATGAGATTTCAACATTTTAAACGGTATATAATCATGATAATGGTACATATATTGAACCCCCTCCCCCCAAAAAAAAAAAATTTAAAAGGGGGCAAAGTTGCAGGTAAAATAATATTCAATATAATTCTTATGTGAGACTTTAAAATCAATGGATTTTTTTTAGAAACAACGACTGTTGATAAAAAACCCAATGCATTCATTAATAAACAAAAATAAACATCTGATGTTGAAACTATTGTAATTTTAAAATTTATTGATGAAGTTTTGTCACTATCAAAAATTAAACATTTTTAGAAAAGCTAATTTATATAACATTGTGTCCTTTTAAAATGAAGGAATTTCAGATATATAAGTATTAAAATGTACCTGAAGCAGAAGAAATATTCATTTTTGAATAATTTATCCTTTTTTTGTTTTCACAAAACTATTGCATTGCTATTTAATTCCATCTGTTGAAATGGCCATTAAATATGATTAACATCCATTTTACTAACCATTTTAACATTTAAACTGAGCTCACATTAAGGTTTATTTATTACAATGGGAGAGGCTAATTTTGTTATGTGACTCGAAGGTCTGAATATGTTCTAAATTGGTAAGACAATACTTGGTCATGTTTTATGAACAGTTAAAACCCTCGGCTACGCCTCGGGCTTTAAATATCCATAAAACATGACCAAGTATTATCTAACCTATAATTTATGCTGATCATTGTATTTTTACAATGATTGGTTGATTTAGGTTACTTATCTCGAATTAAAAATATTTGATATATAACCGACTAGAAATATTTCAATAATACATCAATTATGTTAGGTTCTGTAAAATCAGTCTAAATGAATGAAGGGAAAGAGAGAGTAGGTCTGATACACAGGTGCATGCCGATCATATACTGAGTTGTAACAGGTCATATCAATACAAACTTTCGGTAATTGCTTGTACAATATAGGCCAATACATGAAAAAAGTGCGACGATACATCAAGGGGGCAATCTAAAATCGTAAGTTATAGAAAAACAGACATCATCAGTAAAGAAGGAAAATTCGTAAAAGATAATCTAGAGGTCACAAGCACTGAAGATAAGAATCTAGCAACACGAAATACAACAAAAAGCGGTTGCACTTTGGCTACGAATTACTGCTCAAGTAGTTGAACCCGTGGTCATACTCATGACAAGTAAGATTCCGGTGATTAGTCGTCTTCGGTGGTGTCACAGCAGAGGAAAAAGATTATTTGATTGTGATTTTGATAGGAAGAACATTTCCATGGTTATCTGTTACTCCGATATCTAATAACTGTCAACCTAATAAGAATCATGCTGAAAGCGTCAAAGTTTGGAATTTAAATAAAGTAAAAATATTGGATGCATAGTATATATTATATTTGATAAAATATAATAATTTATTTAGAACATACAGCACATGTCACTGGATAATTATTGACGTAAGGTGGACATTGAAGAGCACCACAAATCCCAATTACAGGATGGAAGAGTTTTCCCTCATAGTTATGACCTCCACCAGTCACAAATTCTGGATTTATATGCAAGCAAACATACGATGTTGCTGCAGCAAAATTGTAATTATGAGCCATCAAGTATCCATAATATTCTATGTTCCACCCTCCATAACATGTATCTTTACCAGGTATCATGAGAATAGTAGAAGCTCCACTTGTTCTGCACACAGCGCACGGTACGTCATTTCCGTCTCCGTTCGCTATAAAAGTGCTGTCATATTCGGCACCATAAAGTCTTCCATACTGACCGCTGTATGTTGTTTTACGATAACTTGGGTCGGGAGGCAGGCAGAGATAGTCTACTGCAGCTCCGGAATGTGAATAGTAACTGCCTCCAGCAAAGCCTAGAATTAAATAATTTGAGTTATTTTATCGCTAAGTTTTTTTTTAAATGAAAATAAAATGTAAGTTTTGTTCGGAGACCTTTGCAAAAAAAGACTAGTACATGATTCGACATGCATTTTTTCAAATTCAATGAAAATGCATGGAATCTTAATAACTATAAATTTTGAAATTACTTTGCCTATTTGATAAACGATGATAGTTAGGTAATTAATTGCCACTGATCTACTGTTTAGATTTATATGTCGGTCATTTGCTTATCCGTTTCAATCTATAAGTGTTAGTGACTCATATTGTTTTATTGCATAAGGTTTTGCCTGTCTTTATTGACATCATAAACAAAAATAGTAACAATATTTTCATTAAAAGCAAACGTTATTTTCGACTAAACTATTGTTTTATCTGGTTCTATATTAATTTAATGAATTGGTAAAAAAAGCATATATGATCTTTTTATGAATGTTATTTTGGATACACTTACCAGAATAAACCAACTGAGTACTGTTATTAGGACATTGCTTCCTCCCCCAAACGGTGTAGGTAACAGCTACATCTGACAAAGATTTAGTTATGAGTTATACATGTATGATTAGTACAATATACCAAAAATGTTTCATTAATGAAACGAGCTCGTTTAAAAGTGAAATGTCTTAATATCAGTACGTTGCATGGTTGTTCTCCGAAACACATTTCGGTCTTTGGTGTCTGTTTTAATTGCAAGGATTTCAATTTTTATATGTGTGTACCATTATTTTTCTCCAAAGAATGTTTGTAGATAATAAAAAGTATGTTATTCTCGGATGTATCAGAAAAAATCATCAAAGTTGTAGCGTCAGTCAGTCACTTTCTTGAATTCATGTTAATACGCATAAATTAATTTTCTAACAAATAAGCCGATAGAAAAAATGAAATATGCTGGTTGTTCTACATTTTCCTCAAATGAACAAATACTAGCTATCTCGATGAAAATATCGATCACACATTTATCCCTACAAAAATAACTTGTTTCCCTACGGTTATGGGAATAAATGCCGTAAAGTTTGTAAAATCGAATCTACCTACTGTTGTTAGCGTCAAGAACTTTGATCTTATTTGCCTGGTCCTGAATTGTTGTTTTTTGATTCTCTATAGTTTCAGCTTGTTGTTTAACGGTGGTGTTTAAATAGGCTACAGTACTTTCTAGGCGAGCTAGGCGATCTACGATGACGAATGGATCATTCAACAGTAATCTTTTTTCTGCATTTGTCCATTGAATTAGTTGAAAAAGCACAAGAAAAAAATGAAAATGTTTAAATGTATTCATTACTGATTGAACCATCCAGTTTAATAATCTTCAGGTTATGCACCTGTCAGTTCTCGAGATAAGGTTTACATTCGAACTTGGAAGTGAAGAATACATGTATGTTAGGCAGTATGTGAAAAGATCGGGGTTTAAGGTTGTTTTTTTTTACATAATAATTTCACAAGTACAATGTTCGTATTCTTTATACTAAAACGAATACGAAGAAACGATGTTTTTTTGTGTTTTGAGCGAATGTATATATTCGATGACATTTGCATGACAATATATTTTTACATGAAGTTTAAATACTAGGCTCGGAGTTTTTAAGTGCAAACCATACAGTAGCAAGGGCAAATGATAATGCATCTAAAATTAACGCGTTATTTTCACGACGTTGCTAATGATATCTGGAAAAATCACTAATTTGCATTGGTATGTATGTATGCATGTACGTAGATCTCCCCGTTATTCGGAGCATCCCTCGAGAGCTGTAAGGGTACAGTGGAATCCGTGTACACTCCCAATCGGGATTAATGGAATGTGTCACTACCGTATTTACAACAATATTTATAAGAAAAATTCCCACCCCTCCACAAAGGGATTGCTAGTATACCGGGCCGTCTGGTATTATGGTGGCCGAAGCCCAAGTACTCGGAGAGAACCACTAGGCAGCTCGGCGGGATCAGACAAACTGAAGAGATATCAGAAGATTAATCTCAAGGTCAAAATAGGGGTCAACTTTTACCTACCGAGGCCCCAAAGTACCCATTCTAGCTAAAATCCGGTCTAGGTACCAGAGATGTGTGTGGGAGGGTGATAATCACCCTTTTGATGTACTGAAATTTTCGGTGCCCCATCGGTCTTAACCACTACATCACGAACCCACATAATTTTAAAGTATTTGTAAAGGAACATACATGAATTTGAAGTATTTGTAAAGGAAAACGGAGAAACTATATATTTAAACGAAACCTACTACAATGCAAGGCAAATAATTCTTTTTACTCTTAATTTCTTTCATCAATAAAAATAATTAATTACCTTTTTTCAGGACGGTATGTGTATTGTCCTTACCAAGGAATTAAAAAAATTAAAATTTACAAATAAACTACCTTTTGCCAAACGATCACTTACTAAAATGTATAAGCTTGAATGTTACAGTCATATATTTTTGTGAATTGTATTACTTAGACTTACCCGACCAAAATTCTCTATTAATTTTAAAAACCTTTCTGATATTTTTTTCCTTAAAATCCTGGGATCCGGTGATTTTTCTAACAAGTACCTTAAAACATGATAAAAATTAAGGCAGTACGATTGCCTATACTTGCTTACTACCACTTCATTTTAACTGTGGTTGATAGTCGTCTCATTGGCAATCAATCAGACCACATCTCCTCACTTTTATGGTTATGCAACAAATCTATCCGATTTCATCTTAAATAACAATAATTCCATTTTTTGATATTACAGATTTATATAGTTCCAAAAATCTGTATCTATACATCAACACTAGAAACTACAAGATTTTGTGTGAAGGATGAGATTTATTATAAATAATTAAATTTCAACGCACCGTGTTAATGTTAATAGAGTTAATGCGAAGTTGAACATTATAGTTTTAACCTTGTAAACTTCGTCTAATCTAACTTAATCTATAAACAGGTCTATATATAACGAAATGACCTCGTCAAAAATCCATAATTTATAAGTATACCATAACAGACACCGGAAACATGATTCTCAAAAATATAATTTTAGGACTTATGTCCATTCAATTGGTTTTGACAGGAACGATAACTGCAATGAAATCATATTTTGTCCCGTGTCTTTCTGAAAATGGCAATACAAGACAAACGTGTGCCCGTAGATTTTGTGTACCTTTAAACATTATGAACTTTAGGACAAGTGCTCAGCGAATAATAATAAATGTAAGATTCAGCAAACTGAAAAGCGGGAGTAAACTTGTATGATGAAATAGATATGCTAATGTATTTTGTGATCAATGGTTAAGTCATTTTATCAACAAAAAAAAATTCTAGCTTTTACAAACACAGTTTGGGGAAGAAAGCAATGTCCAAATAATAAGGAACATCTGGTTTATTGGAAGTGTGTTCAAATTAAATCTATAAATCTTTTTTTTTTCATATCGATTAAAAGTTTATAAAATAAATTAATCATAGAAACCAGCATTAAAGTTTTATACGCCAGACGCGCGTTTCGTGTACAACAGACTCACCAGTGACGCTCGAATCCTAAAAGTTAAAAAGTTAAGTAAAGTATGAAGATTAAGAGCATTGACCCAAAATTCAGAAAGATTTTACAAAATACAGCTAATTTAATCCATTTAGATTGTAAGAGAGTGGGTCAGAAATTTATTTATTTAGTTGACATAAATGTTCGCTATTTATGCCAATAATGTTACAATAAGTATCGATTTTTTGATTATTTAGTTTTGGCTAATATAATCCGCAAAGGTCCATATATAACGTATTGACCTTGTCAAAAGTCCATAATTGATAAATATCTCATGTTAAACCACTGTTGATTGTTTGTCTGTCGTCAATTCCTGCGTTTGCGATCAGACTCATTGAAAACAATGTCTACGTTTCCGGCATATTTGATATGGTTTGTTTTGGACATGGCACGAATATAACAATAGAATAGGAATACCGCAGTACTGTATTTAACGAGTTGCTATCAATTGCTGTCAATTGGGTATTTGACGATGGCAACGTTTTGTAGCACTGTTTTGACTAAAGTCCGTAACTATTGAAAATAAAACCAGTGTCAAATTGCTGTGCAAAATAAAAAAATGCGTTACATGTAATTTTAGTTTTGATATCAACAACGTTTGACTCTGGAATCACAAAATATGTTTTATGATCGTTTCAAAAAGTAATATGATAAAAAAATATGGTGCAAGCCTGAAGGAGTAACTGTTCTATATTCCGGATGACAAGACTATTTAACACACTTTCAGCAGTTTTAACATAAAAACAAACACCTAAAATATGCAGGTACATATATGTAGCCCATTTGAGTAACCTATTTAGAATTAATAATTAAGATTAATATAATTGTTTTAACTCCTTTAACAATAGCATGTATTATACCATCGATACTCAAGGGTTTACTATGGTATTGAAATCTGATCATCCATGGACTGCTTCCGTCGTCAGTAAAAGTGTGGCGTCCGTTCGAATGTGCGGGATGTATAATTACGCAGTCAAGTCTGGTCGTAATGTGGACAATAAACCCGATGCTTCTTGTAGAGCAAATGCCTTGCTCTCTACGGAGTCCGTAGGTGACCTGTTGCAAGGGAAAAAGTCATGCTATTATCTAAAATGCCCTCCTCTTACCACGGTCGACTACTACCTTCGACAACCTACGTATATTAAACGAATTGTTAACTCGTCCTGATTATGTATGTGATGTATGAAATAATTCCACTTGATGTCAATCAATCAATCAATCAATCATGTTAACCACACCATGATTAAACAACTTAACCATTGATCACAAAATACAACAGCATATCTATTTGGATCATACAAGTTTAGTCTCGCTTTTCAGTTTGCTGAGTCTTAAATTTATCATTATTCGCTGTGCACTTTTACATAATATTCAAAGGTAAACAAAATATACGGGCACACGTTTGTCTTGTATTGCCATTTTCAGAAAGACACGGGACAAAATATGATTTCATTGCAGTTATCGTTCCTGTCAAAACCAATTGAATGGACATAAGTCCTAAAATTATATTTTTGAGAATCATGTTTCCGGTGTTTGTTATGGTATACTCATAGACTATGGATTTTTGAAGAGGTCAATATGTTATATATGGACTTGTTCAGATTATATTGACCGAGGACGAAGTCCGAGGTTTGATATAATCTAACAGGTCCATATATAACGTTTTGATTGAGTGAAAGTCCTTACTTTATATATTACATATGTAAATAGTATTGACGTTTGAAAATGATATTGGCTCGAGATTACTATTTTTTGGAAGTAATGTTGACTCGATGTTACTATTTTTAGTAACATGGAGTCAATATCTTTTTTTAGAATAGTAACGTCGAGTCAATATGTCAAAATAGTGAAAAAATATAAAATATATATTAGGAAACACGTGACCAAATAAACCAATGAGAAACAAGAAAAATCAAACCATATGTAATATAGCCTATTAACGCTTTCTGATAGTAAATTATGTCTTTCATTAATGACTTATCGAATCAAGATTAACAACAATACATTTATTTAAGAAATAGTTACCTCATTATAAATAGAAATATCAAAAGATAAATATAGAAATATATAAATATATAAATAAACGTATTGAGAAGTGTTATAAAATCATGCTTGAATCGTTTAACTGAAGTTAATATTGGACAGTTTTAGTAAAAATTGGCATTTGTTATTTTCTACACTATAGTAAAAAGGTTGATATGAAGTGATATTGAACTCTGAACCTTTTTAAAATCACTGAATTAAGCATAGATACTTTAACATCACAGCTGAATCTCTTTTGAATGTGTTAGATAACAATGGAAAAGAGCAAAACTGAAATAATATTTCAGACCAATATTGCAAGTGTTATTTTCTTATTACATTTAATTCGCATTTTGTGTGAACGTTATAAAATTTCACCGATCCCCGAAACGTTTTCATTTTTGATACAGTTATGATGTTGACGGAATATGTTATACTGTCATTTGTATGTGCGTCATACAGGTAAACCAACATACGATTACGACATGTCTTTTGTTATCCACCAGGATGTAAAAAAAGAAGGTAAATGTCTTCCTTTCATCCGCCAGACCAACACCCTTTAGCAAAATAGCCAAAATTATCAAAATGTTATACGTACATTATTCCTATCAAATGATAAAAGTATAATATACGTGTTATCATATTGTTCTTGTTCAGAAAGCTTATAATCACAGGAAATGTCTTGTCAACGTTGCTTTAGTCATTTTATTTTGCATATTTACAATACATGCAATATTGATACATGTTCTAAGTAATCTCTTCTGTATAAATTGTGTTGAAATAATTTAAACATACATATTTTCCATGTCCATGTCCGAGGGAATAATCAAATGAGGCACTGATGAATTGTTCTTGTTTGGTTCTTTCCTATAATTTAAACATACAATATTTTCCATGTCCGAGGGAATAATCGAATGAGGCACTGAGGAATTGTTCTTGTTTGGTTCTTTCCTATAATATATACATACAATATTTTCCATGTCCGAGGGAATAATCGATCAAGGCACTGAGGAATTGTTCTTGTTTGGTTCTTTCCTATATTTGGAACTTATATGGAATTTAATAATCGGATTGAATTATTTTGCCAATTTTCATTTCCACATCTTTGTTTAAAGCCAATGACGCCTCCCCTAATATGAATGAACTAGACAAAACGAGAAATGAGATCAGAAAGAAAGAAAAGAAGAAAAGAAAATTAAAAAAACAGAAATATTGGATTGGAGGAAAGAAGAATTATAGAATGGAATCAATCTTCATATGTCTCCTAGGTCATTCGATATATAATTTCTAGTAAAATACCATTTCTATCTTAAGATTATTAGCATTATTTATCATTTCCTATATGATATTTCTCAAATAAAATCTGAGTATCAACAGATATATCTTCCTGAGAAAAGCGGATTATTTGAAATGAGTTATTACCACTTATGTGTCCCTTTAGTTTTATGTTCCAAAACGTAATAAACGTAACAACTTAATATATGTACGACTCTGAACCGCAATGGTACTCCGAAACGCGACGGTCACGCTAATGTGCGAAGTTTTGACACTGAAGTGCGTTTTTATGACTATTAAACAGCGGTATACTACTGTTGCCTTTATTTGATCACGCCGAAGTGCGATGGTGGCAATGTGACGCTATCTTGTTGATAGCTACGACGAATGCGATTGCGGTAACGCTTAAGTGCGATGGACTACATGAACTATACTTTCAATGTTTTGCATGTCGATGCAAAAGTCATTGTGTTTGATACAAGCAGTTTTTCGGGTTTTTAAGTTAATAAGAAGCTTATAAGCTTATTGTTCTACGGGAAACGGGGAGTGATTGGTGGAGAGGGGAATGTTAACCTTCTGTATATACTATTATTAGTTTAGTTGTTTATATTCACGTTTTTGGTCTCTGGTAGATAATCTTCTCATTGGCAATCCTCACTAAACTGAACATCAGGTCCGGGTACAAGTAAATAAAATAATTTAAATTAAGGGAACTCCTTGTGTCACGATACGTAACAAGGATCGCCCATTACATATGAATTACTCTACATACTATTACAGAAAGGTCAGAGTCAGGAACTGAAAAAACAACAATAAAACCGTAAAAGACAACAAAACTTTTAAGATAGAGGATTGATAATAGGAAATATAAAGTTTGTATATCAAAGTTAAACTGACACTAGAGCAATGACAAGGGAAAACATTGTTGCAGTTCACCAATTTGTGATTGCAATCAAAAGCAAAACAAGTAAAATGGTATTTTCAGCTCATTCAAGTTCATATAATACTCAAATTAAAACATTGATTTAACAAAGTGTCAGACAGGTTTAAGCAACATCTTTCGGTTGTCAGTTTTAGTGTCAATCTACGACCGTGAATAGAAGACTAATAAAGTCGAATAGAGATAGGTAAAGCTTAGACACTGTTACAATTAAAATTTATTTGTCATTGGTTGCTGGAGTGGTCAGTTAACGTTGTAGCGTCCTATATTTTTTCTTTTTCACGAACGACGAAGCAAAAACAAAAACATTCAAATATTTTCTTTGATTACAATTCAAGATTGATTAAAATCCAATATGGTTGATCTTGATGTTTTTGTGTTAGCTTCGGCGTGCAGGAAAAAATTAAAGCTTTAGGCGGTTGAATTAACGATACCAACAAACAACATGCATATAAAATAACTTGGTAGTAAAGGAAGAATTTCATAGTGATTTCAAAACATCTTCTGGATTTCATTTACCTTGATGCATGTTATTTCACACTATGCCCTGAATATTATTTGAAGATTTTACGTGACTTGACAATATATTTTTGTTTACATCATTTATATCTCACAGAGCTTAGATTCATAATAAAATTCATGTATAGGTATATTTTTTTTTAATACTGCAGATTTGTGAACTAAATGATGTGACAAATGATTAAATGTACATCACTATCCAAAAAGAGATCATCTAAAAATCGCATTTCCTCTAAGGCAATACATTATGATATTAGAATAGAACCTTACTATATTTACTGATCATCTATAGCACTTCTATGTATTATGAAAACAACCGTGTTGGCAATGGAGGTGTTTCTTCATGTTACATGTATAGTTCAATTATGAATTTATTAGCCATTATTTTTTTTTTAAACTGCAGATTTGTGAACTAAATGATGTGACAAATGATTAAATGAACATCACTATCCAAAAAGAGATCATCTAAAAATCGCATTTCCTCTAAGGCAATACATTATGATATTAGAATAGAGCCTTACTATATTTACTAATCACCTATAGCACTCCTATATGTTATGAAAACAACTGTGTTGGCAACGGGTGTGTTTCTTCATGTTACATGTTTAGTTCAATTATGAATTTATTAGCCAATTGTCATGCACATTTTTTTTTTAATACTGCAGAATTGTGAAATAAATGATGTGACAAATGATTAAATGTACATCACTAACCAAAAAGAGATCATCTAGAAATCGCATTTCCTCTAAGGCAATACATTATGATATTAGAATCGAATCGAACCTTACTATATTTACTGATCATCTATAGCACTCCTTTATGTTATGAAAACAACCGTGTTGGCAATGGGTGTGTTTCTTCATGTTACATGTATAGTTCAATTATGAATTTATTAGGCAATTATCATGCACATTTATTGCTTTTATAGAAAGTAATTTTTCAAATGAAACGTAAAAGTCGATATTTTTGATAATATATAAACATTTTACCATTCCGGAATACTAAAAAAACTAAATGCCTTCAGACATTCCATACAGGAAAAACAAACTATTTCTGAGCCATCATTACTTTTCCTAATTAGCCGAGTCAATTGACTTTCATTATTAATACGATTCATAAGTCTCTAGACAGAGATGTAATGCATTGTTAATATATAATAATAACTTCCTTATTCATAGAAAATAACCAAATAAATTTTGAGTAAATATCATTTGTTACTTTTACTTAAATTTGATAAAGATATGATGAAAAACTAAGCAGCAAAATTCTTTAATTTCATATTTCCTTTTACTGAACAATTCTTCTTTCTTTAGGTGAGTACTAACATCGTTTGCATCCCAATGAAGCTGAAGTTAATGATATTAGACTTTAAAAATGAATTATAGGTTATACTTCAATTATACAGAAACCTAACGACAATAATGAACAGGAGACATCTAGTATAAGAGGTTAACATACAGTCTTCCTCTATATACAGGTATCTGTAAAATATATCAAGCTCGAAATAAACCAAGTCTACAAAATTGGGAATAAATTCAACAGAGACAATTTTATATCTTAAAATATACTCCAAAATGGTTTTGAGATAAACAAAATATGACTGAAATAACCCATTCACAATGTCATCGGTTGTCATCATTACAGTGCTCCAGTCTCTGAAATCATTGGTGACATTGTAATTCTGGCATAAAATAGAGGCAAAAGCGACATTCAAATTTATAAGTAGAAAATAAACTGACAATGCAAAAAAGAAAAAGGACCAAAATACAAACAACGGTATACAAAACACAACAGAGAAAACTAAAGACTGAGCAACACGAGCCCACCAAAACAACGGGAGAATCTCAGTTTTTTCAGAAGGGTAATCAGATCCTGCTCCACATTCGGCACCTGTAGGTACAAACCCTATGATAAGTCTATTTCGGTAGGTCACATTCGAGGACGGGATTGTGGTTACGACACTTGGAACATATTCGTTGTCATCTGTGAAACAGATATTCAATAACGGTCAACCAACTCGTAATTGTGCCCGTAACATTTTTGAAAGGATGATTTAAATATATACGTCACATGTCCACACTTATAACCGTTTTCACGTTTCTTACTATACTACCAAGTGTGATTTTTGGATCATGTGACGGGTAATGTTTGCATATCAGGAGATGTGTACACTGTGAACTGGCATGGTAGCCATTTCATTACACGAACAAAGCAGGACAATCATTGACCATCCGTTAAAACGTTTTGTAGCCACTAGTTAGAGCAATAAGTATGTAATTGATTGAATCCTTATGACCTTTGTTTGACTTTGGAATATGCAAGATGGTTGCAAGCTTTCTTCTATGTTTCTTAGGATAAGATTCAATAACGATATCAAGACAAATTCTACAAGAAGCAATACAATTCAACTAAATATGTGTATAAAAATTCATATTCATTTTGTCAAGGATCAAATTAAGTTTTTTATTCGCTACTGGTTAGGAACCGTATATATCCTTAAACTCTTTGATCCATATATACCTTTTGTTTGTCCTCAAATAATTATAGGAAACACACATTAGATTTGTCAATTCATGGCACTAGATTATTTCACGTTTTTGACAAATCTAAAGGCATATTTAAGGCGATTTTAAAATAGATTTTTATCATCTCAAAGTGAAAGTAATACTTTCAACACTGAGCAAACACGCACACATCACTTTAAGTTCAAAGCGGCTATTACATTGTTTCACCAGCTTGATTTGAACGGAATTCTTTTCTATATGCCTATGGTGCTACATTTGGCGGGTTGAGTGCTCAAATAACATGTGTCACACTCTTTATATACCTATACCAAGTAAATAGCCTGTAACTCAAAGGTTGGTAGTTTTTGCTTTTTGCCATATTTGTTTTGTATTTTATTGCTTTTGGCATGAAAGTTGGTTTGTCCTTCTGAATTGTTTCATATTCTGTAATACGGTGCATACTATACGGTATATATTTTGCTAATTGTTAAGACCCTATGGTGACCCATAACTCTACATTTTATATCATACTATACGGTATATATTTTGCTTATTGTTAAGACCCTACGCTGACCCATAACTCTTTAATACTCGTTCTTTGATCTTTGTTTTATAGTTTTTTCGTTGGCAATTATGGCAGTGATGTGAGAGTTGTTTTTTGCATCGTGTTGAATGCCTCACTGTGACTTTTAGATGCAGAACAGCAATACAAGCGGTTTTTTTTTGCTGTGCATGTACTGATTGTGTATCATGGATAGATACCACATATATGTTTTACTTTTCTGTTATACCACTGCCTTTATATTGTCACTTAATTGATAGTAAGGCCATTTTACTATACAACACTAGCTGATTTTTTCTTTGAACTTTCAGGTTTTGTATATATAGTTTTGTGTGCCACTTTCCAAACAGTGAACACCGCTGAACGTATGTTGTAATAAATATATTCTATAAGGTTATTCTTTCATTGGCGTTCTCGCTTTCTATTGTTTGTTTATGCTAGTCTGATTAGCAGAATTGAGAACTTTAGATACAAATTACTAAGTCGATTTAAGCACAGAGAAATAATCCAAGGCAACCAATTGCTGTTATCTATAATTGAAATGAAAACAAATCATATATGCAAATAGCAATTATCTTCAATATTTGTTCTGTTTGCTGTCAAATCTAGTTTGTTTATCTTTTGTTTTCAATGAATACTTATGGACATAAAAGGTTTCTGTGGTAAAAAAAAGGAGCAAGGCCGTGGAATGTTCGTAAACGGTAGTGTATTAGAAACCCTGATTTGATCTTTGTCAAACTGATTCTGATGTACAAGTATATCAATACTTCTTTGATTCGTTATGTCAGATTTCATCCAGAAAATCTTATTTTGGAAATCTAATTGGTTATTGTAGATTTGGTCTAGAAATCATCAATGAATCTTTCCGATGATAATGTAGAAATAAAACAAACTTTATTGAGACTCGGGGACAAAACGTGTAGCAACTTCTGTATTGATTATATAGTTCTCAATGTTATAGAAATATATCACATAATTTAAAAACGAAACACAGATACGTGTTTCATCCTTATTTAAGTAAGGTCAAGAGCATGTTTAATAAAGTTATTCGTGGAGATATTGCAAAGACACCACGCCGTGTATACCAATATTTATGATTTTTATACAATGAACTTTTATTTGTCTTACATTGTGCCCATATAGTTATTCTATCTGGTTTATGATCATTACAAACCAGTAAAAGTCTGAAATGGCCTATATCTGTCCTCGACTGTACTGATTTTTACTCGACCAGTCTGAATTGGTCTGAATTTTACTCGACATTACTTGACCCCAGTCTTAACCATACTCGACTGTACTGATTTGTACTTGACCCTGATCTTTGCCATTGAAAATAGTCTGAACTATTACTTGACCAGTCTGAAACAGTCTTGCCCCAATCTCGACCTGTACTTGACCTATTTTTTTCAGTCTAAATCATACTCGATCAAAGGTCTGAACAATACTCGACCAGTCTGAACCATACTAGACCAAATAACCTCTACTTTTTCTAAATTATTTTAACTGTTAAAATAAATTTCTTTTTAACTGACATGACAACAGCCACAATAAAATAAAGATATATTATAAAAACAGATTTTTACATTCTTACATGATTCTCAGATTTATCGAATAGAGATAGATAAATCAAATTATCTTGTATAATAATTTAATTATATTAATTTTAAAGTTTTAGAGTTTTGCTAAAAAAAAAATTTCTTTTACCTAAAAAACACACCTATACTGAGGGTAATTAAACCTTATTAAGGTGCTTCTTGTTTGGCATGTGGTTTTTTTTTAAATTAATTTTCCTAAATTCCTAAATAAAAACTACATAGGTTTCATGGTTACATACAAAATATGTACAATAGTTATATAATTATCTTTTTAATCAGGTAACAACAGCCAACAAAATCACTGAAATTGTTTAACCTTGTTTTAGAAATATATCTATTATTATAATTTATGATGATGGGAGTTTTTAACGACCTTGACTGGCTATACAACCCTCGCACGGTCGGCTATTATAATTTAGGATATATTATATACAATATATATCAAAAAGGGATAAAAATTAAAGAAATTAATAAAATTGTTCTTCTGATTAGTGGTGAAGTATAAAGTTATACCTCCTGCTTGGGGCAAACTCATGAAAAAGATCACACCTGGTCAGAGAGTATTAAATTCTAAATAACATTCATTCAAAATTGCAACATCCTGTGAAACTTAAATCGCAAGGCCTTTTGAATTCCCTAGATAAGTAATACACGAGTTTAAGAAAAATAGGGCTTTCTTTTTACCTGTAAAACACACATGTACTGAGGTAATTAAACCTTACTAAAGTGCTTCTTGTATGCCATGTCTTTAATTTTGACAAAAATTATTTATATTTAATTGAAATAAATTTTTACTGTAACTTTGGAACACATTTCCTTTTTTAAAAATTTATCACAGGATTACTATGGAAGTTCTATTATCATGATTATATCAAATTCTTGGTTTAACAAAACAAAGGTGTCATTTTTTAATTTTATTAAGTTGCTTTATATACTATTTTATATATATTTTAATAAAAAAAATGTTCACTGCATTATTAACTAAACTCAACTGACACCATAAATCTATACGAGGCTTAAGTTAATGGTGAAAATTGTCCAGTAACCATAAAATATATCTGAAACTTTCAAAAAATTTTGAATAACATTGAAAATATTAGTCACAATTTAGTTTTGAGATTATTTGATCAGCTTGTTTTATTTTTATTTTAAAGGTGATATATATGTATGTATATAAGTGTTGATGAATATGGTGATGAAGTTGTATTATGTTTATTGTGAAATTTTGGTTTCAATGCTATATTGAATACATTTTTAATTTCAAATTGTTATTCAAATTTCTAGCCAGGGGAAATAGCTGTTGTTAAAAACAGTTCCTAAATTGATGAAATACAATAGATAGATACAAAAAATAGGTCTAGGTTGGTTAAGACTTGGTCGAGTATGGTTCAGACTAGGTCGAGTATGGTTCAGACTAGGTCGAGTATGGTTCAGACGCGTATAAAATGGTTAAGTACTGGTCGAGTAAGGGTCGAGTAAAAGTTCAGACTGTTAAGTATGGTTCAGACTACAGTCGAGTATTATCAAGTAAATTTCAGACCAATTCAGACTGGTCGAGTAAAAATCAATACAGTCGAGTACAGATATAGGCCATTTCAGACTTTTACTGGTTTGTAGTGGATTGGTCAAACAACATGCTGAAAAATAATATCAAAACATGCGTTGTAAAAATTATGGCAAAGTTTAAATACATGTAGTTATATAAAAATAAGGAGGTGTGCCCATATAGTTATTCAATCTGGTTTATGATTGGTAAAACAACATGCTGAAAAATAATATCAAAACATGCGTCGTAAAAGTTATGGCAACGTTTAAATAGTTATATAAAAATAAGGAGGGTCGGTATGATTGCCAATGAGCCAATTATCCACCTACGTTCAAATGAAGTGGATGTAAGTAATTATACCTTTTGATATTGAATATGTTTATTCAAAGGGCATACTGCAGTATTTTCTAAATTTTTTCTATTGAGGTGAATAAATTTGAAAAAGTAAACACTGTTCTCATAACCTGAAGCGAAACACGACAATGTGAAAAAGTTAACGTTTATGGCAGCAACGTTTTATCAATCGTTTGAATTTTCGTTTACTTTCTGGGGCCTCGGTGACGGAGTGGGCTAAGTAGTCGAACTACTGTATCACTAGTCAGTCAACACTGAGGTTGTGAGATCGAATCCAGCACGGTGCAGGTGGACTCTACTTCAATCTTAATTGACTAGGATGGTCAGTTTTCCTACCGAAGGTACGTGGTTCTCTCCGGGCACTCCGGCTTCCTCCACCAATAAAATCAGACATCCACGAAATATCACGATAGTGTTTAAAGTGGCGTTAAACACCAATCAATCAATCAATCGTTTACTTTCTTGGACGTAGGACATTTCACCGTTAATCGTTTGACCTACACAATAGGAAAATTTAAAATGTCAGATATGAGGTTGGGACCTAAATTGAAGGATAGAACACCGGTGCTCAAGTATTGCCAGGATAAAATTCTATCGATGTCGAAGTGTACCTTGAGATGACACTACATAATTTCTGAAATGTTTTCTCTCATTTTTGGTACTCTCATCCGTAAACTTATTTTGCTTTCAAATAGTGAACATGTTTGAACGAATTTTCCCATTGCATATCTTTCTTTCTGGTTTCTTATTACATTTACCATCTTGAAAAAATCCATTACATGTTATAAAATGTACCTCTTTGTATTTTGACTGTCACGTCTCAGATCCGTGTAAAGCTTTCCAAACAATGAACACTGTTGATTGTATGTTGTAGTCAACTTATGTTATAAGGTTACTCTTTCATTAGTGTTTTCGCCATATGCGTTTATCTATATTAGTGTAGTTCTCAAAAATCGAGAACTTTTGATACGATCTAAATATATTCTTCTGAAATAAATATATACCTTTCATACAATTGTTTATTTAATTTTGAGTTTTATAGTAAAGGTTCACCACAGCATTTCACATTTAACAGATAATATAATTCAAAAGATTGATCTTCATGAACATTGTGCGAAAATAATCGTTATAGTTGCTGCAATGACACGTTTTTTCTACGACCAGTTTTCATGCACATATAATGGTTGTCGATAGCATTTAGACAAACTTCAACATGCTAATAAATTGTCCAAGTAGACGACATATATCCATCGTCTCAAAATCGTATCAAGTCACTTTTATTGTCTTGATTAACTTCATTGTCGTCATCCAAGAAATCCACGTTCATTAAATTTAGTCTGGGAACGCTTTTGATCATTTAATGATTTTTTAATTTTGTTTTCTGACTTTTACGAACTGAAATGAGGTAACGAATAATAGACTAGTTGTACAAATAATAGATGTATAGTTCAGTAGGATATCTTTGTTGGAAATATATCTGTTTTCCCTAAAGTCAGTTTGTGGTAGAAATTGTCATCTTCTCATATTTTCTTCTAATAACTGTTGCTTTGTCAGCTAACAAGACAATAATGTTAACTCGTCGCTGACCGGTTTATCTGGATACCGCTGTTAGTTGAAATATAAAAATCGAATCCGCTGGACTGTAAAATAGACTGCAGAATACAATTGTCGCTAGATTGATTCGAATGATATGCTATATTTAAAGAAATATGCCATAAGGGTCAAAGGAACAGCAAACTCCGTTTTTACGTAAGCAGTTATTATTTTATATTATTTAAAAACAGGCTTCAAAAGTAATTAGCATGTAATTTTGTTTTAAAAGAAAAGCTAAGGGATGATAGATACACTAGCATCTCGCAGTATGAAAGTAAAAAACATATATTAGGAATATAAAGTTCAATATGTCTGTTATGGAAAGATTTGGAGGTATACATTTTCTGCTTATAAATTTTGAATTACTCAAGACATAATGGGTATTCTACTACCAGGCATAGATGGCCATAGCTGCATTTGGCACAATTTTTGTTTGTTTGAATTTTTGGCTTGCTCCGCTCGTCAACTTCGTATTTAATTTTGATTCAAGCGCCACTGTTGAGTCTTATGTTGATGAAACGCCATAGTCTGACCTATCATATTATGGATGAATATTCATATATACCGTGTCACTGATGTTAGATAATCAATAGGTATCAATGTACCAAAATGGAGATCTATGGAAGTGGTCATCTTGGTGATGGGAACATGACAAAGAGAGGAAAAATGGTGGGTCTCTGGTTGTTATTTCAGATGGATATTTTTTTTTCTGGAAAGCCTCTTTAGTAAGACTACAGTTAAGCCTAGTTTTATTGTGAAATAATCTACCTAGTAATCAGAAGAATTTTTTTATCAGTTGAGTGTTAACGCTGACAATTTATAGTGATATTTTTCATGCGTTCTTGACAACCACAAAATTCATCCGGAAAAGCCATGGGACCATATGTTTTTTTGTGTGTGGCATTTTTATGACAATAAATCGTTCTTTCTTTTGACACCACTTTCAAACACAGAATTTGTGTTATTTAGAAGTAATCAAACAAAAGGCTACTTTTGTCGGTAATGGGAAACTATTTAGTAATTTGTATTCTAAACTGGGGGTACTTTCACTTTCATTTTAACTTTTCAAAATTGTCTGTGGAGTCAGATTACTTATGCAAGCGTTTTTTTGATAAACTCATCATGGGTGACTATTTCCAGCATCTAGAGAGAATTTTTGCATTGAAAACAAGGAAACTGGTCGATGAATATGGTTGTGTAGTATGGGAGGACTATGTTGACAAATATGGCTATGGGGTGAAGAATGTAAAATGACCCACTGAGGGTTTAATAAAAACAAAGAGCCCACAGGATGGCAAGATTAGGCGTAAAATCAGTCGAAATGATATGCCAAAGCAATAATGAAAATAACAATACAGTTGATTGCTACCAACCAAGACCGAAAACAACGCAAAAGGATAAGGATTTTGTTCTAAAAGCCATGAACAACACTGTTTACTTTGTACATTTTTATTTTTGCTAGATATGTGTAACCTTTTCAGCTTCGCGTAACCATGTTCTTGTTTTTTTCCAGCCATTTTCGTGTTACATTTTTGGGAAGAGAACTTCGTAAGCTTCAGTTAAATCCTTCAACGTTTTGCGTATTCGGGTCAATTGAGTTTTGTTTTATTTAAAGAATCTGGAACAAGACGGTAGAGTATATATGTTCTTATTTCACTGATATTTTCAATTGTATTCAATATTTTAAACGTGGAATTCAAAAAGCTACTGTTTTTGAGCAAGAATTTCTTGCCACCTTTACACACAAAAGAATGACGACGACATAGCTCATGATTTCCAGTATAACACATTGGGATTGCATCGCATATAAAGGAAATTTTGGTTTTGATTTTTTGGAAGTTTCTACCATGTTAACCCATTGCCTCTGTTAATTCAGCACTGCATCTTGCAGACAAATCTAAAGCGAAATTGTTTTGCAGAATTTCTTTTTTCAATTTTAGTTCTTTCAGGCATCAAGTTGAGAATTTGGGGATTTTTCTTTATATTTTTTCTGTGATACCTGCCAGGTTTCGGGTGTCCAGGAAATATTCCGGCTCAGTATGTGTGATATTTTCATGATACAGATCTTCCAGAGCTTTAAATGCAGACCTGTCTGGTTCAGCTGTAAAATGTTTGACCTCGATGTGAAATTAAGGTCCTGCTTATCTCAGGAATATTCACCCCCGATACTTTTGAGGAAGGTCAAAGTTGAGCTGCATTTTTCAGTGCACTGATAAAATTGTCCACATTTTGGATTTACTGGGTGTATGGAACAAGTGTTTTTTAGCAACAACTGTCAATATGTTCTTGTCCTGTCTAATTTTCAGCAAAAGTTGTACACCACTTGGGTTGCAGGCTGGAATGGTGTACGACCAACCCCAGAATACAGAGGGTTATTGTACGCAACATCTCTTTGAAGACTTACGGCAGATGGATTCTCCGCACCACGTAACATTTTGATATCAATTAATCGTTCACGCAGTCTTTTTATATCACTTTCGTTTATTGCTTTTATTTGGGGCAACACAAACATTGGATCTCTTTTGAAGACCCGTAACAGATGGAGCGACAGAATTAGTTCCTAACAAGATTTGTCAAAATCTTGTAGTCGAAATAGGAGTTTAGGCTAATGCGGCCTGTGCACCTATGTTCATTTTAGGAGGCTTTCTGTCCATTTTTTCAGTATGAACCTCTTCATACAGTCTATATCTCTTAGACTGGTAACCACATGTGTCTAATATAGCACATTCAGAGTTGTTAAGACCCCATCTTTCTTCTTTTGACATGTCCCATTCATGGAACCACTTACAATGTGGACGTAGTTCTAAATGTTCATTAAAAACAGCATTCCACATGACTGCATTTAACTTTATGTTGACAGTCCTATTGGTTTCTGACTCGATTCTGTTAAAAAAAACCAAACAGGTAAATATGTATTTTTCATACATTCTGGTGTATATTTAAATAGTAGGTGAAATGTAAATTGCTAGTTACCTCCCCTTAGGAATTGTTAATTTTATAACTGGCTCTAAACAATCCTTCTGTATATAAGTTTTATTTACCTTTGTCTTAATAAATATTTATACTTCAATATTCATGATATTTATATACTTTTTTGAATACTTTTAAATGCTTAATAAAAAAAAATAATAATAATATATAGTAAAAGGCTACAAAGAAAAATATTTACACTATAAGTTGAAATGTAAATAAAAAATTGATATATGAATTATATTATACTAAAAATAATATTTTGTAAACATGCTGACATTTGTTTGATAATGTGCTCCATTCTTTTCAATTGTAAAATGTACTTATGACAAAGAAATTATTATGAACAATTGCTCTAGTTTAAGTGTTTGTATAGATCTCACTAAATAAACAATTAAAGATGATATTGCCTTATGCGATTCATAGTCAACAAAAAATTAAAAATAAAACAATATTTGCAAAAATGACACTAATGGCTTTCCATAGTTTTTCATCCGAATCAGCTTTTTTCTATGTGTTATCTTATTCTACTAATTAATTCTATAAATTGCGTAAGGCACCACAAAATACATTAAAAACGGTTTAAAATCATATGTAAACAATTTATATAAAGGAAAATAGTGTCATGTTCAATATAAAATCAAGTGAAAAATGGCCTAAATATATCGACAAATTAGTATGAAACAAAGAACAAGGAAAAATCTTCTAAAGCTGAACATAATAAATCTAATAAACTTAAATTGACAAACAAACTCATATGATAAGATAAAAATTCTACTCACACTGTAGTCAACCAGAATTTGCACGTCTAATTGCAAGTAATTGAAATATAAGTGATGAATGCATTGTCTAGAGCATCGTGTATTTCAGAAACGTGTTTAAGTTCAAAAGGTCACTTCACTAAATATCAAAATGGGCGGTAATTTCAAAAAATTAAAACATAAAAGATTTTTTTAAACAATGGTGACATGACAGTAATATGGTGTAAAAAGTGAACCTTGTACATTACTTTTTTCAGTTTTGCTTAAAATATGTGTGTAAATTAACTAAATGCATGGGTATTATTTATGTATAACATATATATACTTACCTCTGCCTTTCTTTTGAAGATTTAACTAGTTTACCCTTTTTTATGTCACTAGAATTTAGTCGCAACAAAGTTGCAGGTTTGATGTCAGTGTTTGGTGTACTTCGTTACATGGCACATTTTTCACAAGATTTGTCATTTCAAGGGTAAGTCTAGCATACCGTGTTTGTTATATGTCACTTTCTTTGGAAGAAACATATTTTCTCATTTTGTTATGTGGCACAAGTCCAGCTTTAAAACCACTTTTATGTCATTTTTTTTAATTTTCCAATTGTATATTGCAGATTTTTTTAGTTATATAGTGAAAAGTTGTATCAATTTCAATTTTAAATGTGAATTTTGTTGACATGTGGTTAATTAGGAGTTTATAACAAATGAAAACAACACGTCCTTTTATACTGTTTTGTTAGTTTTTAGTGCATTTAGTAATGAAGACTGACAGCTGAAACATGGTCATTCATATTTAAAAAAAAAAAAAAACAGAAATAAATAGGATATATCAGACACTTTTTTTCTGCAAGTTGTCACCAATGACAGAACTGACTTATATTTTTATACATCATCACTAGTTATCAGTCAACAAGATAAGGCAGCTTAACTGGTTATTCAGTACACTCATGCCTTCCAGACTGAGAGTTCACTTTTATTTTGGGGAAAAAGGTCAAAAATAGAAAATTTTCCTGTGGTTACAAATTCCGTGTAGAACCTACCCTTATTGAATATCTGATAAATTCCACTTCATACACAGTATCAGTGGCCTACCTCCACCTAAATACATATGTAACTTTAAGAAAACGAGAAATTTTATGAAAATGATCGTTTTTCCATGCTTATTTCTTTCTAAAGATAGCATAAATTTGCCCGGGTATGCATCTTATTTTGTTTGTAACTTGGATATATATGTACATGGACGGATACCTCTAACATTTCACACCATATTGCGCACTAAGTTTACTGTTTATAAAGTAGTACATTTGCAAGATTCTGGTTTTATTTGAAAATTGTATAGTTATCAATGTACCAAATGGAGATCTATGGACGTAGTCGTCTTGGTGAAGGGAACATGACAGAGAGAAGAAACATTCTGGATCTCTGTGATTGATTGTTATATCAGATGGATATTTTTTCTTGGGAACTCTTTGGTAAGACTACAGTTAAGCATAGTTTTATTGTGAAATAATCTACATATGAATCAGAAGATTTTTTTTTTAGTTGAGTTGAAGTGCTGAAAATTAGTGACATTTTTCTGCGGGATTGTCATGAGTTCTTAACAACCCCAAAATTCACCATGAAAAGCCATGGGGCCATATATTTTTGTGTGTGGCATTTTGATGACATTACATTGTTCTCTCTTTTGACACCACTTTCAAACACATAATTTGTTTTATTTAGAAGTAATCAAACAAAAGACTACCTTTGTCGGTAATGGGACACTATTTAGTAATTTGTATTCTAAAACTAACTACTTACTTACTATTTTTTACTTCCTGTTTGTTTATATTTCAAATAATTTAAATGTCTTTGTTAATGTTCTGATTTGGTTGATACATGTACTTACAAGTTCGCGCATGTGCTTACTACTTATAATGATCATATAATTGTTTAGTTTGAGGTTAGTTTACTAAATTCTCCGTTAATCAAGGAGAGAGGAGCTAATATGATAAGAGCTAATATTTGGCGACTGGCAAACATAGTCAAATTTTCCAGCCTTTCAAAATTATTCTAATTTTATTGATAAATGAACAACTTAATAAAATCAGAACACTTTAGCGTAGAAAAGTAACATGTGATGTTACTATAATGTCATAAAAATGACTAAATTTGCGTAGTTGATCTACAATTGTCACTTCACGCATAGTTTTTGGTTTAAATTTGTATGAACAACAGCATTACTAAAAAAAAAAAAATTATAAATACATAAACATTTTTATAAAATACATTTTGTATCAAACTATCGTTTTGGTTAATTAAAAGCTGTTGCTCATATCTTTATATTAATGACAATATCTCCAATGCTGTTAAGGAGTTAGAAGCCCTAATGCCAATATGTAAGACAAAAATGAATATACAAATGTCCGACAGAAATATGAACATATAATGTCTCATGAACATCTGTCTGAAGGACGTTATTTTGTAAATTTGTAAATACATTGTAAGTGACTTTATCAAATACCTTCTTCTTTGGGCAGATCAAGAAAAAAGTTTGGACGTTTCAACTTTATTAATTTTTTTTTCTCCGTTACATTAGATATCAGAAGATGTTGTATGAGTGCCAATGAGACAACTCTCTATCCAAGTCACAATTTGTAAAAGTAAACCATTATAGGTCAAAGTACGGCCTTCAACAAGGAGCCTTGGCTCACACCGAACAGCAAGCTATAAAGGGCCCAAAAAATGATAAGTGTAAAACCATTCAAACAGGAAACCTAACGGTCAAATCTATATAAAAAACGAGAAACGAGAAACCACATCAACAAACGAAAACCACTGAACATCAGGTTGCTGACTTAGGACAGGTGCAAACAAATGCAGCGGGTTTACACGTTTAAATAGGCGCAAACCTTCACCCTACCTGAAACAATAGTGTAACATCACAACATAGAAAGACACACCATAAAATATCAATTGAAATGGTGTCACTCAATCAAAAGACATATTAACAAAAACAGGTGAACATACACTGCATTTGTTTGCACCTGTTCTAAGTCAGGAACCTGATGTTCAGTGGTTTTCGTTTGTTGATGTGGTTCTCGTTTCCCGTTTTTTATATTAGATTAGGCCGTTGGTTTTCCTGTTTGTATGGTTTTACACAGTCATTTTTGGGGCCCTTTATAGCCTGCTGTTTGGTGTGAGCCAAGACTCCGTGTTGAAGGCCGTACTTTGACCTATAATGGTTTACTTTAACAAATTGTGGACTTGGATGGAGAGTTGTCTCATTGGCACTCATATCACATCTTCTTATATCTATACACTGAACAAATAAACTTGATATATGACACAATGTAAATAGAAAACTAATAAAACAAGGGGGTTAGATGTAAAACAATTTCAAAAAGACAACCATAACCTTGGACAAAATGCCGCCAAATAAAATAACATACACAGGTAAATAAAAATAATTTTGTAGTTTTGGCAGGAAAACATTTTTGGCCAGAATTTGTCCTGTTCTCAGTTATTTCGAACGTATTAATTTTTTCCTGTTTACTACATGTCCAACCCAAGACAAACATGTTTTAGATCAAAATTTTGGCCTCTTATATTCTTTAGTTGGTACTTTACTGTTTAACCTGTATTGTTGTTTCATGGAATAGTTTTCCATTTATTTATTTTATTCTTAAAATCGATTCTCAACACTTCTTTTGACATTTTCTGTTAATTTCGGGTCACTTCAAATGCCACATAACAGCATAATTAAGATACACGGAATTCGTAATTATATGCTGCGAGGTACCGTAACGTGCTTTTACGAAAAATGATAGAAATACAAAACTATCGGGTCATTTAAATTTTAACACCAAATTAAAAGTGACCTTGTACTGAATATTAAAATATAGATTTGTTTTGTGAAAATACAGATCTTGTTTTATTGAATGTTTTTCTTTTATATAAAACATTTAAAATAACATGTAATTTTTAAGTTAAAACGGTATCTCCTTCGTGCATAGTTCCTTTTCCGGGTTTTGCTATATTTATTGTCCTTTTCTGTTTTAAAAGATCGTCAAGATATGTATGATTACTTCGCATCACAGTGCGGAACTTTTAGTTTCAGTCGATATACATCTTGAAATAATTACTAATCACGTATAGATTCTGATTGGTTGCTTTATGATGCGGCTGAGATACAGCAACAGCTATTGGCTTAAATGAGATAAAGAATTACAGACTTTTCTCGTCTAAGGATAAGACATCAAGTGCCGGAAAATTAACTATGTGTATTTCAGTTACAATCAACTGTCATTAATTCATGTTCGTTTTATTTTGCATATATTGCACACTGAAATCCAATACTGAAATAGCAATTATTAATACGTGCACGATTTGTTTTGCTAAACAATGTTCCTATACAATGTTTACAAAAATGCATTATCTGCATTTTATAACTTCTGCCAATCTAGGCACACCTCCAGAGAGGCAAACCTCCAGAATGCTAATTCGACAATCACATGCACACATATTACCTTAAATTAGGATAGAGCGAAGCAGTCCACAGCTTATTAGAAAGCTCAAACTTGTGGGTTGTATTTTCAAATGTTTTGACCTCGAGCATCACTGCAGATATATTAAATTCGATTGTCGAAATTCGTATCTAGTATCATGGTAAAATTTGTACCGTTTAATGTTATGATTGTTTGTTAATTTGAAGTGTGACTAAGAACAATGTTACTTTTCTTAGAAACCAATTTTCGACTATCGGTGCTATATTTATTCTTTTGTCATACTTTATCTTAATCAGGAGATGGCTTTCATTATTAAGGAAAAAGTAAGTACTTCCGGCTTTTAACTTTCTTTGGATCGTAATGTTGGTATTGCTATATATTTGCTTTCCTTTTATCTAGATTAAAAACTGGCGGATATACTTGTTTTGTACATTTGTCTGTAGATATTGAAAATGGTTTGGGCGCAAGTGACTTTAAACTATTTGTTTTAGAAAATTTGTTCTTGTATTGTTATTGTTTCATTAAAACTTGTCATAGATTTTCATTCCATGCCAATCTAATGTCAAGTATTCATTGTTGATTCGCCTTAGTGGTTCTTCTGCGATTAAAGTGTTGTGTATAAAGTTCATATCATGACCCCCCTGTATACAATAGAGTTACTCTTTGCTCGATATATTGCACAGCCGCATTGCTTTCTATGTTAAACTCTGCAATTTCAATCATTTATAGCTATTTTGTCTGAAGTTCAAAAATAGTGACAGCGATTTCATGTCAAAACTATACATTATCCTGACTTGTGCTAAAAAAAATCAACATACCTTTGATTGCATAGTATAGGGCACTTGTTATCGGAATTTTGGTAGTACATAAACAGGTTCTTCTTATCTGAGCAACAAGGCAAATATGCCCTCCTATTCAAATTTCATTTATTCACGTATTATTCAAAAGAAACTTTCAACAAGGTTTTTACGGTGATCCCATGTTCTTAAAAGCTTTCATGTGATACCAACATTACTTAAATATTTTAATTTTTTGACAAAGTTACTGCTTTGCATGGGAACAATTGTGTTTTAAATATGTACTACTTTCTTGTATGTTTTTTACTGACGTGTCCAGGATTGTAGTTCAATACCTTTTATCATTTTGGTGCTTAAAATCGCATGCATATTACTAAACAATTTAAATTAATGTTCATTTGAAACTTATTCAGTATATGCATATATATGCTATAGTAACTAGATTTATTCTGATGAATACATATAGAAAAATTCAGTACAAAACATTTTCTCGTTAGAAAAAAAATATAAAACTTCCATTGAACACTTTTTTTCTCATGTCTTTCTTTCTTTGTTTTTATTTATTTATATTATCCGACATTATCACCATCCATAAGTGCTGGTCGCTTTTAGTTATTATTTCCTATTATATTAGATGTTTTGTTCAAAATAGATTTAATAACTTCCATTTTCCTTGTAATTTTACTGCACGTTTTATTGAAAAGTATAACTGCACATGCACCTAAAATAAAACAGAACGACACCAGATTTCAAACATCAAACGATAATTTAAAAGCACTGCATATCTGAAGAGATAATGTTATTTCCTCAGCTGTGATGTCGCACTCGCTAACATGAACCGTCCAATATTCCAATATGTAATTACGCATACTGTTAGCGTTTTAGTACAAACATTTTATCTCTTGCTCAAACGAAACATTTATTAAAGCATAGAAAAATTTGAAAATGATAGCAAAGAATGGTGATTACTGACTGGGAACAAGCAATTGACTTGTACAGTGTAATTAGTCGTTGTAAGAATTCATTGGTTATTAAATTTCATTTTAGTCTGTTGCAAAACGTATGCTGTTGTATGGGCTAGGAATTATTTTAAAAGTAAAATAACAAAACTACCGAACCCCAAGGAAAATTCAAAACGGAAAGTCCTTTACCAAATGGCAAAATCAAAAGCTCAAACACATCAAACGAATGGAAAACAACTGTCATATTTTTCCTGACTTGGTACAGACATTCCCTTATTAGAAAATGGTGGATTAAATCTGGTTTTATAGCTAGCCAAACCTCTCACTTGTATGAAAGTCGCATAGAATTCCATTATATTGACAACAATGTGAATAGAACATCATACGTGGTTTGCAATAATATTTAGTTCCTTATGCTAAGTTAATGCTTTGGCATGTTGATGATTAAATCGCAATTTTTCGGAAGAAACTCGTTTGCGCTAAAAATGCGTCCTTCTGCCTTACATCTCACTTGGGCCAATGCTACGTTTGCGCTACTAGTTTTCAAAATACAAAATATCATTTGCACAAATAATAAAGTATATGATTGTGCCATGCATGAAGAAAAAACAATGACTTCCCTCGTCCTTTATCCGGGCTAATTGGGACCGGTAGTTCACACTGGCGGATCAAGAGCAATGCTAAGTAATTTGATATAGCATATTTTAAACATAAAACTATTTACAGTCAGACAAAATAATTGTATTTATGGCTGGAATTTGTGGCTCGTGACGCAATCATAATCTTTATATTTCAGAATTCTCCTCTCGTATTCATTGTACTTTTGAACGACAAAAGTTTCCTTTTATGATATAAATAAATGCACATGGTACTTTGCAATAGA